>NW_022589745.1:6884296-7011653 GCF_004348235.1 Phoca vitulina | reverse complement strand
AAAGAAAGAAGAAGAAAGAAAGAAAGAAAGGAGAAAACAGACGCCACTTCTCAGCCACAAGAAATTGGGCGAGTCACTGACGGCTGAGCCTCCATTTCCTCGTCTGGAAAGTGAAATCAGCACCGCCTGCCGTAGATGGGATTTGTGTTTCTTCTACCAGGCATTGAATTCATGCTACCTGAGAGGCCTGAAAATCCTAAAGCCCCAAATTTACTAAAAGTGGCAGAATTCTGGCCCCAAACCCAACCCTGCTCTGGGGCTTCTAACTAGAAATTTTCAACAGAGACTTGTTCTTTTTTTCCCCCCACACCCAGGCCTAGACAGGCAGGAATCCTGGCCATCTCCCCTGGTAGTGGTGGTGGTAGCGGGGTCATCTGGCTTTACCCAGAGTGGGCCTCTCCTTCCACCTTGAGTGGGTCCCAGGCTTTGTTTCCAGCGCTGCACCTCCAGGCCCAGTTAAAGCCAACCCTCCAGGCCAGCAGGGTGTGGGCCCGGGCCAACCCAGCCTCAGTACCCCTTTCTCTCTGGCTCTGTGTTTTCTTGACTCTTCAGCCTCCTACAAGTTTTCTATTTTTCTGCCGGTTTGGACCTGCATTTTATCCAGCAATTGTATCCAGCATTTGTATGTATTCTAAACATTCAGACTCTGGTTACCTTTAGAAATAAATGCTTGTTATAGTGGGTTTGGAGGGTCTGAAGTGAAAGACACTGCTCCTAACACTTACAGGCAAAAAAAGATGCACAGGGGCCGAGGGGTGATCACCAGAGCTCCTTCTGAATGTGTATCGGGGAGACGGCTCTGCAACCACCCAAGGGCCCCTCCCCAGCCAGGGCCCGGGGAACCCTGGGGCAGCAGGAGGGACACTTTTGCCTGGAGCTTTAGGGACATTCACATAAGGAAGACACACAGATCCAAGTACAGAAGGCTGTGCCCATTCAAACCAGAGAGAGGCTGCCAGTTTGCAGAGCAGAAGCACATCTCGGAACCCAGGGCCCTACGCTGGGCATTGAAAGGCAGGGGCTTGAGTAAGTTGCTGCTGGGAGCGATGTGTTAGGAGTAGCAGAGACTAGTCCTGTGTGAGCATCAGGATCGGGCTGCACGCTGGAGGGCCAGCCTGCTGGAAGGGGCAAGGTCAGACAGGAGCAAAGACCATCAGGCAAGCCGCTTCCATAAGCAGATGCTGGGGACGGTTAGTGCTGAACTGGAACCAAAACAGGGCGCTGGGGTCCAGACAAAAAAAAGCCATGGTTTCCTGGGGCCCCAGGGGTCCTGAGAGAAATCCTGTCACTGGAGTTTGAGAATGGATGCAGTGTGAACCAGAAGGGTTGCTGGGAGCCAAGGGGAAAGCCTGCACTGTCCCAGGAGCCGGAATCAGAAGAATCCAAACAGTGAAAAACTCTCTTAGTGGCAAGACCCCTGGGGTAGGGTCCCCAGCAGCTGGGAACCCTGCAGTGGGAGCTGCTGTCTTGTCCTGGACTTGGAGGAACCTTCCTAGGACCCCAGGGTGGGAGACGGTGTGCTGGATAATTCCTGCAGCAGCCCTGGCCATTCCCCAGCCCGTCGGAATGACTGTGCCGGCCTTGGACTCCCAGCTCACCAGCGTCCAGAGTTACAGAGAGGTTTCTGGCACATGCTGGGCCCTCCATGGAGTCCCAAAAGTTCATTTCTTTTCAAGGCTAAGGAGGAAGAATGTGACCCCATCCCTGCTCTGCACCCTAATTTTCTCTCCCTAGGTCAGTTGGTTTGTAAAGGACAATAATAGTAAAGTCCTAGGGGCACCTGGGTGGCGTAGTGGGTTAAGCAGCCGACTCTTGATTTCGGCTCTGGCCATGATCTCAGGGTCGTGGGATCAAGCCCTGCATCAGGCTCTGCGCTTAGTGTGGAGTCTGCTTGAGATTCTCTCCCCCTCTTCTTCTGCCCCTCCTCCTCCTCAAATAAATAAATAAAGCTTTAATTTAAAAAAAATAGTAAAGCTCTGACTAACCCCAAAAAGAGAAACTAAAATTTCCCTAAATCCTTTCTTTCTGGCACTGGAAAGACTCAAACCAAGACTTGAAACCCAGTGCAGTGAGTTGAGGAAATACTCTAACTTCGTTGGGAAGACTGTCCCGATGGAAGTGAATGCCCAACAATGCCTCTTGTGGATTGGGAATCACCCAGTGGCAATCAGAAACTTTCAGAGATTCTGGAATTTTCAGACCACGCTGTTTCCCTGAGTCATCTAGTTTGATACCTTCACCTGCCATGTGGGCAAAGAGAAGGGAAGTTTCTCTGGGAGCCCGAGTCGTTCAGGGGCATGTAGCCCCACCCTCTCATCTTTTTTTTTTTTTTTTTTTTTTAAAGATTTTATTTATTTATTTGACAGAGAGAGACATAGCGAGAGCAGGAACACAAGCAGGGGGAGTGGGAGAGGGAGAAGCAGGCTTCCCGCAGAGCAGGGAGCCCGATGCGGGGCTCGATCCCAGGACTCTGGGATCATGACCTGAGCCGAAGGCAGACGCTTAACGACTGAGCCACCCAGGCGCCCCCCACCCTCTCATCTTATAGTCAAGGAAACTGAGGCCCAGCCAGTCTAAATCTGATTCCCTTTCCTCTTCCTTATGTCCCACCCCCAAATTACTGACCTTCCTGTATCATTGGGAAACCAACCCACAAATGCCTGTGTCGCCTTCTCCATCGTGTCCAGACGGTGTTCCAGACTGTCACCACCTAGCGTAACAACCCCCTCGGTTCCTGGAGTGAACTTTTCCGTGTTTCCAAAAGCCGTCTTGACGCGGTGGTTTCACAACAGCGGAATTATATGTTTTCAAGCGCAGCTCTTTTAAAACATGCAATTTTGAAAAGAACATTGGTCTCGAGCTTTAATAATTATTCCCTATCCAATTAGGAAAGCAGAGTTTGGCTCCAGAGGAAGTCAAGATTTTTAAACCTTCGTGACAAATCTGCATAAACACTCATTTCAAATGAAAAAGAAAGCCCAGGCTTCCAATGACAGGCTTTGTTTTAACATAAACTTCACTGAATTTCAGCTCAAATTTAATTGTTTCTCTTTCGAAACACAGGTCTCTAAGGTCGTTCAGGCTATACCAGCTCATGGCAGAGATAAGGAGGCGGATTTTGGGAGCCAGAGCTGGCTCCAAATCTCAGATTCTTAGACTGCACCAGCCCTTCTGTGGGCGCCTGGAACGAACCGGGTCAGTGGATTCTGGGCAAGGAAGAACAAGGGCCACAGAGGACTTGCCCTGAGCTGCCCAGGGTAAGATGCGGGGCACAGTGACCAACAATGAAGTGGCTGATGGTTTGAGCTTATCCAGGAAGGAGCTGAACAGAGTTGGCAAAAGACAGGATGACAGAGCATGTTCTTTGCATTTATGCAGACCTAGGCTCTAATGATTAGCCTATGACCCTGGACAAGTCACTTACCCTCCCTGAGACCTCATTTAGCTTACCTGTTCAGTGGCACTCACAATGGATATGACAAGCATGTTGTAATAGATTAGAGAGACCTTGCCACCGAGGGGAGGGGACAGCATGACTGGGGGAAAGTGGCTAAAACCCTCAAAGCCTGCAGATCAGTGAATTCTGCTATGGTGACACCAGAATTTTAAAGTTGCTCATTACTTGACCCGAATTGCACTCCAGATGTATCTGAGCCTGATGCCTTCCCCTCCAGGCTTGGCACCACTTCGATGTGGACCAGATATAAGGCTTTTTTCAAAGGGTCTGGGGGGTAGGGACGGGGTCCAGTGGTGTATTAGATTAGAAAGAGTGCTGAATGTGGGTGTGAGGTCCACTCTTGTCTTAATAACTATGTCATGACAGCTGAGACACTTGTCATCTCTGGGGCTCATTCCCATCTCCCCGGCTAGAACAGGGGGTCTCAAACCTGGCTGCATTTTAGAGTCACTTGGGGAACTTTAAAAGAATATCGGTGCCCTGGCCTTCCCCAGAAATTCTGATTTATCTGGTCTGGGGTGGGGCCCACACATGGGTATCTCTGGGTGATTCTAATGGGCAGCAAGATAGAGAACCCCAAGACTGGACACCCTCCAAGGGCTATGCCTGCCAGGAGTCACCTTCTTGATGCACAGGAAAGGTATCATGCAGAGCACAGAGGAGCAGGCCCACCTGGAGTCAGGGGGCTTCAATTTCATTGTCTTGCTGTACGGCCTTGGGAAATACATCCTCCCTTTCTGGGCATCGGCAGCAAAACGGAAAAAGGGAAAGACTGGGTGGGTGCTGATTTCAAATTATGTGAGTCTATGAGACCCAGGCACCCCCTACTAAGCAGATCCACCAGGAGAACTGAGCTCATGAGGTTCCAGCTCAGTTTTCCTGGAAACGCAGGCCTGAGAGGTTTGGTAGACCATACGCTCTGTGGCTCCCAGACGCTTGAATAAGAATTCCTGTTGTTTTTCCTCTTGAGTCCAAAAGGACACTATCTGGGTCTCCCATCGGGGATCTTGCATAATAAGTAATTTAACCCATAGATTTCCCTGTATTTGCCTGCATTTCTTGATGAAGAAACCCAGCATTAAGGATCTCTCCATACGCACGCATAGGAGACCAATAAAAGAGAAAGCAAACCGTGCTGCTTGTCCACCCTGGGCCCTTGGAGAGCTCACCTGCCCCAGTGTCCCCCATGGTACCACAGGGAGAGCTCTCTAGCTACCTCTAGAGCAGTGAAAGCCTGGAGGGAGCTAACGTGGGTGAAGCACGGAGCACACAGCAAGTGCTCAACTAATCTTAGCCCTTGGGATTTTGGGGAGGACTTCCATCTTCCTTGCAGCAGACGCCATCCTGCACACGCACAGGTGTGAACTCAGCTAATTCTCATAAAGTCCCCGAGGGAAGTGCTGCTATGATCCCCAGTTTACAGATAAGGAAGCAAGCACAGAGAGGTTCAGTAGCTTACCCAAGATCACACAGCAGGGAAGAGAGGGAGCTCAGATTCAAGCTCAAGAGCCGGGTTCAGAGCTTGGCCCTCAGCTTAGCTGTACTGCCCTCCTGGGCAGATGAGAAAGTACACTCAGCTCTGGAGGGAGCCAAGAGGAAAGGCTGGGAGGCAGGGCTGGGCATCTCTCCTGCCAGCGCCTGGGCCCTCTGGGGGACTCTGGGGGAGATTCAGTGCTCGAGTGACTTAAAGGTAAATTATGAACGCTGCTGCTAGAAACCTTCTTGTACGTGTCTTTGGGTGAACAGATGAAATGTATGATTTTATATATTTATATAAATATTGATATATTTATTTAGAGAGGGAGAGAGTGCAAGTGAGGGGAGGAGCAGAGGGAGGGGGAGAGAGAGAGAGAGAGAGAATCTCAAGCAGATTCCTCTCTGAGGGCAGAGCCTGCTGGGGGGCTCGATCTCCTGGCCCTGAGATGATGACCCTGGGCCAAAACCCAGAGTCGGACACTTACCATATTGCACCACCAGGCGCCCCCTGATGCGCTCATCTGTCCTGTAAGGATGGGAGGATGGTTCATGTCCCTGCCTGGGGGCACCACACCACACTGGCATCTGGATAACAATCCTTTTCTTTCCTTGGCTCCTCCAATCGCCACCCTTTGCGTTCTGTTCTTCTCACCCTTCTGAGACCTTTGTACCCGACTCCCTATATTAAAGTCCCTCTGAAGTGCCTACAGTGGTTTCTGTTTCCCTGGACACCGGACTGGACACTGACCGTCTTAGCTCAGCTGCTGTAACAAAACACCACAGACGGGGGGGCTCATGAAACAGAAATTCACTTCTCACAGTTCTGGGGGCTGCACGTGTGAGCTCAGGGTGCCAGCCTGGTGGGCTTCTGGTGAGGCCCTCTTTCTGGCCCGCAGACGGCCGCCTTCTCGCCATGTCCTCCCGTGGTGAAGAGCCAGCGAACTCTGGTCAGGCACTAATCCCATCCTGAGGACTCCACCCTCATGACCTCATCTAAACCCCATTACCTCCCAAACACCTCACCTCCAAATACCATCGCCTTGCAGATTAAGGCTTCAACACGTGAACTGCGGAGGGACACATTCAGCCCGCAACACTGACCGACACACTTACCGTGACCTAAAGGTTCTTCATGTCTTCCCCCCAAATTCACCTACTGCCACTCTCCTCCTCACTCATTATACTCCAGTCATATGGGTCTCCTTTTCCTTCCTTGAGCATGCACATTTTTCTTGCCCCAGTGCCTTTGCACATGCAATTCCTACTGCCTAAGGTGCCCTTGCTCCTGTTGTTTGCACAGGTGACTCATTATAAGCCTTCAGCCCTTTGGTTTAAATGTCACGTGCTTTGAGAGAGGACTGTCCTCACCCTACCATCTAGGTGGGTGTATCCCCAGACACACTAATCTCTCACTGGGCACCCTGTGTGTTTCCTTCACTATACTGGTCATAATTCGTAATTATTTTTTTTCTGTGGCTACCTACAACCCTGCGCTGAACTAGAAGGTCCTTGAAGACAGCGTCTGCCTGCTTCATCACTGAAAGCCTAGGGCCTAGAGCAGTTCCTGACACAGAGCAGCTGCTAAGTGAATGAATGGCTAGAGGAAATGCTGGAGAGGGTGAGTATATGCTGAGATCGTGGATATGGATCCTAGCCAAACACCATTGACGATTTGGATGCTGCTTTTATGGTGATTATTGTTGGCCTTGTATTATTTCTTTCCCCTCCTGCCATGGGGTCCTGGGCCCCAGTGACTGCTCTGAAGATCAGTGAAACCGGCTGTTTTTCCCCCAGGGAGTTCATTTTCAAGCGGGCGCAGCCCTCCGCACTCAGCTGGGGGACAAGGCAGCTGGGCAGAGGTTGTCATGGCAACGGCTTGCTGGCCAGCCCGGCGGGTGATTAGAGCCCCCGCAGTGGCTGGGGCGGCCCACCTCCCGTCTGTGGCAGCGGGAAGGGCAGCTCTTGGGTAACAAGGGGCCTTGTGCATGGACTTTGGGGTGGGCCGGCAACGGGGCTGCAAGCTCCCCAGGAGAGTGAGACCCAGGCCTGTGGTCTCCACAGCTGGGTGGGCGGGTTTCTGACAAACAAGAACTAAACACCTGTGCTTGGCAATCAGTGAGTGATGAGCAAGCCGACAGAAGCTGCAGACCTGGGATCAAATCACTTGAGAGGCACCCAGTTACCACCAGAAAGGCGGGAGTCCACAGACTCCCCCCACCAAATCTCGCCGCCCTGGCCTGTTTTTGTAAAGAAAGTTTTATTAGAAGAGGCCGTAACCATTCATTACGTATTGTCTCTGGTTGCTTTTGAGTTTCAGTGGTAGAGCTGGGTAATTGGGACAGAGACTATGTGCGCCCCGTAAAGCCTAAAATATTTACTTACCTGGACCTTTAAGGAAAAGTTTACCAACCCCTGAGTATGAAGTTTCGAAGGTTGGGGAGAAGAAGGCCAGCGATGATTTATACGGCCTCCTACAGAAACTTGCCCACTCTCATTTTTTAACATTCATTGAATGCTATTTTATGGCAGATTCCTTAATGCGTTATCACCATCCCTCTTCACAACAGCTCCATTTTTGCCTTTTACCTTTTTTAATTAGAAGAATAATTACAGTTGCCAGGTGTCTTAGTCTGCTCTGGCTGCTGCAGCAAAAGGCCAGAGATGGCGCAGCTTATAAACAGCAGAAATTTGTTTCTCACAGTTCTGGACGCTGGAAGTCCGAGATCGGGCCAGCCGCAGATGTGATGTCTGGTGAGGAGCCACATCTCGGTTCACAGACTGTCCGTCTCTGGTATAAGAGCGCTCATCTCATTCATGAGGGCTCTGCCTTCACGACCTGTCCCAAAGGCCCACCTCCCAATCCCATCACCTTGAGGGGTAGGACCTTGGCATGGGGGGAGACCCAAGCATTCAGTCTATAGCCCCAGAGTTAGCAAACATCGCATGGGACATACTTGTACTAAAAAACTATTTGTTGTTGGGGCGCCTGGGTGGCTCAGTCAAGTGTCTGCCTTTGGCTCAGGTCATGATCTCAGGGTCCTGGGATCGAGTCCCCCGTCTGGCTCCCCACTCAGTGGGGAGTCTGCTTCTCCCTCTCCCTCTGCCCCTCCCCGCCATTTGCGCTCTCTCATGTGCATGCGCACACTCTCTCTCTCTCTCTCAAATAAATGGATAGAATCTTAAAAAAAAAAACAACTCAAATTTAACTAGATATCCTACATTTTATCTGGCTACCCTACTAATAATAAATGCTCCAGCTCACCCAACCAGTAAGTGGAAAAGATGGTTTTTCACCCAGAGTTTAAAGCCCTTCCTTAAAAATATCATGGGCATGAACAGGCTGGAAAGGCCCCTGGCTAGAAGGCAGAGCTGGAGCTCTGGTCTACCACGAGCAAGCTGTGACTGCGGGCGGGTCATCAACCTCTCCAAGCCCCCAGGTGTTAAACACATAGAATGCTATAAGCTCATCTTCCTGCCTCATTGATTAAAAAAGAAAAAAAAAAAAACAGAATTCTCATGGCAGTGAGACTGTGTAAGAGAGAAAACACTCGGGAGCCCACGGCGGGTTTAATGAGGAAGTCTCTTGTCTTTCCGAAGTGGCTCCTATTCTCCAAAAACATCAGGAAAAAACCTTTCCCAGAGAGAATTTTCCCTCTCCCAAATCGGCAGGGCTCACCAAGGCTTCTGCTAACCATCCAGGTGCAGGCCTCACCCCTTCTTCCCTGGCCACGGTTGGATTCCTAAGTGGAGGAGACCCTCGTGTGGGGGAGGCTGAGATGACCCCTGACCCTGAGGTCATCACAGCACTGATCCAGGACCAGAGAAGAGTCAGATGCCACGTGTCTACCCTTCTGCCCCTCCTCTGAGCTGGGAGCAGGCTCTCTACGGTAGAAATCCTTCAAGCTCTGCTTTGCCCGCTGCAGCTGAGGCCCCAGTGAACCTGGTGGGTGGAATGAATCCTTGGGATTCTTCTTGGCAAAATCACCTCCACTGGAATAAACTGGAGTTCCTTAGTGTGGCGTTCAAGGCCTCCACAGGGTAGAAAACGCTGTCCCCATCTTGAAAGTGGAGAAACTGAGATTCAATGAGACAAACGGGCTTGTCCTTGGGTGGTGTCCCAGCTGGTAATACCCACAGGCAGGCCCTGAGGGTCCCCCACCCAGAGCTCAGCCCCACAGAGGACCTAGGGCCCTGGAGAGTCACAAATACCAAACTACAGCTCCCAATGCCCGGGGGTAGCTCTGAATTGTTGGAGGGTAGGCTGCTTCAGTCCTCCGGGACATGCAGAGCTCCTGCAGCAGGACCGTGTGTGATGGGTTCTGATGAGCCTGGTTTTAAACGGAGAGCCAGGGACACCTGGGGGGCTTAGTTGGTTAAGCATCTGCCTTCGGCTCAGGTCATGATCCCAGGGAGCCGGCTTCTCTCTCTGCCTGCCGCTCCCCTTGCTTATGCTCTCTCCCTCTCTCTCCCTTTCTCTCTCACTCTCTCTCCGGCAAATAAATAAATAAAATCTTTTAAAAATTAAAAAAAAAATAAATGGAGAGCCAGAGACGTGCCAAAGGCCCTCCTTCACACTTACTGTGTGCAGAGAAACATCTAGAAGCTCCGTTCTCTAGGGAACCAGAGAGAATGCCCCATCCCCAAATGCACGCTGTTCCCCGGCAGCCAGTCAGGAGCACACAGTGGGTGCCAACAGCACTGGCTTTGGGAGTGAGGAGCCTGAGCGCACAGCCCAGCCATGGCACCCTTGTGATCACCTGACCTCTCCATTGCTTACTCGAGGATCAAAGAAGGAGGGGGAGGCCACTCTACCAATGAGAGCATTCACAAACTTTTACATATTTTATATATTTTACATATTCATGCAGATAAAGTACAAAAATAAAGATAAGAAAAAAAACGCTAAAAATCACCCATAATCTCACCACCTGGAGATAAACCATGTAACACGCTTGCACCCACCCCACTGGAATGGGGGGGGGTGCTGTCTTCCGGTCACCAGGTCAGATTAAATAGATTTTATTTTACTTCATTATTATTATCTTTTAGATTAAACAGATTTCAAAAGGCAAATACAAAATGAGCCAAAACTCACTCTACCATGCATGCTGGTTATTAGGTTTAATCATACAGTGGTGTTTGTCTCACCTGTAAGCTTTCCCCCAACTGGTTTTTCTTTTTGAATCATTACTTTACTGGTTGCACACTTTAGGTTTCCTGGTTTTCATCTAATTTGCAGCCCTCAGATAAAAATATAAGGGGCACCTGGGTGGCTCAGTTGGTTAAGCGTCTTCCTTCAGCTTGGGTCATGATCCCGGGGTCCTGGGATCGAGTCCCGTATGGGGCTCCCTGCAGAGCAGGGAGTCTGCTTCTCCCTCTCCCTCTGCCCCTGCTCCCCGGCTTGTGCTCTGTCTCTCTATCAAATAAATACATAAAATCTTTAAAAAATATATAAAATAAAATCTGCTATGAAGGAAGTCTTAATGACTTATGAAGGCTTTTCACTTATATTCTTTTTTTTTTTCCGAGAAGGAGAGAGAGAGAGCTTGCGCCCAGGGGGAGGGGCAGAGGGAGAGAGACTCTCAAGCAGACTCCGTGCTAAGTGCGGAGCCAGATGCAGGCTTGATCCCACCACCCTGAGATCATGACCTGAGCTGAAACCAAGAGTCGGACACTTAACCGACTGTGTCACCCAGGTGCCCCCCATATGTATTCTTTCTTGATATAGCATGTTAGTGAAGTAACCTGGAAAGAAACTATTTATCCCCATTTAACGTGAGTACCGAGGCTCCGGGGAGAGAAGTACCACACAAAGTTCCCAAAGGGATGGAAACCACACTCAAACCCAGATATGCAGACTCCCCAGTCCAGAATATTCTCCACAAGCCCACAGTGGCTCATGGCCCATGTGCAGAGCAGGAAGTCAGAAACTCTGCCTTTAGAATCCGGGTGATTTAGTTCTTCATCTCTGGGTCTCGGTTTCCCCGTCTGCATATCCCGGCAGCATTAGCAGTAAAAGACCCACTTGGGCATAAGGGATCGATGACACGTCACTGCATCAGGCTCGGTGTGGTCATGGCGATCGCTGTCGTTGGCAGGGCGGGGAATTTCCTGTTCTTGAGCCGATGTGGCCAGCATCCCTGGCACTCAGCTTCCCAGAGGCCCCGCATCGATACTCGTCCTCACGGCCCCTCTCCACGGGGACAGTACTCGCCTCTTCACCATGTCCCTGCACTTCAATCACTGCGGGTTTGTCGGCAAGTGGCTGAGTCTTGGTTCATCCATCAAAACGTTCTTGAACCTTCCCTGTGCCGAGCATTTTGCAGGCTGCTGGGGACAGAGGCCAGGAAAACTGTGAGATTCCTGCTCTTTGGAAGCCTTCTGCCCAGGGAAAGACCCCTGTGAGCAGGAGCCCAGGAGAGATCCCGAGGGAAGCACAGAGGAGGCGGCAGGGGGGCAGCTCAGCTTCACGGAGGTGGCAATGGACACAGGCATCGCAAAGCCAGGAGCAGCTGGGCAGGGGGAGGCAGAGGGAAGGGCTGGAACAGCACAGCCACGGGGGCAGGGCTCGGGATGACGGCGAGAAGTCCATCAGACCGTGTGTGAAAGTGGGGTGCCCAGGGTGTGACGAGCCTCGGGAGCTGGGCTGGGAAGCTGGTGTTACCCCATCCTCCCGGCCACTTGAGCAGGGCTGGCAGTCAGATGTGCCTGAGCCCCTAACTCTGGAAACACCGAGAAGGGAGAGGAAGAGCCAACTCCCAGAATCCTTGCATGGGACTAGCATCCATGAAGAATCCTCCCTCAGTGCTCGCTGGGATGCCTTTACGGTGCTGTGGCTTTTGAGGCCCTTTAAAATGCGGAGTTTTGCCATCTAAGCCTAGATTCGGAATCTGCACGGGCTGGGCGACTGGGTTCGGCTGTGTAAGTGCAGCGGTGGTCAAAGTCGCGGTGATTCAGGCAGGAAGCAAGTCTTCCCCCCCACCCCGTGCAAGTCCCAGCAGGCGTGCTGATCAGCTCCGCAGAGCCGTCAGGGGTCCAGGCTCTTCCCGTCCTACGGCTCTGCTCTCCCTAAGGTGTCGCCTGCTTCATGGGATCCGTGATGGACTTCCCTTTAAGGACACAGTGCACACGGCCCTCAGACCCCCTGCATTCAGATCCCGGCCTGAGGCTCCCACGCCAGCTACTTAGCGCAGAAGCCTAGCACTGATGCTCGGGTTCAACCAGCAGGCATTTTCGGGCTGTGTGCCTTCATTCCAGTCCCCCAAACAACAGACACCACGCAAGACTAGCCGTGCTAGAGATTTCTCAGGGCAACGCTGGGGAGGAAAAATGGAGCGGGATTAGCGGAGGCTGGGAGAGCTCTCCGACCGTGAGGCAGGTCTGAGGGGGGAAGGGGGGGCAGGAGCCGGTGGGGGAGAGGAAGCACCTCTGGTGCGGTCTGATAGAGTCCAGCAGGGGGTCAGGGATTCGAAGCCAGAGGTGCCCAGCAGAGGACACCTGCCTCTCCTGGGGCGCTCCATCCCTGCTCAGCTGCTGGGGGCAGTGGGGGGAGGCAGCCCCCGGACAGCCTGGCCTCGGACGCAGGGCCTGGGGCAACAGCTGAGCTGCAGACACAGTGCTCCCCACATCGGAGATCTGAGAGCTGCTCGTGCGTGGCCCCCCCAGTACGTAACTCTGGGCAGGCTGCTTAATCCGTAAATCCCCGTGTCCCCAGCTATAAAATGGGGGTACGAACTCTCACTCAGGGTGGGCGTGAGGATGCGAGATCGAATCTGCGAGCAGCTTATCCCTGTGCCTTGCACGCAGGAGGCTCCCACTTCTGTTGTTGTCAGTGATGATGTCGTAGTTATTTATTCCAGGCTTCCGGGCAATGGGCAGACGTGCGCAGAACTGTGCACTAGAAAGTTCCAGGCCACACTGAGCACAGCTCCACAGGCTCCCCACAGGCTGCCGGGAACGTCGCTAAGCGCTTTCGAAGACACATCCCCCTCCCTCCTGAGATGATCGCGATGACAGGCCATAGAGGGCCCGTGCGGCAAGAGACACAGAACAGACCTGGACATGGGAGCCGTGGGGCAGGGGAGAGGCGGCCGGGGGAGCCAGGAGCAGGACCTCTGGGCAGCCTGGTGGCCACGTCTCTGTGACTCCATGGCTCCGTGGCTCCTTGACTCCATGGTCCTGAGCAGCAGGCTGGCCTCCCAAGGGCCGCCTCCCGCCTCGGGCTGGGGAGGAGGGTCACATGTTTCTCTGGGATTGTTTCTTTTTCCAAAACTGCTGACTAATAAGGGACTTTTAAAATAAGAAGCCTGTTTCTTAAATATTCAATTCAACTATATTTAGGAAGCATTTGCCCGTGTCCCTTTGGACTTTGCCCCAGGGAATCAGGGTGAGCAAAATATAGCCCTGCCCTGGAGGGGCCCCCAGGCAAGACAAGGGGCAGCAACAAACATGGGACAGCAGCGCCTTGTGATGCTGGGTCTAAGGGACAGAGGACATACAGGGGAAGAAGAGTCCTAGCCAAGTGGTCATACAGGGGAAGAAGAGTCCTAGCCAAGTGGTCAGAGAGCTAGTGGGCAGGAGGGACAGAGCCAACAGGGTGTGAAAACACAGAGGGCGTGTCCCAGAGCAAGGCCCTGCCCGAGGGTGTGGGACCAGGAGGAAGCAGAGGTAGGGTGTGGTCTGGGGGGGGCCACGGCGCCAGAGCACCAAGGGCCTGAGGTCAGCAAGGGCATCCCTGTGAGGCACTGGGAGCCACTCGCAATACAAAGCAGAGTGGTGGGGTCAGATCTGCATTTCAGGACTATTGTACCAATGAACAGGGTGGGCTGGGCGGGAGGCACTTTCCTCATCTCACTCCCCTACCAAACCTCAAGCCCCCTGAGGGTAAGATGTGCCTTTCCTGGTTCCCCACTGCCAGGTTATGTCCGATCCTGGAGCAGGTGATGGATAAATGTTTACTGAATGTATACATGTGTAGATGCATGAAGAACACATTCAGACCAACATTTTCAAAAACATATTCCCAAACCAAAATATTAATAGCTGATAAATGTCTCAAAAGAGGGACCAACATGCCTGCTATCTACTTCCTGCTACCCTGGGCCAGGTCCTCACCTACGTGATCTTACAACAACCCTCCCCTCCCCACTAGATCAGCACAAACACTGAGGCTCTGAGAGTCTGCCGGTAGTCTTATAAACTTGCACTGGCAGAGACAAATTCTGAAATTAGATATTCTTATGTTAAGTCCAGTGTTCTTTCTACCATAGGGCATGCACCTGCATGTAAATAAGCACATATTCAGGCTTTCCAGAAAAGCATATTCTGCATCCTCAGTGTGTGCGTGCGTGTGTGTGTGTGTCTGCCAGCCATCCTCTGAGATTCTCCACCGGACTGTCGTGTAAATGGAGGCAGGTGCTCAGGAGCAGCCCTGCTAGATTCACGGGAAACCCCGCCTGAGGTGTCAGCAGACATTTCTGGAGACCCCCGGGCCAGTCCGCTTAGCTAACACAGAGGCTGTGCGGCTGAGGGGAGAATGGATGCTCCAACTGTGTTTACAAGTGCTTTTCAGCTGGAATGTTTGCCTATGAAATGATTTGCCTTCTAAAGATGTGCATCTCCAATTAATCTCCTTTCTCAGCAGAACGAGTCCTCTCCAGGGGATGATAAATCACAGCAAAATCCAAGGGAAAGTGTTGCTCTGGCCCCTCTCGGCCGCTCTGAGGGGCTGTCACGTCAGGGAGGCTGGAGGCTGGGGTCTGATGGTGCCCCGGTTCGGGTCAGTGCCGCGGTGACAGGGTGATGACCAGAGCGGCCCTTTGCGGCAGGGAGCAAGCCTTTGTCTGTTAGGGAGACAAAGCTCCTAGGGAGCCTGAGGACAGATTTGTAGCCTCACTGCTTGCCATCTGCCCCAGGTTCTCAGAGCACTTTCCAAAGAGCTGTTCCCCTCACCCCCCTTGGTGGTGTTGTCAGGGCCCGAGTAAGGAAACTGCTGTAAGCTGGCCCAAGAGCAGCCTCTGGCTCTCGAATATTATCGCTAATCCTCGCCACGACCCCGAAATGACTGTTACCACTGCTGGTCCACAGGAGGAAACTAAAACACAGCAAGATTTGATCACTTACCCCATGTCATGCGAGCAGAAAGTGGGGGAGCCAAGATTTGACTTGGGTCAAATCCCCCATGGGTTTATCTGGATCCAAAACCATGGCTTCTGGAAGCTGAGGTCCAGTGCTGAGTTCACCTGCGGGATAATCACACTTTGTGGACGTGTGTGGTGTGGTGTGGTGTGTGTGTGTGTGTGTGTGTGTGTGTGGTGTGTGTGTGGTGTGGCATATGCGTTTCGTGTGGTGTGAATTGTGTGTGTGTGTGTGTGCGGTGCACGTGTCTCATGGACAATCTTTAATTTCACACCCGCTGGGATGTGCAAGCTGGAGGGGCTACTGGGACGCCCTTGGCCTCGGAATCGGGCAGGGATCAGTCCATAAGCCCTGCCGTGTGGCCCGCGACAAGCAACCGAACTGCTGTGAGTCTGGGTCCCACCGGTCGGGCGGGTTGGCAGGATTATAAAGGAATGTCTGCGAGGCATCTCGCGCGTCGCCAGCTTGTCTCCCTCACCCTCGCCAGCATGCCCCATCGGCCGCACCTTCGAGGGGTATAGAATCCAAGCCTGCCTCCCTGCTGCCCTCAGCTCTCACCTGGATTACACCTCCTACCTGGTCTCCCTGCTTCTGCCCCCGACATGCCCAGACCATTCCCAACACATAGGCCAGAGTGGGCCTGTAACACAGACATCAGGTCGTGTCACCCCCCTGCTCGACCCCTGCAACCGTGACTCAAAGGTGCCGTGTCGCCCACATCCCTCCTCCCCCGCCCTGTTCCTGGGGGACAGTCGCTGCCGGCCTCCGCCTGCCCTTTGGCTGGAGCACTCGGTTCCCTCCCGCCTTTGGTCTTCGAGCAAATGCCATTTTCTCTGTGAGACCTTCTCTAACACCCCTCTTTAAATGAAACCCTGCGCCCGCACACTCCTCACCCCCAGTTCCTCACTCCGACTTTCCTTTTCCCTGCACCGCTCACCATCTGACGTGCCAGTGACTTATTCAGTCTTCAGTCTCTTCCCCCTGGAGTGTTAGGTCCACGACAGTCACAGTCCTCTCTGGCTCTCTGCTGTATCTCAGGAACCCAGAAACATTCCTGGCACCTAGCAGGCAGGCACTCGATCCATATTTACCAAATGAATAGCTCAATAGATAGTTATCGTTTTTTATTGCTGTTCTTGTCATGAGGTGAAGAGTGTGGAAAGAGTCAAGGTGGAAGGTGCTTGGTTTTCTGAAATCCCAGGGAAGTAGGCTGGCAGAGAAGGGAAAGTGGGGAGCACACACCGGGGCCTCCCGTTATCACATCATCACTGGGACTCTGATTCACAACCTCCTGAGTAATAAGGACCTCCTCCCCGAGAGAACCAGACAGCAACCTTCTTCAGCCCGGCACACTCTTCCTGGCCTCCTCCCCTGAGCAAGCCCCTGGGCTCCCACCACCCCAAATCTCACCAGCTCCTGAAGACAGCTCCTCACCTTCCCCCCACCCTAGTTTCCCCTCTCCTATACCTGAAGGAAGCCCCTGCTTCAGCGATCCCCCCGCCCCAACTCTAAGGCCCTGTTACGGGCATGCGATGTGTTCACAAGGTCAAGGGTGCTTGTAAAATCTGCAAAAGTACATACGCTGTTTTAACCCCAGTGGGCTCAGGCCACTGTCTCTTTCTACTCTGGCTGACCCTGTGTACTGGGTTGAAGAGTGTCTGTGTTGGTCAAGATATATAGGGTATCTATGGATATATTAGGAGAGGAGATGTATTCTAGGAAATCTGCTCATGCAGTTATGGAGGCTGAGAAGTCTCACAATCTGTCGTCTGCAAGCTGGAAACCCCAGAAAGCTGGCGGTGTCACTCAATCCGTGGCCAAGGCCTGAGAACAGGGGAGTTGATAGTATAAGTCCTGATCTGAGTCTCAAAGCCAGGGAACTGGGAGCACTGATATCCAAGGGCAGGAGAAGATGGGTGTCCCAGCTCGAGTAGAGTGAGTTCACTCTTCCTCTGCCTTTTTGTTCTATTCAAACTCTCAGTGGATTGGATGATGTCCACCCACATTGGAGAGAGCATCTTCTTTACTCAGTCTACTGATTCAAATGCTCATCTTTTCCAGAAACAGCCTCATAGACATACCCAGAAATAATGTTTTACAAGACAGCTGGGCATCCCTTAGTCCTGTGAAGTTGACACATAAAATGAAGGATCCCAGTGTCCTCGTCTCCCCCCAGATTTCATGTTCTTCCTGGAACTTCAGAATATGACCTTATTTGGAAATAGGGTCTTTGCAGATGTAACTAGCTAAGGTAAGATGAGGTCACACTGGAGTAGGCAGACCCTTAATCCAGGATGACTGGTGTCCTCATAAGAAGAGGACAGGAGAGACACAGAGACGCAGGAGAGAACACTAGGACAGAAGCAGAGATTGTAGTGATGGGTCTACAAGCCAAGGAACACCAGAGGTTGGAAGAAACGAAGGCTCCTCCCCTAGAGCATTCAGAGAGGGAGCATGGCCCTGCTGACACATTGCTTTCAGACTTCTAGCCTCCCAAACCATGAGAAAATGAGTGTCTGTTATTTGAAGGCACCCAGCTTGTGGTAATTTGTTACGGTGGCCCCAGTATCGGGTACCATTAGAATGGCCACATGGGATCCAGCTAATAGGAAGTGGAGTGGGGGACACTTTTAGCTTGGATTCAGTGGGACACCTTTACGTGATTCATAGCTGCTTCCTTATAAAGTTTAGTCACTGCTGACTGTGAGGCTTGGGAATAACAACCTATTGTACAAACTCACCCAGCTTGCAACGTGGAAGTGCAGGACAAGAGGTCACATCCTAATGTTCACGAGATTATTGGGCACTGGAAGTGGATGGTGGTGAAAGGAAACAATATTGAAATATGCAGAGCAGGAAGAGAAGCCCTCCAACGATCTCACGTGTAAAATGCCTAAATGGGAAATTCTGCTCTCATGAACACTTAGTCAAAACAGAAATTCTCTGCCATCGAGAACAGTCCTTGATGCACCATTCGCAAGTATAAACACGCCATGGGTTTTTTTTCCTCTTTTGGTGGGAATTGCACAAAATAAAATTTATCCGGATTTCTGCCTTTGTAGAGCACAGGCGGTAGTTATTCTATAAATAGTGAGTATAACCTTGTGTGAAGTCACATGCTTAATGCAAACCAATTTCGGATCATCGTCTCTATAGAAAATAATATAAGACCATTGTCCTATGAAGAGGCATTCAGAGCAGAGAGCACACGGCTTTAAAATGTTGCAGAAAAAGTATTATGGAAAATGTGTCAGGCAAGGAATTAATAGAAATATGTTATTTTTTCTGGATTTTGTGTTATTTGTGATATTTATCAGCTTTAAAAATTTTGTAATTCTAAATATTACTTTCATGCCCTATTTTGTATTCATATTTTGTTCTTTTCTTCATAAAGAGCCTCCAAATTGCATATACTTCGGGCCTCATAAGCCTGGACCCACCACAGCCTACCCCCTTTTGGAAACACAATCCTGAATCCAGCTCGAACACCAGGTGACTTTGGACACTGTGTCCATCAGGATCTGAGCAACCATGAAATCACTTAATGGCAATGAACTGAGAGTCAAAGGACCCCTATTATTGTCACAGCTCCCCTCTCTGTGACAAGTCACTAGCCTCAATCTCTGCCTCTGAAAATGGGAATATTGGTTTCTTTGCTCTATTTCATCAAAGCGGAGACGGGAAATGAATAGTGTATACATCACAGTGGGGAGAGTGCTCGGAAAACTGGAAAACTAGACAAAGTAGGAGAGATGTTTAAAACCTCTTGTTTAGTCTAGAAAAATGAAGGAAAGTCAGGGGGGAAACCCACCCATAATTCTAACACCAAATGAAACCACTATTAACATGTTGATATATTCCCCTTGAGTTTTTTCTATGTGGTCTTTCTTTATATGGATCACGCTGGTTACACAATTTCATATCCCATTTATACCTTTGAACATGGCATCATAATCATCTTCCCATTCCATTGGACATGCTTTGGGACCCATAAATATCTCTGTGACGCTTAACTTCTGGGTGCCTTAGTTCCTCCATCTGTAAAATGGACACGGCAGGCAGCTAAGCCAAGTGAGTGCGGTGCCCTGCCCTGTCTTCAGTCCTTGGGTGGAGGGCCTTCTGGGGGTTCAGAGTAACCTGGGCACTGGTGAAGTCCTTGAGGTCTGAGTTTCACGGATACTAACACTGGAACGGGAGAGGAGGACCCAAGGGTGTTTCCTGGCAGGTGAACGATGAAGAGGCCACACCCACTTAACCCAGCTCCTTGAAGGCAGAGATCGGGCCTGTTCCTCTTTGTAGACCCACAACAGGGCCCAGTGATGGAAGGACCAACAGACGGATGGCCAACCCCTGAGGGACCCGCGTGGCAGACTTGATGGGAGTTGGCTGGACAAGCCACCCAGGGAAAGCTGTCCTGTGGGCTGAAGGCAAGGCTTCAGTCTCCCATGAAAGCCCTGCAACATGGGGCTGGTTCTGGGCAAAGAAAGGCTTCTCCCCAAGACACCTCTGGCCCCGCACAGGGCTCCAAATAAGCGGCTGGAGAGAAAAGGAGACCCTCAGGAGAAAAAAAGACACCCCCCCCCCCAAGGCCGAGGGAAGACTCAGGGGACCTGCCAGCTGGAGGAAGGGGGGACCCATGACAAGCACTGGAGCTCATGCAAGGGCTTTCCTGCCAAGAAAGAAGGGCACTGTTGTGTTCCTACAGCTCGCCTCCAACGCCCTCCCTAAAGGAGACGTGTCCTCGCAGGATGCAGCCCACCAGCTGAAGGACGGCCAGGGCCAAGGCCGCCTTGGAAGGTTCTGGGAAGAGCACAGCCAGGTCCTGCTCGCCCGCTGCCCCTGCCTGAGTTCCGTGCCCCAGGGGTGTGAGGCTCACTGTCCTCCTACACATCCTCCATGAGGGGGAGATGCTCCAGGATGCCCGATCTTCCTGAAAAGTTTGCTTCTGCTCAGGCAGGAAAACAGGAAAAGAGGGAGACACTACTATTCAGTGAGCACCAAGGGAGCACAGAGTGTGTGTGAGTGCCCTTAGTCCTCGGGGATCCTGCCACGTAAGATTTTTATTACCCATTTCACAGACGAGGAGGCTATGGGGCAGGGAGGTTGGGGAGCTGACGCTTGCCCAGTGAGTGGCGGAGTCCGAGTCCAGCTCAGGTCTGAGATGGTGACAGCCAGAGGGTGTCCTTCCAGGTGTGAGGGTGCTTAACACCCCCACAGAACTGTGGGCTCAGCAAGAGGAGGAGTCACATCTCATCTGGGCATCCCCACAGCTCACAGCGCCCGGCACAAAGCAGGTGCTTTGCAAATGTTTGATGAGTGAACGAGGACTCATTTTGAGAGCGGGAAAGGTCTGCCGTAGTCAAATCTACAAGCAAATCAGGGACTCGTAAACGAGAAAAAATTACCGCCTGAAAACATTTCCACAAAGACCGACCCTGATGACACGGCCCGTCCTGGGCAGCCGTCGGGAGTGGCGCCCGTGAGCCCCTGCCATGGGCCCCCCGCATCTCCCCTGCTGGCCGGCCCCCGCCTGCAGCCTCCCCCCAGCCTTCAGGCTTGTCCAGCAAAGGAACGGAGCCTCACCTGGCTTCTGCCCCAGGCCGGCCACCCCCAGGCCTCCACCTCCCATCTGCAAAATGGGAATCATTAAGGAATCCCACTCCCATTTTCCATTTTGTGTGCATGAAGGGAGTTCACGCAGGTGAGGTCTGAGAGGAAGACCTGACACAGACTCTGTAAGGGTTTGCGGCTCTCGCTCGTATTTCTCAGTCGGGCATTGGGTCAGGCAGCGGGAAGACGGCAAGAAATGACACAGAGCTCACAGAGTCCATGGGAGGAGAGACAGGATCCAGCTTGAAGTCACAGACAGCAAGCCTCATCCTGTCCCCAGCTGCCAGAGCGCCTCGGTGACCCCCGTGGGCCCCAGGGACAGCGCCCAGCACAGCACTCGAGGCCTCTGCCTGGGGCTTGGCTGCCCCTCTGTGCGCACTCACCCGCCCGTCCTCCAAACGTCACCTCTCGCTTTTCTGCCTTTGGTCACTCTGTTCTCTCCTCTGCTTCTTATCCGCCTGGTGAACTACTCGTTACTCCAGGCCCAGCTCAAATGTCCCCCTGTCTGCCACGCTTTTGGTTCTGTAGTCAGTTGGTGGCTGCGCGTCCCTCTGTCCCAGTCTGCATCCCACAGCATAGTGGCTTTGTCCTCCCGTGTCCCCTACGCAGCCTCATCTGTCCCCTGGCCACTGCACACAGGCTCAGTAAGCAGCTACTAACTGGGAGGAAAGGTGACAGGATTTGGGATTCATTACCCAGGAAAGGGGAGCCCAGTGGGGGATTTGTCCTGAAGACTGGGAGCCCCTCTCCTTCCCGTCACTGTCCACACACCGCCCCCCCGCCCCGCACAAACCCCCTGCTGGGGCGTACCAGGAGGAGGCTGCTGATCTTCACTCGCTCCTGGAGCCCGGGCGGCAGCAGGTGGTGGGGATTACACTCAGAAGAGCCTCTCCACGTGCCCACGGCCACAAAGGCAGTTGGCCGTGGGTCAGGACTCAGACCCAGGTCTCTGGGCCGCCCTGACCTTGACTGTGGGCAGCTGTGGTTGCCCCAGAAGGTCCAGTGTGCTGAGCCCAGTGGGGATGGGGAGACGGGGGGGCACCCAGCTCTGGGGGTCAGCTGCTGTCTATATTTCCTGCCTGGTCTTCCCACCCCAGACAGGCAGTCTGTGGTCTGTGTCCCTGGTGGGAGATGGTGCCAGTCCAAACAGGGGCCAGGAAGGGGAGCTCGGGAACCCTGACGCATGAGTGTTAACCATCAGCCATCCAAATCTTCCCTGGAACGGGCTGCCCAGCGCTCAGTGCCAAGAGACATGGGTGGGTGGCCCTCGGAACCAGAGGTGATGCCCTCCCGCCCAGCAGCACCCCCACTCAGGATAGAAAAACCGGCGTGCATGTGACTCTGGCAGAAAGGGCCGACCAAAGCCTCTGAGCCGGGTGTGGTGGGTGTTGGCAGCCCAGTGGTGGGAGTGGTGGTGACGGGATGCCTCGTTTCCCGGGCAACATAGTGGAGACTGCTCCACAAATACCAGCCAGTGGGTGCCACAGCAGGACGCCTGAGGTCTGAGGTCTGAGGTCTGAGTCTGCCCAGCTGCGGCCAGAAGCCTACATCCTCCCGGAGCACCTCGGGCCCTGGCCCCCTCCCCAGGGGATGCCCTCTGTCGGCGTGGTTCTGCGCGGACTTATCCCCTCCTCCAGCACATCCCTGACGCCCCTGCACGCACCTCTGCATATCTTTGTCCCCCTCTGCCGGAACTATCCCTTCTCCTCTGGCCGGTGAGCTCCTCCCCCAGCCTCAAGGTCCGCTTCCAGCAGCCCCTTGCATGGTCACATGACTGCCCTGAAGTCAGCTCAGAGCAATCAGCGGAAAAGATAAGCTTTATCCAAAAGGCTTGGAGGAACCCTAGACAAGCGGATCAGGACAGAGGGCGTGGGTTAGGTCAAGGACAGGACTCCCAGGGTGAGGCATCACAGAAGGAACACTGTCTTTCACTGACCAGCCTGCGATGAGCCCCTTTACCTCTTTGAGCCCCAGCATCCCCTCCCCTAACATGGGGACATGGAAGGAGATGTTTTTCAAGGTCCTCCCGGTCTGACAACTTCGTGACTCTGTGGTTCTGGGGTTTCCCCACCACACACAGCAGGACTAAGTGAATGTGTGACTTCTGAAGGCAAGACAGCCCCCACACCCTGCCCGAAGCCCAAACGCTACGTCTTTGCCCTCTGGAGGAGACCTCTAGAGAAAGGAGCCCTGGTGTGTATCTCTTCTCATCCCGTACATTCAGACCACATCAGGGCTCATCACTGGGATATTTCAGAATACCGTGGACCAAGAGAGGATTCTATAAGCTTCCAGAGACAGGAAACAAGTCACATTCAAAAAGCTAGGCAGGGGGGCGCCTGGGTGGCTCAATCGGTTAAGCACCTGCTTCTTGATCTCAGCTCAGGTCTTGATCTCAGGGTTGTGATTTCAAGCCCCATGTTGGGCTCCATGCTGGGTGTGGAGCCTAGTTAAAAAAAATATATATATATTCTGTGACCCAACACAGAAGAGCAGCAGAAGGTCCCCAGATGAGGCACAGACAGATGCCGGGTGACAGCTGAGCCCCAGACACAGAGTGACAGGTCTAGAAGGTAAGAAGGAGCCAGAGAGCTGGATTTCAGGAAGATAAAACCAAAAGAGCCCCTGATGCTTCTGAGTGTCTTCAGAGGACATTTAGACAAGTGAAAGCCTGGAGTGGAATTAGTGATAAATATACAGAAAATCAGACTATGAAACGAGACGATAATTAACTTCAGGGCTAACAAAAGTCTGTAGAGCAGAAAAAGGATTCATAATTCACTATATTTTTTTTAACTGTAGAGAGTGTTTCCATGGCTTAGTATCATAGACTTACTTAATCTAACCAAAGTTGCATCCTAATTCAACAGGGAGGAAGGAGGTTTCTCGTGTCTGGGAAGAGCAGGGATGGAAAATGTACTCAATTTCCATCTTCCTATTGGGAAGTCAGTTGATAGTGTCCACACTGAAAAACTAAAGAGTGACCATGCAAGCATGTTATCTAGAGATGTAGAGGCCACCCCAGATCATCAGGGGGAAAAGTGAGAGTGGCTACTTCAGGGAGGGAAAGGTGGGTGAGAGGGGCAGGGGAGTCCCATTATGTTTTCACACAGACCTTCTAGAACTATTTGACTCCTTAATAGGTCCTAGTCCATAAAACTAAAAGCAAAGGAGAAAAATGAGTGGTGTGGCTTATTCCTGTCTTTGTTCTAGCAAACAGTGGTGTTCCCGTGCGGAAACGTGGGGCAGCACTGATGGGCACGGGCGGTTGACTAGAGTCTACTTTTTTTTAATTTAAATTTTAGGTAGCTAACATACAGTGCAATATTGGTTTCTGAAGTAGAATTCTGTGATTCATCACTGACATATGACACCCAGTGCTCATCACAGCAAGTGTCCTCCTCAGTGCCCATCCCCCATCTAGCTCATCCTCCCCCACCTCCCTCCAGCATCCCTCAGTTTGTTCTCTATTGTTAAGAGTCTCTTATGGCTTGTTTCCCTCTCTCCTTTTTTTCTTTTCCCCCTTCCCCTCTGTTCATCTGTTTTCTTTCTTAAATTCCACATATGAGTGAGATCATATGGTATTTGTCTTTCTCTGAGGGACTTATTTCACTTAGCATAATATACTCTAGCTCCCTCCATGTCGTTGCAAATGGCAAAATTTCATTCTTTTTGATGGCTGGGTAATATTCCATTGTATATATCACGCCTTCTTTATTCATCCATCAGTTGATGGACATCTGGGCTCTCTCCACAGTTTGGCTATTGTAGATAATGCTATAAACATCAGGGGGCACATATCCCTTCGAATCACTATTTTTCTATCCTTTGGGTAAATACCTAGTAGTGTAATTGCTGGATCGTACGGTAGTTCTATTTTTAACAGTTTTAAAAAGATTTATTTATTTCAGAGATAGAGAGAGCACAAGCAAGAGGGGCAGAGGGAAAAGGAAAGAGAATCTTAAGCAGACTCTGCACTGAGTATGGAGCCTGACGCAGGGCTCGATCTCACGACCCTGAGAACACGACCTGAGCCGAAACCAAGAGTCAGACACTTACCCAACTACACCACCCAGGTGACCCTATTTTTAACATTTTGAGGAACCTCCATAGTGTTCTCTGGAGTGACTGCACTGGCTTGCATTCCCACCAACAACGTAAGAGGGTTCCCCTTTCTCCACATCCTCACCAACACCTGTTGTTTCTTGTGTTGTTAATTTTAGCCATTCTGACTGGTGTGAGGTGGTATCTCATCACGGTTTTGATTTGCATTTCCCTGATGATGAGTGACGTTGAGCATCTTTTCATGTGTCTGTTAGCCATCTAGATGTCTTTTTTGGAAAAATGTCTATTCATGTCTTCTGCCCATATCTTTATTGGGTTATTTGTTTTTTGGGTGTTGAGTTTGGTAAGTTCTTTGTAGGATCTGGATACTAACCCTTTATCAGATATGTCATTTGCAAATATCTTCTCCCATTCCACAGGCTGCCTTTAAGTTTTGTTGATCGTTTCCTTTGCTGTGCAGAAGATTTTATCTTGATGAAGTCCCAACAGTTCATTTTTGCTTTTGTTTCCCTTGCCTTTGGAGACGTGTCTAGCAAGAGGTTGCTGCGGCCGAGGTCAAAGAGGTTGCTGCATGTGTTCTTCTCTAGGATTTTGATGTTTCCTGTCTCACATTTAGGTCTTTCAACCATTTTGAGTTTATTTTTGTGGATGGTATAAGAAAATGGTCCAGTTTCATTCTTCTGCATGTGGTTGTCCAGTTTTCCCAACACCATTTGTTGAAGAGACTGTCTTTTTTCCATTGGATATTCTTTTCTGCTTTGTCGAAGATTAGCTGACCATAGAGTTGAGGGTCCATTTCTGGGCTCTCCATTCTGTTCCATTGATCTATGTGTCTGTTTTTGTGCCAGTACCATACTGTCTTGATGACGACAGCTTTGTAATAGAGCTGGAAGTCCGGAATTGTGATGCCACCAGCTTTGCTTTTCCTTTTCAGCATTCCTCTGGCTATTCGGGGTCTTTTGTGGGTCTATACACATTTTAGGATGGTTTATTCTAGCTCTGTGAAAAATGCTGGTGGTATTTTGATGGGGATTGCATTAAGTGCATAGATTGCTTTGGGTAGCACAGAGTCTACTTTTGGAGCCTGAGATTCCTGGAGACAGCCAACGGCGCAGGGGCCCGGAACCAGTGAGAAGGCATAAGCCTCTTGAGTCAGCCCTGGAACACCCAGCCTTGACTGTGATGAACCGTGAGGTGAACATTCTGCCTCAGTGCTGAGCAGTGGAAGGCGGTCAGCACACCGTCTAACGCAGCTCTGCCTTCCACCCCTCCTGCGGCCTGGCACCCAGTGGGTGCTCGGACGTTTGTGGAATTCTTCTCATGGACAAAACATTGGGCTAAATTTGATCTCCAATCTGGTGTGGGTGCACACTCAAGTCTTTTTAAGACTGTCTTCGGGCTATAAAAAACAAAACAAATGCATACATATATATATATTATGCTCTTCTGATTCTTACATCCTCCGAGGATGCATAAGGGAGGCGTTTTGATTTTTCTCTTTGTGTAGAAGACAAAACGGAGAGTCTGGGAGGTCAAACCGGGTGCCCAAGGCCAAGGGGTTCCTTGTGGTGGCGGCTGGCTCTCACCTGTGGATGTGCCTTTTACTCTTTTGTCTTCTGCTTCCAGCCAGTCTCATGGAACTCAGCAGCAAAGAGGGAGGCGGGAGGCCCAGAGCTTGTCACTCCAGGGCCCTGACATAGGACAGTGCAGGGAAATGTTCGGACAGACCCCAGCGGAGCCATTTGCCAGCCTAGCCACGGGCACCTACTTCCCCTTAGTGACCGCACGTGGTTCGTTAATGACTACCTCAGGAAGCAATTTAGGGAAGGGCTTTCTTCACACAGCCCGCATCAGATTTGGCGGGGAGGGGGGAGCAACAGGTGCACGGGGTCTGAGCCATCACGGGCCAGAGCCCTCCACGGAGTACCAAGCGGAGAGGAGGGGTCTGGGGAGGTAGGGGCAGACACAGCCCGAGCCCCTAGTCTGGGTTATGCAATCTCATTGATCCTCCCAATGACATTATCCCTGGGAATAATTATCCCTAATTTCCAGATGAGGAGACTGAGGCTCAGAGGCTTCTGCCATGCCCAATTCACCGGCTGGGAAAAGTGACAGAGCAGGAGTGGGCTCCTCCCTCCTGACCACGCTGACGAAGCAGGTGGAGTTGCTGGGAGTCAACACGGCCAAGGGTGGCTTGTCCCAGGCCCTCATGTGTGGTGGCACCTAAAACTGAAAATGAATTGATTCAAGGCAGGGCGTTAGCCGGGTGTCGGGCCTGCGGGAGCCCGGTATTTTTAGTCATTGTGTCATTCGGACCAGGATGGAAAGATGAGAAACCACAGGGGCTGGCACCGGCCTCGGGATGAACTCATGAGCCCTGCATAGGCGGAGCCAAGGCCCTCCGATGCCTGTCGCGGGGCCTCTGAGCTGAGAAGCTGCAGCAATGCTGGGTTCTCCTTGCTTTCCTCTGGAGCCCCAGATTCTCTTAAGTCAAAGGCTGTGGGAACTAGCAGGGAACCTTAAAGATTAAAGAGTCGAATCCCTCTCTGTACTAGTGGGGGAACTGAGGCCAAGAGGCATGTAAGCGAGGGGCAGAGCCGTGACCCCATCCGGGTCCCTTGGCTGCATGCTTTCCCCCCCACCCTGCTGCCTCGCCCGCCAGCCTCCCGCCCTGGCTGCCATCCTGCGTCGGGGTGCGGGATGAGGTGGGGTGTGGCCAGAGTTCCACACGGGGGGTTAGAAAGCACTGGGCTCTGATTCAAGCCCGTCACTTACAAGCTTGGTGGCCACGGATCTGCTGCTTTACTTTTGTGGGGGTGCCCATTACCCAAATCAGGATGTTACGGCTTTTTGGGAGCATCCAAGGAGACAGCGTGTGGACGTGACTTCCTGCTCCACCAGCTTCAGGGAATCTCTGGGAGGAAGGAGGTGCGCGGCTGGTGCAGCAGACCCTGCTGGCAGCTTCCCAGCAGCCAGCTCCTCCTTCCTGCCTCCTAGAGGGACCACATCGTGTCTGGTACCCACTCTCTGGCCAAGTGCTTCAGGGAGGGGGCAGCCCTCAGCCCCAGGGCACCGGGCAACTGTAGTGACCTTATTCTCCTGGCCACTAACTGTTCAGCACAGGCTTACGACATAGCTCTGGCCAATACAAGATGAAGTCTGTTGGGGGCTTCCAGGGAAGGTTCCTCCCTGATTAAAAGGGGGGAAAATGCACACATGAGGAAATAGTCGCTGGACACTGTCCTGCAAATGTGACAACTGGGTCTGTTCGAGCTTTACCATGAACAGGGCTATACCTGAGGGCAAAGGACAGCAGAGCAGAAGGATGAAAAGAACCCGGGTCCTCGATGAGGGGACTGCTCTCTGACTGCTCGCTTTGGGAGCTCACAGATTCATTTACCCTGGAGGCTCTTGATATTTGAAGATGATTCCAGCTGCCATGGATGAGTCCCAACAGTACATTGTAATTTTACTTTTCATGCCAAGCCTGACTCAGGACTTGACTCTCCTTGAGGCCCTTTCAAAAGGCGTGCAATCTCATTATTCCAACAAAATCTCCCTCTTCTGTGCGAACTTCCTGACACAGCCTTTTAGCTCCCCGCCTGCATGTCCTGGTCAAGCTGGGTCACACCCAGATCATGCGGTCAGGGGTCCCCACGATGCCAGAAGATACAGTGAGTGCTTGCATGACCGGCTGTTACCCCAGCATAGCTGCTAATCTTCGGTGGTGCTTGGCACCAGGACACCCCATGGCAACTCACAGGTGGGGGAGGTCTGTCTTCTGGGTCCCTGCCTGTGAGGTCCCCTCCCCTGACAGATCCCCTTCTACCCTGCGAGTCCAACATCCTCCTTGTGTCCTCTCTCCATTCCTCACCTAGTATCTGCCCTCAGACAGGGAGCAGGATCAAGCTCTGGGTGGGCATTGCCAGAAATTTCCTAGGGAATGGCCAAGTCTCCAACGTGATCCTCGGTTTCCTCCCCTAAACAAAGGTTGGGTTATAGCAAGTCCTGGTTCAACCAGGACAGCTCTGCCTCTGGGTTAGATCTTGTTTCTACTCAAAAGGTTTAAAATCCAGTGGACAAGATCACCTTTAAGAGTCCTTCCAGATCTAATGTCCTTTCCTACCCCACAGTGGGTGACTGGGAACTGTTCTGGCAAGGTCTGCAACACAAATATCCACGGGGCAGGACAGGTGATGGGAACAAGGGAAGGGGCCCAGTGCAGGCGGTAGGGTTCGATGTGGAGTCTGGCCAACTGGGATCTGCACGTACCTCCTAAAGGACCTGCTGTGCTTTAGTTGTTGCCTCAAGGGAATGAGATATCAGGGATCTCAGAGTTCCTGATTTTTTAAGAGAAGCCGGAAATCTGGAAATCTACTGGAAATATTTGGATACAAGCCAAACAAAGCAAATCCAGCTCGTGGGCTGTCAATTTGCAATCCCCCTTCTGAGTGACTCCCATACAGAAGGACTCTGGGGCCGGGGGAATGAATCACAGTATAAATGGGGTGACTCGTCAGTGTCTGCTGAGTACAGGCCCTGTACTATGAGCTTCATGGCTCCATCCCGTTCATTCTCTCCACGCTCCTGGCATCTTTGGGGGACATTGCCAACCCTCCCTCACGGAGCCTGCAGTTTGTCTGTCCCTCCCAGAGCTGGCCAGCCCTGTGCTTGCCTCGCAAACGGCCTCCCCCGCCCTCTGCCCTTGCAAACTGAACCAGGGAGTTAAATTCGGCAGATTGCAGGAGGGAGGCCCACGAAGAGGGTGTGTGGCCCAGGGGCATGAGGCTGCGCTCGCAGGGAGGGAAAGAGCGGTAACGAGACTGTCCATTCCTGCTCGCCTTGACTCCATTCTCTGCCCTGAAGGCCCGGGTGAGTGGCACAGTTTGGAGACGAGAAACCAGGGAGAAAATCAACAGTTCCTGAGCAACCACTGTGTCCCGGGCCCTGTCTTTCATGCGTGTGACTTCACTTCGTCCTCACGACTGAAGGAGGTGGATGTCCCCATTCTACAGATGGGGAGACTGAGCTCAGGAGGTGGAAAGCATGACATCGAGGCCAGCAGTCTGGTCCATGTGTCTCCAAAGCCTGTACTTCCGACAGTGTCCATGGCTCTCGGCCATCCCGTCAAGGACAGGCAGCGCACTAGGCTGGGCTAGTTAACAGCAGCTCCTGTATCAGGGATTGGACTGCACTTGGCTCTTCAGAGAAAATAAATGTGCTTATTCCATATGTCTGCCCCTCGGAATAGCGAGGCTGCCGGTTGCCGCTCAGAGCCCCTGCTTTTCTGGATGCATTGGGAAAGTGTGTTTCTTCCCTCTGTTCTTGGCTAGCAGCGGCCCCAGTCCGTGCCTGCCTTCTTTCCTAGCTGGTCCCCCACCACCAAACCAGCAATGGCAGGTGGTTAGAATAGCAGAAGAGTGTGTGCTCAAGTGGATGTGTGTAACTCTGGATGCGTCTGTCTGTCTGTCTGCATGTAGGTAACACCTGATTGGGTGAGAGGTGAAACTAAAACGTGAGTGTGTGTGTATTTATGCGTCTAGGTCCCGAGTAGCAGTATGTGTGTGTGTGTGTGTGTGTGTGTGCATGCACGCTCGTGTTTGAAACCTAAGTTTGTTTGTGTCCGTGTTTCTGTCTTCGTGGTAGGAGTGAGCCTAGCAGCCGGTTCCTGCAGCCAACCCCGGGAGGGCTGGCAGCCCCGCAGATTCCTGGTAGGAATCTGCCAGGATTCGCTGTGAAGCTACACTGCTCTCCTCCCAGATGGGTCTGGACAGGTCTGGATGAATCACAAATTCTGAATCCCCCGTGGGCCGCCTTTCCTTCTTAAAATTCCTTTCCGTCTGCTGGAATAAGTGGCGGGGGCGGGGGGTGGGGGGGGACAGATCGCGGCTGCATTGGTAGGAGCCTCCTGAAACGAAGTGACCTGAGGTCACCTCAGAGTCTGCTGTGTTCCTGGGGTGTCAGGGCCACTGGGACGCCCCCACACTCTTCCCTGGAAAGTGGCCGAGGTCTGAGCTCTACCTCCTCACACTCCTCTCTCCCGTGGCCCCAGCTGGGAAAGACACCACCAAACAAGCGCTCAAAAGGCACCAAGGGCCACCAAGGGGCCATACAACCATTCTGTCTTCCTATTTCTCTCTCCCAGTGGTCTGTGCTAAGGGATTCTGGAGCTCGTGCCTCCCTTGCTCTTGCCTTCCTTTTATTTTTATTTTATTTTATTTTATTTTTATTTGTTTGACCTTCCCTTTTAAAGACCCCCAAGGTCCACCTGTCACTGGAGCCCAGAGGTCTACCTTCTCAGTAGATTTCCAACCTCCTCCCCGCCCAGGAATCCCCACACCTTCTCCTTCTCAGCCCTGGTAAAGCACCATGGCATGTGGAGGGGGTACTCATCCGGGTGTTAGGACCCTGACTTGGAGTCCAGACTCAGCCCCTCACCAGCCAGGGGTCCTGAGCCAGCCAATCAGCTTCGAGAGACTTCCTTCTTCGTTTGTAAGCAGGGTTAACGGTTCCCCCTATCTCAGGTGAGATCAGCAATGGGAACTGTCCTCTGGGAGTGTCCGTTGTCCGTTTAAGAAGCTTGCCCCAAAGAGACCTTGTTTCTCTGTCAAGTCTGTGAAACATCTTTTTTTGTTGTTGTCTGTACAACTTTTCTCCTGGTTAATATTCATGAAATATATCTTTTTCCATTATTTACTTTCTACATTCCTAAATCTTTATGTTTTCGATATAAATAGCATAAAGTGAGATTTTGTTTCTTATCCAGTCTTACAATTTTTGTCTTTAACAAAACTATTTAGGAGCGCCTGGGTGGCTCAGTCAGTTAAGCGTCTGCCTTTGGCTCAAGTCATGATCCCAGGGCCCTGGGATCGAGCCCCGCGTCGGGCTCCCTGCTCAGCAGGGACTCTGTTTCTCCCTCTCCCTCTGCCCCTCCCCCCCCACTCGTGTTCCCTCTCACTCACTCTGCTCTCTCTCTCAAATAAATAATCTTTTTAAAAAAAGTTTTAAAAATCTGCCATCTTATTTCATGCTTTCTAATTGTACTGCCCATTTTGTTCCTTTTTCTCTCATATCTTGCCTTCCTTCAGACTGATTATCTTTTAACATTCAACTTTTTCCCCTCTATTCATTTAGGAGTTACATATTCTGTTTGAATGTATACAGAGTTTACTTTGAAATTACAACATGCATTCTTAGCTTAACCAAGTCTAACGTCAAAGAATATTCTCTCCTTTAGCCCCATTGACTCACCTCTCAATTTATATGCAGTTGTTACCTATTTTATTTTATTTTTTAAAGTTTTTTCATTTTTTTAGTAATCTCTACACTCAACATGGGGCTTGAACTCAGGACCCCGGATCAAGAGTTACCTGCTCTTGCGACTGACTTAGCCAGGAGCCCCAGTTGCCACCTATTTTAATTCTATTTTTCAAACCCTACAGGACATTATTAACATTGCCTAATATAGTCTGTGTTCATTTAAATTTATTGATACATTTACTGGTTTCTTTGGTCCTCATTTCTTCTTGTATCTCAGCCTTTCCAACTGGGGTTCTCTTTCTTCTACCTGAAGTACATCCTTTAGAATTTCCTTTAGTAGAGGGCTTTGGGTGAGAGATTCTCTTGACTGTCCTTGATGTGAAACTGTCTTTATTTTGACTTTGATCTTGAAAGATGTTTCTGTTTGAGTGTGGGGTGAAAGCTGCAATTATTTTCAGCAAATGGGAATTCTATTGTCTTCTGGCTTCTATTGTTGCTTTGAGAAGTCAGCTCTCAGTCTGGCTGTTGCTCATGTGACTTTGCCTTCTGGTTGCTTTAGGATGATCACTTTTGGTGGTTTTTCTGAAGCTTCATGACAATATATCTCAGAGCATGGGATTTGTTGCGATTCTAAAATTTGTGGATCAGTATCTTTTATTTGTTCCACAAAATTCTCTCTTCAAATATCACCACTGCCACATTATCTTACTCTTCTCTCTCTAGGTTTCAAATTACGTATATTATATACATCTATACACACACTGGACTTTTTCACTCTTTGCCTCTTGTCCTTTCAACCTGAAATTTCCATCTTTTTGTCTTTCCATGTTGTGCTTCAGAAGATTTCTTCTAATTTATCTTACAATTCACAAATAATCTCTTTAGCCATGTGCAGTCTGTGGAGCCCATCCTTTTAGTTTTTTTCTTCTTTTTTTAATTCCAGTATAGTTAACATAAATGTTACATTAGTTTCAGCTATACAATATAGTGATTCAACAATTCTATACATTACTCCATGCTCATCACGATAAGTGTACTCTTAATCCCCTTCAACTCTTTCCCGCCAACCCCCCACCTGCCCACCTTCCCTCAGGTAACCACCAGTTTGTTCTCTATAGTTAAGAGTCTGTTTTTTAGCTTGTTTCTTTTTTTCTTTGTTTTGTTTCTTAAATTCCACATATGAGCGAAATCACATGGTATTTGTCTTCCTCTGGCTGACTTATTTCACTTAGCATTATACCCTCCAGATCCATCCATGTTGTTACAAATGGCAAGATTTCATTCTTTTTTATGGCTGAGTAATATTCCATTATATAGCTAGACCACCTCTTCTTCATCCATTCATCTATCGATGGACACTTGGGCTGCTTCCTAGTTTGACTATTGTAAATAATGCTGCAATAAACATAAGAGTGCATATACCTTTTTGAATTAACTTTTTTTTATTCTTTGGATATCCTTTTAGTTTTTATTTCAATTGTTGAATATTTTTATTTCCACAAGTTCTATTAGGTTCTTTTTCAAATCGGCTCTATGACTTTTGGTAGATTTCTATTCTCTAAGGACATTTTCAAGCCTGCCTTTATTTTGTTAAACATAGCATAGTTCTCTTACAGTCTGGTTCTTGTTAATGGAGCCTAGTGTCCTTGGGCGCCTATCTATGACTGTTCCAATCATTGTATTTAAAAAACCACTTGGAATAATTTACCACCCATGCTAAAGATACCTTCCTTAGAGAGGTTTTCCATTTGTTTTTCCAGGTACCTGGGAACATTACCAAGTTCAAGGCTTGAGAGTTCCTGACTCATGGGGCTTTTCCACTTCCAGGTTGTAATTCTGTATCTCTCATCCTGGGACTCTGTCAAAATTTGGTTCTAATTTTCTGGGTTTAGCAAACGACTTCGGGGCAGAAACTTCTTCAGTTCAGGCTCACCTCTCTGAATGAATGTGCCCTTCATTTTGGGTGTGGTGGTTTCTTGCTGTCTTGAAATCTTTTTAATGCTTTAAGGAAGATACATCTTACCCATATTTGAGTTTCTCTCAGTAGGAGAATTAATCCAAGTAACTTGCCAATTGTACTGGAAATTAGAAGTCTGTTTGAATTTTAGACTCTAGATTCTAAAATGCTTATCCTAGAGCAAGGCTTCGCAAACTTCAATGTGCATACAAATTACGAGGGAATCTTAAAATGTATATTTTGACTTAGTCTAGGGTGGGGACCATGAATTTGCATCTTTAACAAGCCACAGAAAATTCTAAGGCTGCCCTACTGGTCCCTGGACCACTACTCTGAGTAGCAAGTCTATAGAAAACATTTTCCCAAGAATAAAACAAGATGAAATCAGAGAGGGAGACAAACCATAAGACTCTTAATCATAGGAAACAAACTGAGGGTTGCTGGAGGAGAAGGGGGTGGGGGATCAGAGTAACTGGGTGATGGACATTAAGGAAGTCATGTGATGTGCTGAGCACTGGGTATTATATAAGGCTGATGAATCTCTGAACTCTACCTCTGAAATTAATAATACACCATATGTTAATTAATTGAATTTAAATTAAAAAAACTTTGTTCCCAGAAAACACTGGGAATCTATACATTCCTAAACCAGGGCTTCTGGGTTTCCTAAATGGGTGTTATAAAATTGAGAGCCTAAGTGAGAAGACAAAAAAAAAGAAAAGAGGGTCTTTATTCTCTCTTCTCTCTTCATTCAGAACCTGTTGACTCAAATTTATACTTAATTTTAACAAACCTGTTAATCTGGTTTCCCAGGACAGAGAAAATCAGAAGTGTGTATGTGTATGTTGGGTGTTGAGGAGGGTCTGCCAGACATGGGGCATAGATCATTTGCACAATGGATCTTTGGTTCTTGAATGACCTTGAGCTGCCTGTTTTGGCCAAAGTAGGGTCAAGTATAACAACTAGGCTCCAGGTCTAAGAGCTCATTATCTATAGCAGTGATCTTCAAATGTTTTAGCCTCAGGACATCTTTACGTTCTTAAAAATTATCAGAGAACCTGGGTTACCTGGGTACTGCCGTCAGTTGAGCATCTGGCTCAGGTCGTGATCTCAGGGTCGTGAGATCGAGCCCCATGTCCAGCTCTGTGCTGAGCATGGAGTCTGCTAGAGTTTCTCTCTCCCTCCACCCCTCCCCGCCTCTCTCTCTCTCAAATAAATAAATAAATCTTTTTAAAAAATTATCAAAGAACCCAAAAAGCTTAAAATTATGTGGGTATATCTATCAATATGTACTATATTGGAAATTAAAACTGATTATTAAGTTTTAAAATACCTATTAATGAATTTAAAATAATAATTACCCATCACATGTAAACATAAATAATATGTTTGTGAAAAAATAATTGTGTATATTAAACACATAGAAAAACTTAGCAACACTGTTCTATATTCATAGCTGGAGTCCTACACTGCATGCTTTCAATCCATTGCGATATATTGATTTGTTTGAGGAATTCAAAGAATAGCTGGACTTAACAGATATATGTAGTTTAAAAAGGGAACATTGCCTTTCTCAGATCATTGTAAATATTCTTCTTCAACATTAGTTAAATCCTCAGTACTTTCTCAAAGATAGTTGCAATGTGGAATATGAATCCATATCAATACACTTTTTATACTGTGTTACATTAAAATCCATTGTTCTGTCTTGTACTTTGAATGGATCTTTTATCCATGCATGATTTTGTAACATAATGCATTTGTTGTTTGGAAAATATTGGTTCACTGAGTTATAGAGCTTCCAAATGTTGACACATTTCATCACACAATATTAAAAAAAAAAAACACACACACTCATTAATTTTTAACCACGTCACATCAGTCTTTAAGTCCTGGGAGGCTCCCGAGCCTAAGGCGGCAGATAGGTTTCCAAATTCTAATTTTTCACTTGAAAACTTGAATCTTCTCATTGGTAACAAACATTGTCAGTTGTTTTCCTTGAAGAGACAGTTCACATTGTTCATTCTGTGGAAGTGTTTGCCAAACATCAAGTCGGAATCACCCTCGTCTGCCTGTCAGTTGTTCTTTTCAAGTAAAAACGGTATTATATGAAAAATGCAGCTAGTTCTGCTTGCAAGCTGATCCCAAGGTGCCTTTCTTCACCTCCCGTATTTCAGTATGTATAGAAGTGCTTTATGATTTTTTCCCAGTTCCTGACACAGAAGATTGAAAGGCCATGCATTTAAAGCTTGAGAGTTAATAAAATCAGTAATTTCTACTGCTTCATCAAAGACATTCTCAAGTGAGACTGGATTGTTTTTCCATTGTGGAGTGTGGGGCGGTGAAGGGCACCGTGGCCACCAGAGCGCCTCAGGGTCTCTGCTCTGATTCCCGCTGAGGTGCCAGCCCTTCACCCACTGTTGTTCTCGAACCGCCCACGGAACTGTCAGCACAGTGGCAAAGGTAGAAGATCTTAGCGTTGCGTTGGTATGAAAATAGTTTTGATTTCAAGGATTCCCTGGAGGATTTCGGATTTCCTGAGGGGTTTAAGGACCACAGTAATTTGAGAAGGCTTCATCTAACATTTTTTAAGTGATGGTTAATCCTACTAGCAAGGGGCGCCTGGGTGGTGCAGTCGGTTAAGTATCTGGCTCTTGGTTTCGGCTCAGATCATGATCTCGGAGTCATGGGATAGAGCCCCATGTCGCGCTCCGTGCTCAGCAAGGAGTCTGCTTCTCTCCTTTTCCTTCTGCCCCTCCCCCCCGAAATAAACAAATAAATCTTTAAAAAATATCCTACTGGGGTGCCTGGGTGGCTCAGTCGGTTAAGCATCTGCCTTCCACTCGGGTCATGAGCCCAGGGTTCTGGGATCGAGCCCCGAATCGGGCTCCTTGCTCTGCAAAGAGCCTGCTTCTCCCTCTACCCCTCCTTCTCCTTGTGATCTCTCTCTCTCTCTCAAGTAAATAAACAAAAAAAAAATCTTTAAAAAAATAAATAAAAAGTATCCTACTATCAAATATGACATAACCATGACAAACAATGAAATAGAACTATATATTTTCATATGGAATTTTTTTTCCAAATCAAATGAAACATGCAAAAAAATTTTTAAAGTCATGGAACAGTAGCATTTTATGTTTTATGTAGGATAACATCATCACATTTATGTTAATACATGTATGTGTATGATATATATGATAAATACCGTACTGTTAATAATTTCTTCTGAGGAGTTTCAAGTTTTTATTACAATGTCTGTAGTTAAATCAATTATAATAATATTCTCATATGTTGTCTCATTCAATGACTAAACAATTTTTAAAGATGTCCTAAGAGGGGAAGAAAGAGCCCATTATCTCAGCTTAATGCCTCCCTCCGTCTGGCCCGGAGTCCCTGGCAGGCTGCACAGCGAACACTGACCAGATTCCTGCCTGGGAATGTCACTGCATGTGTTCCCTGGGGAGGACCAAGGTGGCCTGGGGCAGGACGAGGGGTACAGAGCTGGCCTCCGGGTAGTGCCATGCTGCGAGGAGGGCCTCTAATCTGCCAGGGGGATGCAACACATCCTGCTTTCAAGATTTACAAGTAGTCTGGCTTAACTCATTTCGGGGGGCTGGGGGAGAACTGGATGCTTTTCCGCCTTGTTGTTTAAAACATTTGTAAAACCTGTCGGGACAGAGGCAAACAAAACAAAATAAAACAAAACAAAAGACCCTCTTGTACATCAGGATGGCTGTGGGTGCTCGGGGTGGGCCGGGAAAGGCTAGACTGATTCCCTGCTTCTCTGGGGGGGCTACACTCTGGGGGACAAGCCCACAGCAGGCCCTGGAAGGAAATTCCACTCAGCAGGTGGAGCGTGATGCCTGAAGGGGCCTCAAGGACTCCAGGTGCAGAGAGAGACGGTTGGAGTCCTACCCCACTCCTCCAAGATTATGAAATCGCAGTCACCTGATGTAATCTCCCTGACTCTCAGCTTCCTGAGTTGTAGATGGGGCTATAATACCACTCTCAAAACTTTGTTGGTGAATAATAAAGGAGATAATATGCGTAAAGCATCAAGCAGAGTCTAGCAGCCAGCAAACACTCATTAGATGGCAGTTTAATCATACAAAGGATAGGTACTAACCGGGTAGAATGTGGGAGGAGTGACCCCCTAGTCCCACGTCCCGAAGGCTGGCAGGCAGGAGCAAGGAGGATGACTCTGGCGGGTGCTGGGGTTCCGGGCCTAAGTCTGGGGTTCAGACCCAGAACAACCACACCTGTGGACATGGAAGGGGGTGTGGCTTCGGGGAGCCAGAGCAGGAGGCAGGTGGTCAGGAAAGAGCCCAGACCCGGGAGACAAGGAGAACTCAGTGGGCACCCCTCTTGGAAGCAGCCAGACCCATGCGAGCGCCCGCCGTGTGTACCCCAAACACAGCATCACCATTGCTGACCTGAAGGCAAGAAGGCAGCCACCAGCCCTCAGCCCCGGGCCTGCCAGGAATTCGAGAAGGAGGTGTCAGTGAAGGACCACCACCTGCCCACCTTGCACGTCAGCCCCGCCCCCTGCTGAGGCCCGGGCCTGGGGGCCCAGCTGCTCAGATTCTCCCAGCCTTGGGCCCAGAGAGGTCCTAGCCTGGGCTGGGTTTCTCCCTCCTGCTCAGATCCTTCCCCGTGCGTGGAGGAAGGAGGCTGGAGCTGGTGTCCAGCAGGGCTGGGCCCTCGCGGTGCGTGAGGCAAGGGAGCCAGGCCTCGAAGCCTCGGTGGTATCTGAGCAAAACCCAAGCACTTAGCGTTAGTGCCCTATGAGCTGCGGGGTGACGGCGAGGTGTCGACTGCAAGTCTAGCTTCAGATGTATTTGGAGAGGTAATGTCACACACGAAAAAAAATAATAGTATGAGCATATAAATTCTAAAATGTGGTACAGTCAGGGCTCCAGGCATTTGTTTATTCTTTCATTCATTTACTTCTGTGTAATAAGCACACATTCCCAGAAGCCCTGAGAACATTAATAAAGTTACCTACTGACGTAAGACTTTGGTGTGGCAAAAATAAGCAAGAAGGGGAGAAAGAAGAGAGAAATACAATTAAACAACAAACTGAAAAAAAATTCACTACATATATGAAAACAGACTAATTTCCTTAAAATATGAAGGACTTCTACAAATCAATACGGAAGTGAGAAGTAACCAAATATGACAATGGACAAAGGACATCGTAACAACACAGCGCGTAAAAGAGAAGCACAGATGATTAAAGTCCCCAGAAATGCAACCTCCCTCATCAATAAATGAGTGCAGGTCAGAACGGTGAATTGTACTTTTCAGACCGGTAAAAATTACAGTTTGATCAGACATCACGATGGTCAGGGTTTCTAGAAAAAGCCACTCACACTCCATACACAGGAACTTAATTTGCTGCCATGTTTTTGGAGAGCATTTGGGAAATTCCAAATACCTTTTTTATGTCTTGGCAATTTGATTTCTAGAAATGCATCCTATGACTATCCCTGTACAGGAGCAGAAAAGGTACCTATAAAAAAGGGAGACCATCCATACGGCATTGTTTTATACATGAAGGGAAAAAAGCAACGTACATATTCATGAATTCGGGATCATGTAAATACATTTCTCTACACTTACATTATGGTGTATTATGTTATCTACAGAAAGAATGAGGCTGATCTATGCATACTGACGTGGAAAGTTATCTAAGATACACTGATAAAGAGCAAAATGGGAAGCAGGGAACGGCGTGTGTCACATGACCTGCGGTGTGCATATTTGCTCACGTGTTCTGCTTATTCATATAGCAAACAACCAGAAATGCCTCTGAGGAGTGGGACTGAGACAGGACGGGAAACATGGTTTATTTTATTATTTATTATTTATTTCAGACCCTTCTGCAATATTGGAATTACTTTTCAAACCAGTTTGAAATAGGTGCTGAGCACCGTTCTGTCCCTAGCCCTCTGTCAGGCCCTGTGAGAACAGAGATGAAGGTCACACGTGCTGACCTTGAGCAGCCCCACAGTTAAGACAGGAATATAAACAGATGGGGTGGATGCAACATTTTAAGAGTGACAGAGTGGACATGGTCTTCAGGGAGGAAGGGAAGGGGGCAGAAGGAGGAGAAGCCTATCTTTTGGAGGAGCCCATGTGTGAGTGAGATCTAAAGACTCAATGAAGGCAGGTGGCGGACCCTAGGCTGGAAAGAAAGACGTGCACAAGGGCACAGAGACCCGCCTGCAAGCAGGGTTCTTGGGAAGTATTGCTGCTTGCGACGGCACGTCACCATGAGCATGTGGGGAGAGGCCGGCTGTAGAAGGGGGCCGGAGCACATGGGCTTGGGACCTCCTGCAGGGGGTGGGCAGCTGCCCACTCCCTTCACCAGGAGTTCTGAGTACGGAGTCATTTGGGACTGCTGCGAAAGTGGAGGCCTTTTGGAGGAAGAAGCTTCTGACAGCTTCTGGAAACTTCTAAGGTTGTCTGTGGTTGGTTTTTTAAAATCTTGCTGTGATGGGGAGTGTGTGAAGGGCTGAGCAGAGAAAAGCCAGAAGCTGGGATCAGGTCATCTGAATCACTCCTTTGTAGAGGATGTGTTTCCCCAACCAACTCTGTGCTGCTGTAGGTGAAAATTGTGGAGAGAGTTTGCAGGTGGGTGTGCGTGTAACAGCTCCCCCAGGGTCCTGGCTGTGAAGGCTGATGAGGTCCTTCTTCACAGCTCTCCAGGAGGTCCAGGGCTGTGTGGCTTCCTGAGGCCAGCCCTGTGACCTCTCAGCCATGGAGGAAGGATGGGGGAAGAAGAGCAGGTGACACGTTTGTAAATGTGTTGTTCCTTTTTGTTCATCTCTGCCTGGGTTTATATCCAGAGTCTCTGAGGGAATAAATTGTGAATGATGTCAGCAAGCCCGGGGAGTTTAACTCCTGAGTCATCCTCAAGGGAATGGGGTATCGGGTTAATTGAATTCTATGGCTCCAATTGAGTTACCACAGTGACAAAACATGACGGACATGCCAGAGCTGAGAGCATTAAGACATTAAAAGAGTGAATTCAACGCTCCTGCTCCCCAGTGTGATTTCAGTCTTTCTGTGGGAGTTCAAGGAACCCCAGCAGTGCACAAGGCCTGACTCATTGTAGTGGGCATCAGTTTTCATTGCCCAGGATTCTAGACCTAAGAGGTTCTGGAGTTTGGACTGAATCGACAGTTTCGTGCATGTCTTGGCTCAAAACCCTTCACTGGCTCCCCAGTTAGGATTGCCAGATTTAGCAAACAAAAATGCAGAACGCCTGGTTAAATTTGAATGTCAGATACCAAATGAATAATTTTTAGCACAATTATGCCCATGCAAATATTAGTTGCTTTTCATCTGCAACTCAAATTTACCAGGCATCCTGTATTTTATCTGGCAAACCTATCCCCAAAGGCTACAAACTAAAGCCCAGATTCTGGCACCCAGTTCTCCAGGATTTAGCCCCTTCCTGACTTTGCAACCTCATTTCCCATGCACTGTTCCCTTTCTGGTCTCCGGTTTAGTTTCTAGACAAAGCTAACTACCTCCTATGTGTTCCTTTGCCTTTTGCTTTCCTGCCCCTCTGCCTTTGCAAACACTTCTCCCTTTGTTTCCCATCTTAAAGGCCATGTCTAGTATGCCATCCCTAATCCCCAATGGGGCAGAACCTCTCTCCTCTTTAAACATCCTTGGTATCTTTTTGAGTGAGCATCTACAATTGTAGACATCCTTCATGGCTTTATTTGCCTGGTACCTCTTCCTTCTCCTGGGAAAAAGCCTTACTTTTGACGACTGCTCCTCGGACTCCAACCACTTGATTCTGGAAGGAGCTTCCATACGCTCATTGACTCTGCCCTCTGGCCACAGATGATTGGCCCGAAAGTGGAAACCCCGTCCAAGCCGGGCCAATGAGATCCTTCCCTAGGCATTTTTTGTAACTCATCTTGTCTGGCACTCAGCCCAGATCACACTCCAACATCTGAACTGAGCACTGAGCCAGTGCCAGGATCACCCCTGATGTCAAGGACATAATCATTTTACCTGTAAGGATCTATATTCCTAACTGCCCCATCACCTAAGGACCCTTGCCCCCATGTGACCCTAGTGGTGGAAGAGGCCATGGTGTAATGGGATAGGCACCGCCCTGGGAGGCCAGAGAGAGACCTGGGCCCTAGTCAGACCTCGGCTACTAACTCCCTGCAAGACCCATCATTGCAACAGATGGCAAACTCTTTGAGAGCAAGACCTCATCTTATTCTTTGTGGCATCAGATACTACGCTTGGTAGGTGTTGGATAAATGGTAGATGGTGGTGGCGATAATAGTGATGACCACAAAGACATAGCTAGCCACCGCCTTTCTCTGGGACTCTGCTTTCTTGACTATAAAACTGGGGGATTGGATCTGATGAGCTTTAAGAGCACCTCCAGTTCAAAGAGTCTATCACCACCATTGTCAGCCCTGGAAGAGTCCGATAACTGCCTCACAACACCTACAGGGCATCAAGCCACGATTGACATTGCTGTCAAAGACAGAGCCATTTTGGGTCCTCTGGGGGGCTCAGTCGGTTAAGCGTCTGTCTTCAGCTCAGGTCATGATCCCAGGGTCCTGGGATCGAGCCCCGCATCGGGCTCCCTGCTCAGCGGGAAGCCTGCTTCTCCCTCTCCCACTCCCCCTGCTCGTGTTCCCTCTCTCTCCGTCTCTCTGCCCAATAAATAAATAAAATCTTTAAAAATAAATAACTAAAATAAAATAAAATCAGCACATTTTAGCAAAGTTGCACTTCAACTGAACTTGTGCTAAGCCAAAATGTGTAGTGACGTTTATTATTCGCCGGACTGCCGCAATGGCATTTAGTCCTTTAAAAAAAATACAAAATGACAGGGCCTGTGAGAAACCCATCAGCCACTTTGTGTCATAGTCGGAGAGTAACGAATGGCTTTGTCGCCTGGCTATGGCTGCCCAGAAGGGTGTTACGAGGGACTAAAATGTATCGAGGGAGGGTACCTGGGTGGCTCAGTTGGTTAAGCGACTGCCTTCGGCTCAGGTCATGATCCTGGAGTCCCTGGATCGAGTCCCGCATCGGGCTCCCTGCTCGGCGGGGAGCCTGCTTCTCCCTCTGACCCTCCCCCCTCTCATGTGCGCTCTCTCTCTCTCATTCTGTCTCAAATAAATAAATAAAATCTTTAAAAAAAAAAATGTATCGAGGGAGTAATTTTAATTTCAGACTCCCAGTGCCTTAGATCTGTCATGATGAGAAAATGAAAGAGCTCATACATCTCTGTGCTGACAAGACGGCTTTGAGACACATTCTCAGGAAGAGTCAGAAATCCAAAGTCGGGGCCCGGAAGCTGAAGTGGGAGCCAGGGTGAGGCTTCGGGGTGGGCGCTGCCCGTGGGATGGGGCGTTGCCCACAGCAGGTGCAGCAGAGGCCGAGAAGTCCGGGCAACTTAGGCAGAGGAGGCTCCGAAGCGTAAGTAGGGGCTTATGGTTCCTTCTGGAAAATACGATCATTCAACTGGAGAGTCTTCCAGGCCATCCCAAGAGTCTGAAATGTTCTGTCAGTAGTCAGCTGTCTAAAATGGTTTACTTTTTAAGAAGAGTAAGATCTACTTTTTATTCAAGTAAACCAAAGCTTAAGGAGTCGAAGGCAGCAGAGTGCCAGGAGTGTGAACTTGCCGACCGTGGCAACAAATCTACACATTCCACGTCGAGAGCCATCTCCAGGTGGCTGTCTCATCCTCAGGCTCAAGTCACCAGGACCTGGAGGCAGTCTAGCCGGGTGCTGCCTCAGCTCCTCCCCCCAAGCCTTGGGGTCTGCAAACGGCGCCCAAGAAGGACCTGCCGGTCGGCAAACAAAATGCTCCCACAGGGCCTGGCCCCAGCCCCAGGAAAGCAAATGCACTCCAGGCATGAGCAAGAGCAAGGGGACATGGGGCATCCCAAGAGACTTGCCCCCTCACAGGACCCCCCCACAGAAGGAAGAAGCAGCCACGCCCTGCTTTCACCCAAATAGTTCCTACAGACCTTCTCGTACTTTGTGCCTTGAGATCGGAGAGGGTAGCTGCAGACAATCGTACCGACGCTATTCAATGAACGGTTCAGGTGCATCTCTTTACACACGTGTGTTTCCGATTACTCAGACACAGGAACATCCATAGAAAATTGGAAGGTCGTGCTTTTTGCCTTGTGGCATCCGAGACAGCAAGATGGGTCACCAGTGGGTCTACTGGAGCCATCTGAGGAAATCTGGCCAGGGTTCGCACTCTTGCCAGGTGCTCAAACCGGCTCGGTCTGATCTGGTAAAATAGCCTCAAAGGGTGCCACCAGTGTGTCCATCAGGACGCAGAGGATACAGGCTGCATTAGGCTGGAGTAAGTGAATTTCCTTAAATGGGTCATCCAGCGTCCCTGCCTTCATGCTAACTCATTGTACATAAAATAAAAATACTTTAAAAAAATACTTTAAAAAGTGTGAGTGTTTTGGGGCACCTGGGTGGCTCAGTCATTAAGCGTCTGCCTTCGGCTCAGGTCATGATCCCAGGGTCCTGGGATCGAGCCCCGCATCGGGCTCCCTGCTCAGCGGGAAGCCTGCTTCTCCCTTCCCACTCCCCCTGCTTGTGTTCCCTCTCTCGCTGTCTCTCTATCTGTCAGATAAATAAATAAAATCTTAAAAAAAAAAAAAAGTGTGAGTGTTTTAATGTGAAAAAAATTAAATTAAATTAAAAGATCACTCTAGATATAAATGTACATATGAACACACATGAAGAATAAAAGTATCACTGCAGAGGGAGTCTGGCATACCAGCCAAAGTCACCCCACTGGGTATTGCTTAATCCCCCAGTGGGAGCATTGGGTGCAGTCACCCGGTTCCGGCCCAGGTCAGTTTTTCTCATCACCATCTTGGTGTTTGATCCGTTCCAGCCCCACAAAACCATGATGATACAGTATCTGTTAGTGTCCATGAATTCTGCAGAGAGGTCTTGTTCTTTCTGTCTGCCAAGTTCCGTCTCAATGGCATGGGCTTTATCTGCTGTCCTCCTGCCTAGATGTTTCCATTTGTACCTGCAGGATCTGCGTGGGGATCTTAAGCTGAAGTGGGGATGGGTGCTCTCTCCAGACACTTCCCCCCAGGCGGAACAATTCTGAAAATCTTCCTCTATAAATGTTGGTCACAGCTGCTGGGGCTGGGGGATGTTTTGTAGACTTCCTTGTCGTTAAGCAGGAAGACAGTTTCTAGAGCTGAATGGAAGACCTCCCTCATCCATGGCTTCTTCTTGTATTCCCTTGTTACATGGTCCTTTAGTGGGAACAGTCAGGGTTCAGCACTGTCCCCTTCTAGTCCCTCCTCCCTAGGGCTTTGCAGTAGAGCTGTCTCACACCCGGGTCACCTGGGGTAACGTCCCAGCAGTGGCCCATTAGTCCCTGCAAAACCGAAGACCCTGATTTAAATTTCCCTGTGGAAGTCTCTTCCAGACTCCCAAACCCACCATGGCATATTTGGAATACTTCCTTCTTCTCCTTCTTCTCCTCCTCCTTCTTCTTCCTCTTTTCGAGAGAGAGAGAGAGCAGGGGGGCAAGGGGAAGAGGTAGAGGGAGAGAGAGAATCTTAAGCAGGCTCCATTCCCAGTGCCGAGCTCGATGCAGGGCTTGATCCCACAACCCTGAGATCATGACCAGAGCCGAAATCAAGAGTCTTAACTGGCTAAGCCACCCAGGCGCCCCATAGAGTCCCTTCTTTTTCACTCAGATGAGCCATTTCTACCAAACACAATGGTTCCTAAAGTTGTACATAAGCAAAATTTGTATACATTGAAATTTTAAGAGAAACCCTGCAAATAATCTATTATTTTGGATTTAGTGTACTTTATTATATAATTACTTAATCCCTCTATATTTTAGGTTTTGTGAATTATGTTTTTCCAAGAGTGTATGGTTTTAAAGAAGAAACCGTCTCTGGAGACAAGGTCTCATTAAACAGTAATCAAGATAGAAAGGGTTAACGGCAGAAAATCAAATGCCAGAAGAGCCTTTCGTCTTGTCCCCCAGAAGCAAGGCCAGGTCCCAGCTGGAGGAGGCAACCTCAGTCTGAGAGCAAGAGGTTGAGAGAGGGAGCAAATGTCTACACAAGAGAAGGGGTGCACACCCGGACCGAGAGTGGGAACCTGAGGGGGCCTACGAACAGTCCGAGTTACGTAAACAACATGAGGTGGCCTGTCCGTGGCCTGAGGGGCCCGTCCTCAGCCTGGGGCCTGTCCTATACCACAGGAATGTACCCTGGCCAAATTTCTTTGGATGGTCTTTGGTGTTGAATTCTCTGAGCTATTTTGGGTCCCTGGCTAGAGACTGTTACTCATCTGTGTGTTCTTCTGGGAGGCAAAGTGCTCCATGAGCATTGTTAAATGGAGCTCCTCCAGCTTGTCCAATAATTTTCTCTCTCACTGGGTCACATCCTTGAGGACACACACAGTCATTCTAATGCCCACACTTCGTCTTTGTAGGTCTTACCCCTGGACCAAATTGTCCATAGTGTTGACTATTGCTACCGTTGTTTTGGGACTTCTGCAAGTTCCTTTTCCCAGGGGGCAGCTTCCAAGGTCTGCTCAGCCGCTACTTAGTGGGTGCCTATAATCGAATGCAAGGGCATGGGACACCTGCTACAAAGACACACACCGGTAGCAGGTACACTCCCTGCCCTATACAACCGTGAACTATTAGAAAAACAAAAAGTGTACTCTAGTTTGTTGTGGAGATCTTCCCCGGGCAAGCTGACCGCAGCCCACACAAAGCCCCCAGCAGACACGGTATTGACATGGTCATCGCATCCTGGTGTCTGATCTCAGGCAAACACTTAAGATTGGTTCACATGACCAAGCTCCTGAGACTGGCAGATTAGCTGGTCACCTGTATGTGAGCTAAAGACCCAAAGAGGGCCGTCTAGCATCCCAGAGTGTTTGGATCAACTCGCCAGCACCCCTGAGGGTGTCTACGTGGGAGCCAAATGCCAGAGAAAGTCAGGAGAGTGAGAGACTGGACTGATGTCATTAGCAATGTCTGCCACACACCTTCACTTCCACTGCAGGGACAGGCTGCCGTGGGGACCCCAAACTCACGTCAGGTCAGGGCCAAAGACACACGTGAGTGGGCCAACTCAATGAAGCAGGCTGTGCTGTGTCCAGCGAGAGAGCTATGGAAGGACAGAAGGGAGAGGATCACCAAGATGCTCCAAAGAACGTCATGGAAGGGATGGTGTTGGCAGAGGGTTTTGGGAAATGTTGGAATTTTAATAGGCAGCAAGAAGAGGGGGGTGCGGGGGCACCTGGGTGGCTCAGTCGTTAAGTGTCTGCCTTCAGCTCAGGTCATGATCCCAGGGTTCTGGGATCGAGCCCCACATCGGGCTCCCTGCTCCGCGGGAAGCCTGCTTCTCCCTCCCACTCCCCCAGCTTGTATTCCCTGTGTCTCTCTCTATCAAATAAATAAATAAAATCTTTAAAAAAAAAAAAAAGAAGAGGGGGGTGCGTTTAGGTGAGCAGAGACTTGGAAGAAAGCAAGCAAAAACAGTTGGTGATATTGCTAAGGAGACAGTTATAAAGGAGAATCTGGGGAGATGGAGGTATGGAGGGGTGAAGCCCAAGGAGTTGATTCCAAGGCCAGGAGAAGCCATTGAAGGGTTTTGTACAGCACAGTGACACGATCGAAGTAGAACTTTAAGAAAACGAAGTCAGCAGTGGGAGAGGAAGAGCCTGGTTTTAGACAGATTGAGCACCAAGTAAAGGATTCCCAAAATAGAATTATGGAGTTTTCACAAGTACAAAGACCTTTGCCCTGAGGGAGTTTAGAGTTTGTTATAAACGGAACCAAAAAATGGGTAATAGAGTAATACTGAGCTTCTATATCCAAAAATAGCCTTTGGCAGCAGAAAATTGTTTTGCAAGTCAGACTGTTATCTAAAGAAAGGATTTTCCAAATTCCTTTATTCCTTTGGCATATCAAATATGGGAGGTTGGAGGGCTCCCGTGTGGTATACCGGGTTCCCATGAGGTTTGTAGTAGAGATCCAGTTCATCGTTGAAGCTTAGCTAGAAGGTCGATGAAGAGAGATATGAGGTAGGGGAAGGACAGGAAAAGCCCACCCTTTCCCTGGCTTCACAGATGGAAGAGAGGGAAGGGAGTGAGGAGAAAAAGCAGAAGACCTGGGACTCCCACCTGTCCAAGCTCAGACATGGAAAGGGAAAGAGAGCACCCAACCAGTTCAAGGTGATATCAAGGGCAGATGGCCATGTCTAAGGAGACTGTCATGACAGGAGGAGGAGAACCATGACAGAATTGGGGATGGCAGCTGGGCAGGAGAGCAGGATGCCAGACAGGGCAGACACTCAGGGATCTGCAGCCAGTGTGCCCGGCTGAACCCACACCAAGTAGGCAGAAGCCAGGTAACAAGTTCCATCAGCCTCAGACTTCAGCAAGCAGGAGGAGTCCAGGTGGACAAAACCCATGAGCCAGGGGACAGAGGGGAGAGGACACCATCATTGGGCCCCCAAGTCTCCACTGTAAACAAAGGTACACTCTTCACCGTACACCCAGACACCATCTCAGAGCCAGAGAGGCAAAGGGAGAAGAATCTTAGCGATTGAGCATCTTTATCCAAACGAAAGTTCCTTAACGTGGTCAGTTAAATGAACAGATTAGACCATGTTTAAACAGGATCTGATAGTAAATTAATTGCTACCATTAATCAGTAAACAGAGGGTGGAGGAGAGAAGACGCTAGGAGGAAGACCATATTAATTATGGAAAAACTAAAAATTGCACTCACTTTTCTCTGCACGTCCAAGTGAGTGATAGTGAGTTATATTTTGCACTATTCAATTATGGATGAAACAGAAGGGGTGGCCGCTATGGGGCTGAATTGGATCTTTGAGACAGAGACAGAGAGTAGAAGACTGAGGGCCACCTCTTGGAAATACCCTCAGATTGTATCTAGCAAACCCCATAATCTTGCAGAACTTGGTGATCCTGTGCAGACAGTTGTTTCTACTAAAGCCACTGTTAATTGAAACATCTGTCTGTCCATCCTATATGAAGTGGGGTTCCATGTGGCAAATTCCCAACAGTGACTAGGACTTTGCAACAATCAGATTATTGCCCGGAGGGCTCACTGCACCTATTGCGTGCCTCCTCTGTCAAAGAAACAAGCCAATAAGCTGGGAGCAGCTCAGCACTTCACAACCTGTATTATTTTGAAGTTCTTATACCAAAAAGACAGCATCTATTTGTATCCTGCTGAAGTCAAGTCTGTTGGCTGGGGAGCTAAGAGGCAGGAAGAATGGCGAATCATGGTGTCTGGAGAAACAGGAGTGGGCAAATTAGAAACAAGCTTGTCTCCAGCTGAGAGCACGGCTTTCTCCTTCGATCCTGAGGACGATTCATGTAAAGGTGGTCAGGGATAGGGCAGTGGACGAGGAGACTCATGCTGTGAAATCTGGCAGAAAAAGGATGAAGGAGTCCTGGCAGCAAAGAAACATTGTACTTGGGTTTAGCAACGGGCCACTTGGGAGAGTCTTGGGAGTCAGCTATTCTGAAAGGAGAGAGAGAGGCAGGTGTCCATACCACCAGCCCCTCTGTCTGTCCTGCATTTACTCCTCCCACTTTGCAACCTGATCATTCATTCTGAGTTTAGCACAGGGATGCTGGCCAAGTATTGGGTACTGTTAACGTCATCCCCCAAGGAGTTCTTACTTTGCCTTTAAGTATGTATCTCAGAATTCTTGCTCCATTTCTTAAGTTCCTTAAAAGAAAAAGTGTTTATAAATAAAAATCACCCATAATCCTAACCCCAGACAGTGAATTCCTATTTTGCACATTGGCATCCATACACATACTTGTCTTATACGCTTATAATCAAGTGTAGATACAAGTTAGCATGCTCCACTTTTCATTAACATATATCAAAAGCATTTTCCCATATTTTCATAAAGACTGTTAGTAATGGCTACAAACTATTTCATCATGTCGCATACCATCGTTTACATGATTTCTGTTTTAGAGCAGAAATTATCTATGTCTTGTCTATCATCTGGCCGCCATGAAGCTCAGCCACCATGGTTCCTCAACAAATATCTGTCAGGAAGTCTTGGTCACTAATCAATAGTATGAGGATATGGATGTTTGTTTCGGCCTTGATCAGCCTCCCACCTCATCCCACTGCTGCTCCTGCTTATTGATGTGGGATCTCCTCCCTCAGTGTTTCCCACCATGGAGATGGAGACACCAGTGGCCCACAGACCCAGCTCCCTGCAGGGGGCGCAGACAGTGACTGGGCCCCTCAGAGGCCCACCCAGATGCTGGCAAAAAGCACATGTTACAAAGGAGCAGGGCCCATGGAGAACCATCTGGTAGCAGGAGGTACCAGCTTCTCCAGGCCACAGACCGTTCATTCCAGAACAAGCTGTGCTGTCCTGTGCTCACAAGTGGCCATGTCAGTGTCCCAGGTCCATAGCACGGTCTTGGCCATGACTGTGGGCATTGCCCAGAGCTCCTCCCTCCTGATCCTCAAACACACCTGGCAGGTCTGAAAGCTACTCCATATACTGTCGCCAAGTGTCTTGTCTCCTTCTTTTAGCCTGAGTCTGTGTCTGTTGTTGGCAACTAAGCACCCTGTCTGGTTCGATCTCCATTTTTTATTCCTATCAAAACCTGTCCTGTCCAAGGAAATAGTGAAAATCTATTCCCCTTGAGACATAAAAATATCCCCTTTCGTTCATACAAGGTTTTACTATTGACAATATTCTTTTTTCACAATGCACTCTCATTTGATTTGTTAAGTCAAAGCGTTCTAACATACAGTTTTATTATATCCAACTTAAAGGCAAGAGAAATCAAGCTCATAGTGGTTCAGTGACTACCCAGGGTCACACAGTGAATCATCAGATCGTCTAATTCAAAATTCCATGCTATCTTCACTACTGAGCTACCTTCTGCCTTACCGGGTTCCATTTCAGGTATTTTGCACAGGGAGGGAGGGTGGATAATTGGGGATAATGAGTGGAATAAGAAGGGGGAAGGCTTTTCAGAAGGAGGAACTATACCAAGTAGGGAGTGATCTGTGCCACCCAAGGGGAAAGAGGTCTTGTGTGCATGCGTGCATACATGCACTTGCCCAGCCAAGGGCCCCCACCCCTGCTTTTCCATTACAAGGTGCTAACCCTCCCACGAATTGGTTAACAGCATCCAACTGAGCACAGCACACCTTTGATGAGCTTCTATTTTTGTGATACCAAGTGTTCCATCCATGAGGAACTTGAAAACACACAGACCCCCAGCAGAAATGACTCCCGCATGGAGGCCCTGGTGAGGGAAAGGGGACCAAAGGCTGTGGCTTTGAGAGCTACACACGAGGGGGCCAGACACGTCTCCTCTTGTTAAACCAAGAGCATGCTACCTGCAGGCGGAGAACATCTATCAGCTGTGGAAGAGCTTAGATATCAGTGCAGCGGGGGTTGCTCCAAAATGGTTACGAGGAAAGATTAGAGGAAGGCTCTTGAGCCTTCCAGCTAGATTCCTGATATTCTGAGGCACAAAGACTAGCAGGACCCCCTCCAACACACTGCCAGGGACAGTATGGGACAACGGAAAGCACAGAGCGCCACCTGAGAGGCCAAACTGCCAAAAAGAAAAAGAGCCTAAATCTGGCCAGACTTCTAGAATCACCAGAGGAAGGGTTTAAGACAAGGATTTGGGTGCAGAGAGTTTCATTTGGGAGATGGTCTCAGGAAGGAGTGAGGGAATGAGGAAAGTAATACCTGGGGGAACAGACAATGAAGCAGGTTACCCCTCTTTATTAATAAATTAATAACAAGGCCAATCAGGGATGGTTACCACTGGATAACTGGGCTCGGTTCTGCTGGGGACCCTCTGAAGAACCATCTAGAACAATGCCCACAGAAGATAGGGAAGCTGGGGGATTTATCTGTCCTTGGTGAAATGTTCCCAGGAGTTAGTCCTCCCTGCTTCAACATGGGACCACAATTTTTGTCATTTAAGCTACTCTGAAACCAGGCAGGCCCGCTCCACGAGGCCCAGTGTAGCACAGACAACTGCCATCCTGGGATGGCGGACATGCCAAATGTCGCCATGCAGGTGCTACTGGCCAAATCCAAACCCTGGGAAATATCGGCAAGACCAATGACCCAGCTTCTCTTACTGAAAACATGGCATTTAAAAAAAAAGGGAGAGAGAGAAACTTAGAGATGAAAACAGACATAGAGACGTACCAGTCCAATGCCACACATACTTTTTTAAGGGTCCTAATTTGAACAAAACAACTGTAAAAAGAATCTTTTCAGACAGTTGAGGAAAACTGAATCTGGCCCAAGTATTAAGACGATATTAAGAGGGACGCCTGGGTAGCTCATTCAGTTGGGTGTCTGCCTTCGGCTCAGGTCATGATCCCAGGGTCCTGGGATCAAGCCCCAAGTTGGGCTCCCTGCTCAGCGGGGAGCCTGCCGCTCCACGCTGTTTGTGCTCTCTCTCTCCCATAAATAAATAAATAAAATCTTGGGACGCCTGGGTGGCTCAGTCAGTTAAACATCTGCCTTTGTCTTGGGTCATGATCCCGGGGTCCTGGGATGGAGCCCCACATCGGATTCCCTACTCAGCGGGGAGCCTGCGTCTCCTCTGTCCCTCCCTGCACTCGTGTTCTCTCTCTCAGGTAAATAAATAACATATTTTTTAAAAAAGTCTTGTCCTCTTAAAAATCTATACTGAAGTCTTGAAATTACACGATGACTTAGATTTGCTTTAAACTATTCCAGCAAAAACAAAACCAAACCAAAAAAACCCACCTGTTTGTGGGAGTGTAGATGAAACAGGAATAGCAAATGATCATTGCTGAAATGCGGTAATAATAGATCTGTGGTGGTGCATATGCAATTCTCACTACTTCTATGTAGAGAAAAGGTCTACAGACAATAGTGAATGTGGAAAGAAAGGCAGAAAGCAATGATAGGCCCAGGAAAGCACTGATCCCTCTGTGAGCAGTGATTCCGTCCAGAAATGACTGAAATAATCTCTACCCTGTGTGAGTTGAAGAAAGCAAAGTATTCAGTCACCTGGGTGGCTCAGTCGGTTAAGCATCCAACTCTCAGTTTCTGCTCAGCTCATGATCTCAGGGTTGTGGGATTGAGCCCCATGTCCCCTCAGCAGGGAGTCTGCTTGAGATCCTCTCTCTCCCTCTGCCCCTCCCCCACCAACAGGCTCTCTCTCTCTCTCTAAAATAAAAATAAATAAATCTTAAAAAAAAAGGAAGTACTCAGATGTTGCATGGGCATTCAGTAGTTAAATGACAATACCAGACACATTTGTGACTCATTAACTTCTCTATGAATAACTGTGAAATAAGAAATATATTGTCCCCGGTTCCTGACACAGAGCTCCTACATCTCTTGGGATTTCTGTGCAATGGGAGCATCTTTTGTTTTGTTCTAATGAGACGACTCTCAGTGGGCTCCTGGATGACTTCAGGAAGGGTCTGGTCACCAGAAAGAGCCAAGCCATGATTAGAAGCGTGGAACTTTTGGCCCCACCCCCCCATCCTTCAGGGAGGAAAGAGGGGCTGGGATTGCGTTAATAATGGATCATTCCTACATGATGAAACATCCATAAAAATCCCTACATTATGTAGGTAAGAGAGCTTCCAGTTTGGTGAACACAGTCATGTGCTGGAGGGTGGAGCACCCCAACTCCATTGGGACAGAAGCTACTGCACTTGGGACCCTTCTGGACCTTGCCCTATGTACCTCTTTACCTGGCTGTTCCATCTGTAACCTTCATTATATAATAGACTGACAGATGTGTCAGTAATATTTCCCTGAGTTCTGTGAGCCATGAGAACAAATCATCAAACCTGAAGAGGGGTATGGGAACCCTCAATTTGTAGCAATATTAGACAAAAGTGTAGGGTAACCTGGGGACCCACTCCTCACTGTTGGCATCTGAAGTTGGGGCAGTCTTGTGGTATCGAGCCCTTAACCTATGGGGTCTGCACTAACTGCAGGGAGTCAGTGTCCAGACTGAATTAATTGTAGGACACCCAGCTGATGTCCAGAGAGTTGGAAAATTAATTGGTGTGCGGTGAAAACCCACACATTTTGTGTCAGAAGTGTGGGTGTGAGTGTGAGTAGAGGAAACAGGGTTTTTCTTGTAGTAACACTGACAGTAAGTGCTAGAGCAAGGCTGGACTGAGAAAGAGAGAAAAGGTGTGGGACCTCATGCCTTCCCCCGGTCAGGACCTGTGACTTAATTACCCGTATTGAAACCTTCCTTCTAAGTCCACATTTGAAAAATATCCCAACTGATTTCTGATTTTTAAGATACTTGTACATTCTGTTAGCTGATATACTCAAGTGGTATTATTTAGTGTCTTTAGATCTCCTGGGAAAAGCCGAATTGGGTGGTCAGGGGTTGAGAAGAGAGACAGGAGATGAAGCAGATAGTATGTGGGGAAGCTGGAAGTAGGAAACTTGGTCAGAATCCCACAGGGCTCAGGACTGGGCCCACACCTACTAGGAAGGAGAGACCAAACTTGCAAGTTTGGATGGGAGTCCTGTTAGTTTGTGCCCAGCTTTGCGTGGAGTCACATGGATACTGGGAGGGCCCCTGATGAGCACCGTTCGAGCCAAGGGGACTGGGAACAGTGATGACTCAGAGCTTCTCCCACCCAAGACATCCAGGTGACTCTGTCTCTGTAGCCCACAGACTGAAAGGGAAGTCAACACCACTCAACTCTGCTCAACGGCTTTGAGCCCTGCTGTGTGTTGGGCCATGTACCATATCTGGGGACACGTACCGTATCTGGGGACACAAAGATGAAGAGGGCACCATCTTTGGTCGGGTTCTTTGATTGTAAGCGACGGAAGGGCCCTCCGGCTGTGGGGTACCACCTCATAGCATTGACGGAAAAGCTGAAGAGCCAGACTTCCCAGAGGAGGAAACTCAAGGAGCCAGAGGACAGGCTCTTTGCAGCTGGGGTCCAGATATTTCCATCTTTTTGTCACAAGTACCGAGAAGGGACGAGGCCCTTTGATCCCAGTTCTACCCAGCAAAACCCAGAGGCCGTCCCAGAGGAGGGAACAGACGCAGAGCCAGCAAACGGCAAGGTCTAGCTTACATCCTAATACACAGGGCCTGCCGTCGCGGAGCTTGACCCAGTGGGGCAGCTGGACCCGCAGAGGAAAATGGTGCCAGCTAGCATGTGAAAAGTGACAGCAAGGAGCCCAGGGCCCGCACAAGGGAAGGCGGTCGTGGCACTCCAATAAAAAAGTTTTGAAAAGGGAAAGGTGCGGAGTGCCCCTTGGCTGCTGCATCTCTGGGTTCTGGAGGGGGTGGGGCGCTGAGGACGGAGGGCGGGGGCCTGAGCGTGGAGGGGTGAGGTGGGGGGGCAGGGGGTGTGCGGGTGTGAGCCGTGCTTCACATCACTCATCCCTGATGGGGGCTGTGGTTACTGTTTACAGTCAACTGAAGGTGAACTTGGGTCAGGCCTGCGGTTCTCACTTCAAAGTCTGAGATAATCTGTACATGGTTTTCTCCCTGGTTTCCTTTCCCAGTAGAAGTAGTTCACCAAAAAAATTTATTTTTGCAAGAAGGGTGGCTCAAAACTTCATCATTGATTTTGCTTCGTTTTAAAAGTTTCTAAACAATGTTTAGAATCGTGCAGCGGATCCCAGCCCACCGAGGGGCTGCAGCCTGGGGAGGGGGCTACCAGTTGCATCTGTGAGGCCCGGGGGCAGGAAGCATTGTGAGATAAAAGGGGAAAGTGGGCAGAGGAGGGAGGACGGAAGGAAGAAAATGAAGAGGAGAAAAAAGCAAGGAGGGTAGGGCTGATGACCTTCAATCCATCCTTCAGGTCAGGTTGGTTCAGCCGGAGCTGTGCCTACCCCCACCCCCACCCCTGGGCTGGGCTGGGCTGTCCTGGGCCCATCCCCAGGTCCCCACTGTGCACCCACTTGCTGCTATTTGGAAGGCTGGCTCTTGATGGAATCCACAGCTTCTCAGCTAAAGCTGCCCAGGGAATTGGGGCCCAGGGAGGAGGCAGCACACATAGATGACTAGGGGAGACTGAGGCACCTCAGACTTGGAGCTGGGGCCCCATGCAGTCGGTGGTCACTGCGGCGCCGGTAGGAGGACAGACTTCCAAACTCATCCCCAGACGTCCACACCTCATTCTAGGGCCAAGGGAAAACAAATACAAGGTGAATGGAGCAAGGACCAGACACATTTTTTTTTTTTTTTAAAGATTTTATTTATTTGACACAGAGGGAGCAACAGCGAGAGAGGGAACACAAGCAGGGGGAGTGGGAGAGGGAGAAGCAGGCTTCCCGCGGAGCAGGGAGCCCGATGCCTGAGCCGAAGGCAGACGCTTAACAACTGAGCCACCCAGGCGCCCCGGACCAGACACATTTTAATTAACAAAGCACTTTTGTATTCATTCTTTGGTCAGTTCATTGGGACTTTTATTTTCCCCATTTCACATATGTACCAACTGAGGCTTAGAGAGACTTGCTCAGGGTCAATCACAGTATCACACAGGGAGCATCATGCTCTAGTCATACACAGACCACGTGTTCTAAGGGTCAAAGCCCAGGCTGTGTCTCCCGTAAATTCTCTCCCCAGCCCAGTGAGAGAGATGCTACCGTCCCTACTTTAGTGGAGAATTAGGTAAGGGACCCTGGGTCACACAACTAGTGAGTGACAGACTCCAGATTCACCACCAACTCTGTGTCCACTTGATCTATGTGGGAGGTTTCCTCCCATACAGATAGAACACCCTATTTAGATAACAATACAAATAATCTGCATGAAAAGTCTGTTCTGTTCTGCTCTTGTGCTAACTCCCTCGGTCTGTAGAACTCCAGAAAACAAAGCATTTCACAGATACCCAATGCAAGCAATGAAAACATCTCCATTGTCTTTTCAGTGACGTGCTCCTAAGGGGAAAACTGATGTGCCAACAAAGATTGGCCCCAAGCACAGAATCTATATGAAAGAACAAATGCTTAAAAAAAAAGCTTTGTAAGCAGAGTGCAAAATGGTATGCTCAGTGTGATTACCACTGAGTATAAAAAGTGCCCACATACAGACAAAGGCTGGAAGGGAAAAGCAAAAATTGAATTGGTTCTACAGGAAAGAGATGGTTTGTTTTTCCTTCTTTAAAAAATATATGTAGTGTTTTTATCCTATTGGTGCAATAGCAAAAAGACTCTGCTATCGTGCGTGGAGATTCATCACGTGAAATACAAAACTCTTCATGCAGTGCTATAAACCCGAGAGGCAGCCACTGGAGCTCCTGGGAGAATTGCTGCTAGGTTGACCTTGACCAGTCCCGGTGATGGTCACCATAGAGATAGACAGGAAGAGAGAGGGGAGGGGGCTGCGTTTCCACTCAGCCGTTTTGCTGATTGCTTGTTAGTGTAACATTTTGAATGCAGACTGTTACCCATATATCCGTTTTTGTAGAGCCCCATGGCCAGGTCAGAATCAATTCAATACTGTCCAGTTCACTGAGCACCTACTATGTGCTAAGCCCCGGGGGTACAGACAATATAGGACAGGATCTCTGCCTGTGTGGTCTTTGTATACCCCTTCCTCCCACAGCCTGTCTCTCCCTTGCTCCCAAGCAGAAGTCCTCCAGAGTTAGAGGCTCTCTCTCTGAATCTCATCCATTGCGTCTAACACTCAGATAATGCCAGGCACATGGTAGACACTCGATATATATTTATCAAACAAATCTCACCGCTACTTGACAGCTAACACCTGCTCACTGGATGCATGACCTAGGCAAATCTCCTGAACCCCCCGGGCATCATTCTCAATACAGCTAAGTTAGGAAGCCACCGGGAGCAGGCTAGTGTCTTATCCATGTGTAGCCAGGCCTGACATGGTAAATTGCTATTTGGGGGGGCTCTGCCAAGGCCTAATGAGTTGACTCAACTTGACTCAACCTTGGAGGGGGCGCAGCTCCTCAGTGGGCTTCTGTGAACCTGTCCCACCTCCTCAGCCCCTTCCAGATTACTCGGGGACTGTTCAAAGAAGCCATTGCATGGGCTGCGCTATGAATCCAAATTGCCTCTGGCTTGCCTCCCTTTCCCTGATCCCATGTTTGATCTCAGACCTTGCCTCCCTCCTGGGTGGACCAGAGAATGAAGAGAGGCCTGGCTCAGGGGCCCAAGGAACAGCCATCCTCCCAGGATGTAGCAGGTGGTAGCTGGCTGTCAGGAAGCCTCTTTCAGAGGGAGACATGGATTATTTAATCTGATCTCTCTTTCTCTCTGTCTCTTAGAAGACAAAAAATTTTAGAGCCAAAATATTTCAAAATTTAAAAATAACAGAGCCCAGAATGTACCTCCTAATTCCTCTCCAAATTGTGCTGAGTAATTCCCCAGGTTTTTCTTTTGTTTTGCCACTAGATGCAGAGAACTATCAGGAAATGGAGTGGATATGTTTTATTCGTATCCATGGACTATAACACCGGCTTCTGGAGAATAAAGACTGTGTATTATTTGCTACATTCTTGGCATAGGACCTAGAGCTGTGGTGGATGGATAGATGGATGGATGGATGGATGGATGGATGGATGGATGATGGCTGGCTGGATGGATAGATCATGGGTGAACGGGTGCAGGATGGATGATGAGTGGATAGGTGGGTGGATGGGTGGATGGATAGAATTGTGGGTGAATGGATGCATGGATGAATGGATGGATGGATGGGTAGGTGGATGGTGGGTGGATGGGTGCATGGATGGAAAAATGGATGGATGATGGGTGTATGGGTGGGTGGATAAGTGAATGGATAGAAAGACACTGTGTCAAGAAACAGATGCACAAATTGGGAAATTGGAGGAGAGTTTAATCAAGAGCTATTTACAAAGAGGTGGACAAGGGTTTAGGGAAATCAACAAGATATGGTTGCAGTTCTGGGGCAAAGGGAAAAAGTAACTACCAGAACCCAGAAAAAGCTGACAGGAGAGGAAGCTGTGGCTTCCAGTAGAGGAGAGCAGCAAAACTAGAGAGCAGGCAAGAGACCTTGACTTCAGCTCCTCTTGAGGTATTACAGGTTGAATTATATGCCCCCAGAAGGATATATTGAAATCCTGACCCCAGCACCTCAGAATGTGACCTTCTTTGGAAATAGAGTCATTGCAGATGTAATTAACTAAAGTGGGGTCATACTGGAGTAAGACAGGCCCTTAATCCAATATGACTCCAGTCCCCATAAGAAGGAGAATGCCAAAGAGGATGGCCCTGTCGTGACAGAGGCAGAGAGTGAGATGATGCATCTACAAGCCAAGGAGCATCTAGTGGCAAAACAAACAAAACAAAACCCCAAAATCAAATACCACCTGGAGAATGACTCAGCACCGGAGGCCTGGCCATTTTAGAGAAAAAGAAGTTTAGGTTTAGAGAGAAAGAGTAGCTGTCTCAAGTCACCCACACGGTAGGTGGCAGAGCAAAAGCTAGAAGATCGTGCTGGGTCTGCAGTCTACACCCCAGTGCTCCCCCCGCATGGGGCCCTGGGGCCCGGGCCAGGTGTGGGAAGACGGCACGCTCTCTGCGCAAGCCCCGGACACACCAGGTTCGGGGGGAGGCCCGGCACCGTACGCTGCCGTCTGCAGCAGCTGCCTGGCCTGCTAGATGTCTGGTGTCCCCCTGAGTGTAACGGGGTGGGAGGAGGGCATTTCACAAAGGCCCCCCTCGTGCTGTGCCGGCCACCAGCCTGGGCCTCACTGGAGGAGGGACCAGCCCATCCAGCCGAGTCTCTAGTCCCCGTTGGAGCCCGCAGGGGAGGAAATCCAGTGTGCATTTTACTTACAGCACATCTCAGGACTAGCCACATCTTAAGGGTTGAGTAGCCACATGTGGTTAGAGGTTACCACATCAGACTGCACTGGTCTACACCTATTTCAAAAATAAAGCCCCAGAAAAGACAGGTAACCTTTCAAAGTCACACAGCTAGTAGAGTTGAGATACGCATTTTGTTTGTCTGACACCAAACCAGGGCGTCGCCCGCTGTCCGCACCCAACCAGGACGCCTAAGGGTGCATACTCACAACCGGTCCCAAGCATCCCACATCGGCCGGGCAGAGGTGCTTCCCGCTGCCTGCTAGGTCAGGAGGCCGCCCCTGAGATGGGGTGGGGGCAGAGAGGAATGACCCAGGGGCAGAAGTTGCAGTCACAGTCCTGGGCCAGAGGGAGGACTTGTGTTAAAGCATCCCGGGAGAATCTAAGGAATGAAGCTCTCAGCCAGAGACCACTACCCAGGCAAGGCCTCTGCAGGCCCTCTGCCCAAGCACCAGCCCCTGCCTGTCCCTTACTTCTGTCTCTGCAAACCCAACTTGGTTGCAGGGCCCGGCACCTTCCAGAAAAACCAGGAGCACACCGCTTCGAGTGTCCCGGTATTTGCTGTCTCTGCAAACCACGAGGCTACTGCCCACAAAGAATGCTGCCGGGAAGGGTGGCATCTGAGGGTGACTTTGGGAAAGAGCCAGTCATGAAGCCAGCGGGAGACTCGGGAGACGATCAACACCCTGCAGGTGGATCGCGTGCGGACCGGCACCACCATTGAGCCACCGACGGGCCAGCCTCCGAAGTGGGCTTCTAAGGGAGTCTGGAAGGGGGTCCCGGTGCTTATGAGCACACGGTTTTTCAAACTCAGAATGATGCTTATGGAACGGACATCTGTTCAACAAGTCATGGGTTTCAGTGATTTTCTGAACTTCAGATGAGAGTCTGGATTTCTTTGCCTTGAGTATCATTTCATGGCCCATTTCAATTCCTAAATAAATAAGAAGCAGCTTCAGCTCCGAGGGGCTTGCTTTGCACACAACTACAAGGCCCTGGGACCCAATGGTAGGAAATTGGGAGATCTGGATACTAGTCTTGGTTCTGCCACTAAGCAATTGGGAGCTCTCAGATGTCACATTAACTAGTTGGAGTTCAGTTTCCTCATCTGTAAAATGGGTCTAGACTGTGGAGTCTCAGACGTCCCCAGGAGTTAGTGAAAGAGGTCAATGAGGACAGACGAGAAGGTCAGAAGACAAACAGCTTGCATACAGGAAGAGGTCAATAAATGATAGTGAATTGAATGAGTGCAGTGTGTAAATCACAGATCTCTCTGCAAATATTAAATCTGTTTATGATCTGTCTGGCTCTCACTCCCACTTCTGTCTTCAGCCCTACTCCTCATCTCCCTGCCCTGTACTTGAAGCTCCCACCTGCTTGTACTTTCCTGAGCACACTTGTTTCCACATAAGATTCTGTGACTTTGCATATGCTGTTCCCCCTGCCTGGAATTTTCTTCCACCCTGCACTGGCTGGGCTGGCACTTATTCATTCTTTAAAACTCCAGTTAGATGTCATTTCCTCCGGGAAGTCCTCCCCACTCCCCTCCCTCCACATTGTGTAGGGGTTTCCTTTCCCACATGGCATTCATCTCTTCCTCTTTCTTGGGGCCACTGCGGCATCTAGGGGCAAACTTTTTCCCCCTGTATGTCCTGTATTGTACGGTAACAGGGTTTACCTGGGAGCTCCTCAAAGGCAGGGGGTCCTTGTTCTTCTCTGTGGCCCCGGCTGGGACAGGGCTCAGGAAAGTGGGTGCTGAGAATGTGCCAGACACCCTCTCTGGGGAGGTCCCTTCCTTGTCCCTTAAACTCTGAGACAGGTCCCCTAAAGGGTCCCCTGTCCCTAAACATACCCCCTGAGATGTGAGCCTGCGCTTAGTTATGTTCTGCCCCCACAAACAGTGCTGAGGCTGTGGGGCTGGGCAGGTGGAGGCCAGGTGAGGAGCCTCCTAGAGGCCAGGAAACCCTGAGATTACCCTCCAGTCCTCGGCTGTGCCCACTACTTCTTTCCTCCCTCTGAGGCTGCCCCTGTCCGTAAGAGGTATAGATACTTGGGGTGTAGACACTTCCCTTCCACCCACCCCTTTCCCTGTCCTTTCAGTTCTCTTTCTCCTTAACGCAAACGTTTGTGAACAAACTGCCACATGGTCCAGTCACTCAGCTAGGTGCCTGCGACCCAGAAACAGACACTCTAGGCCCTGGCTTTGGAGAGTTCACAAGATTGCAACCACGATTGCAACAGGGAGTGGGAAATGCACAGCCCAGGGCTACCAAGGCAAAAGCGTGCCATGAGGCGTGATCAACAGGGCCACTGTGTCCTGCCAGGCGAGGCTGGGGAGGGGGGCGGCGCTCACAGACAACCTGCACCATGGCTCGATGGGTCAATGGGTTGGGGCTGCCTCGGCAGGGTCTCTTCACAGGGTGTGTCTTCCTGAACCTTGCAAAGACGCCATCTGGTGCATGGTGGCCCTGGGCTCAGGGCAGTTTGGAAAAGAGTCCAGGTAAGTTTGAAAGAGGAGAACATTGGCTTTAGAGGATGAGTAGGTCTTCACTGGTAACAAAGGTGGCAGGACGCTGGAAGTGGAGGGAAGGGATGAGTGCAAGGAGGGAGGTGGGTGAAGGGAGGCCAGGAGCAGGAGAATAGCCAGTGTGAGGGACAGGGGGGAGGCAAGAACCAAGAGTGGGGGCTTGGTGCCTCACCTAGAGGTTTGGATGTATCCTGCGTGTGACGGAGAGCCATCAGAGAGGTTTAAACCGGGGAGTGGCATCATCCTGTCCTTTCTCAGCTCTCGCTCTCTAATCATTCCTCTGCAGATAGTGCCATCGCTTCTCATGGACACCACCCAAGTAAGTGCCAGCATGTGAGTCCTCAACCACCTGCTGCCGCATGGCAAAGGACTAGTCCCCTGCAGCAGCTAATGTCCCTCTCCTGAAATGCTCATCAGCACGGCTCCCTGGGGCATCGCCTCCAAGCCCACTGCCCAGCAGTGATACCAAAATATTTAACCACCCAACACGGCTGCAGAGCGGGACTCCTTACCCCCACCCCCAGGGCTGGGGCAGGCACTGGCCCTTTTGTTGCTAGAAAGGGGTATGGAGAGTCTAAGGGGTCCCAGGAAGGACCCGGAGCAACAGGGTGGCATTCCTGAGGTTTGGAAGCAGCCACTACTACTCACGGGAGCAGACTATTCCAATATATTAATATTGGTGCATGCCATCGTCCTGGGGCACACCCAAGTCTGGCACTGGCCCCCAAGTGACCTGCTTGTGACCTCACAGTTCCAAGGAATAGCAGCTCAGTAAAGCTCCTTCCAGCAATAGACAGTACGGGCCCTAGTCTGAGGGAAGCAGAGTTCAAGTTAGACCCAACAAAGACAAAACTGGAAGGAACTTTTGTTTGTCAGAAATCTTCTTCCTTGTTAACCAATACAACGGCTCTTTGTACTCAAAATTCTGGCTAATGATGAAACTCCACTTAAAAGAACTCTGGAGGGTGTAATGATTTTCCTGCCTGAACTTCTTTTTTTAAAATATGTATTTATTTTGTTAATGCCTTTTTTTAAGTTTATTTATTCATTTTAGTAATCTCTACACCCAACGTGGGGCTCGAACTCACAAGCCCGAGATCAAGAGTCGCACACTCTTCTGACTGAGCCGACCAGGTGCCCCTGAACTTCTCCATAAAAGCTGTCAGGGGACTAGAATCCTACATTAGGAAATACAGACAAACACTTGCTATCATTAGAAACCAGGAAAATGGTCACAAAGTGAAGGGTGTGTGTGAAAAGAGACACATCATGTTTCTGGTAAAGTGTTGTTCCTGCTGCGCACACACTCACAGTCACCAGTTGGTCACACGGCAATCAAGGAGGACACCCTTGCACACATACATGTTTATTCTCAGGCAGCCCCGAATCACTTGCCTGAATCAAGACATCAGATGTGTCCATGATTAAGTTGAAGGAGTTTCTGAGTTTAATTGTCTGAAAATGAATAATTTTTGCTATAAAAGATTCCTGACATTAATATTTATCGAGTACCTACTATGTGCTGGGAGAGAGACAAATACAGTCCCCGCCCTCAAGCTGGGGAAATACCGTGGCACATAGTGAACAATAAATTGCTTTTCAAAGACACCAAAAGATGTTCGGGCATGAAAAGTAAACTCCGTAGAGTGATACAGAACTTCAAGCCCCACACTCAAATTACCTTCAGAATCTATGATGTTTGACCTCAATGAGCATGTTTATAAAAGAAACTTAAAGCTTTTTCCATCAACAAATATTGGACTCTCTAATCTAGCAGTCAATGAGGTACTTGCCCAGCCCTGTGGATTTTGCCTACGAAGCCTATGATTTAAAATGATACACCACGAAGAAGCAGAATGCATGCATTCTCCCTCAGGCACAGAGCCTAGTCCTGTGGGAACAGACAAGGCTTGCACCATTTCCTATTTGCGTGAGTTTCCGAGATGCCTCCAACCGGTGTCCCATCCCCAGCATCTGCCAGTCTCTTCTCAATCAGCAGAGTGCACACCGGGCCACACCATATTCCAGATGCTTCCCTGCACCTACTCACACACCACCAGCCCACTTGGAGCTCGGGGTGTCACTCAGGGAAAGCCCCATGGTTTAAGTGTTTAGATGAAATCCTGTACTCAGAACACACTTCTCAGAAGGGCACCCAAAGGGGAGCTCCCAGCGGTGAGGAAGGCAGAGAGAGAGGTGGGTGTGCAGGCTCTGAGGGAGAGTGTGCAGGGGAGTTGGAGGGGGAGCCGGCTGTGGTCTGAGAGAGGGGAAAGAGAGGAGGGGCTCATCCTCCACCTCCTGGGCTCCCAGAGCCAGCAGGAGATGCAGACATCATGGGGGCAGGAAAGGAAAGGAAAGGTCTCAGGTGTTAAGGAAGACAGGGTGGTTTGGGACCAGAGCAAGTTGGGAAAAGCAATGAGAAGGGAGAACAACGAGGCTGGCAGAACCATCATGTACAACACTTTCTTTCTGCAGAAAGCTAAAGCTGAGTCTTCAGGGAGAGGATGACTCCTTTCTTCCTCAGAACAACAAGGAATGGGCAACTGCATCTCCCTCTCAGGACAACCACAAAACTCGGGGCTTCAGTGCTGAAGGAGCCCTTGGAGGTGTTGATGGTGACCATCATCATCATCATCATCATCACCTCCACGACAGCAATAGCCAGCCCAAACAGAGCCCCTACTGCGGGTCAGCTACTCTTCTCGTACTTTTTAGTAATCAGCTCATGTAATCAACAATTTTACTAAGGAGGATACGGAAATGCAGAGAGGTTAAGTAACTTGCCCAAGGCCACACAGCTGATGAATGGGCAGAACTGGGCTGGAATCCAGGTTTTCTGAGACCTTACAGTCAACTGTCTTTCGAACATAAGCCTCAGATAATTTCTCCTAGCACAGAAACTGTTCTGAGTTGCCATTGCACATTTAATGACCACAAACTACTCTTGTAAATTATTTCTCTTTTATAAAATTGACCAAAGCAGGCAGTGACCTATCTGTCCCAAAGTCATCTTGTATATCCTGCAATAATGATGTGGGTCGTACTTCGCCATCTACATAGGCTGTAATTTGGAATATTTGTGAGCCAATATGGTCAGAGGATTATTCAAAAATCAATTTTATAGGATCACAAGATCACCTTCCTCACACAAGAAAGCATGTGGGGGTCAATATAAGAAAATAAAGTAGAAGAAGACACCTTGGAGTGGTCTTGGATGGCTCTCCACTCCTACATCTACTCATCTCTGAAAGGTCTCTCATCCCTTCCACTCCCATCCACCACCCTGGACATTGCCTTGATCCCTCTCCTCAGCAATTCCAGAGTTCTCTGCAATGGCTTCCTGCCTCAAGGCTGTTAACCCACCCTTCTCATCGTAGCCAGAGGAATCCTAGAAAATCCCGTCAGGTCATTCTCTTGCTTAAAGGGATCTGATGACAGAGGCAGAAAGCAGGTGGTGGTTGCCAGAGCTGGGTGGAAAAGGTGTGGGGAGGCAGAGTTGTTTAATGGGCACAGAGTTCCAGTTTGGGAAGGTCAAACAGTTCTGGAGACAGATGGTGGTGACTGGTGCGCCATGATGTGATGGCACTTGACGCCACCAAAAGATACACTTAAAAATGATTAAAATGGTCAATCTTACCACAATAAAAATAAATAAATAAAAATATGGACGCCTGGCTGGTTTAGTCAGTAGAGCTCATGACTCCTGATCTTGGGGTCGTGAGTTCAAGCCCCACGTTGGACACAGAGCTTACTTAAAAAATAAATAAGTAAATAAATAAATAAAGAGAATCTGGTGATTCCTAGTAGTCTCAGGATGCAACAACACCCATTCCTCAGAAAGACATGCAAGGCTCCTCAGAATGTGGCCCCACTCTTCATTAGCAACCTTATCTCCCACTTCCTTGTGGGGACCACACCCTTACACCATGTCCCACCCATTCTGTTACCCACACACACCATGTTTTCTCATGACTCCTTGCCTCTGTCTATACTGTTCCATCTCTCTAGAGTGTACTTCTCCCCCTGTCCCCCAATAGTCAAGATCATCTTAATCTTTAAGACTCATTTAGACCAGGTCACCTCCTCTGGGAAGCCTTCCCACCTCGACACACCTGGCACAGATTTGACCTTCTTCTTTAAGGCACAGGCCCTGCCTTTGTCCTCTCAGTCTCCCCAAGGCCTAGCAGACACTCAATAAATGTTTGTTAACTGTTTAATGAATAAGATTTTTGTCTCCATCCTGGGGGAGCTTTGCAAGACATACATAAATGAAGTGATTCATTTCTTAAAAGTATGATGCAATCTAGAGGTGGAATAGCGTCTTCCATGAGAGAGAGAGAGAAAGAGAGAGAGAGATCTTTGTGGATCTGGGAGGAGGTCAAGTTTGAGTGGGGACAAGCCTTCCAGGTAGAGGCGTCAATGACAGCAAAGCCCCCTTTCTTTCTTCTGGAGAAAGATGAGATCCACCCTAAGGCTTTTCCCAGACTCCAACTTTCATGTGCCCCCCTGGCTTTTGCCAAGTATAACTGCAAGTGACATGGGCTATTTTCAGGCTGCCTGGCATCTGAAACCCCTTCTGCTGTTTAAGGAATTCCTCATTTTATGAGTTTTAGTGGGAAGCAAAGCCCATTTCCTCCCTGGAAGATATATATTCCTGATACCTGCTTCCCCAGCTCTGTCTTACACAGAGGTGTGGCGTGTGATTCAGACTTGGCCAGACACCCTAGCCAGGTTTTTGATTCTAGAATGAATGACCCAAAGAAATGGGGATGGTGGGGGCACCTGGGTGGCTCAGTCGTTAAGCGTCTGCCTTCGGCTCAGGTCATGATCCCAGGGTGCTGGGATCGAGCCCCGCATCGGGCTCCCTGCTCCGCGGGAAGCCTGCTTCTCCCTCTCCCACTCCCCCTGCTTGTGTTCCCTCTCTCGCTGTGTCTCTCTCTGTCAAATAAATAAATAAATAAATCTTAAAAAAGAAAAGAAAAGAAAAGAAATGGGGATGGTGGAGAATCCCTTCGGGGGGCATCAGCAAGGCTGCCTCGGATTTCATTGAGGTTGGAGCCAACGCAGGGTCTAGGGCCCAGTGTCTTGCACCCATGGAGTGCGGTAGGGATGGGTGTCTGGGATCCAGTGGCTGAAACAACAGGGATCTCTCTGAGTAAGGTCTGCAGTGCGATATGGGCTGTGGTTCTGGCTACATACCTCCCTAGCGCCCACCCATTTTAGAGGCCTGGTTTGCCAGCCTTCCTCATGATCAGTAAGAAGTAATGGTCTCATATGTAAGTCCACAAGAGTCAGTTTCCGTTACTTGCAGCTAAGGACCCTGATGTCGTAATTAACCTTGTCCAAGCTGGGTCCCAGGGTCTTCAGGAAGGGCGAGGGAAACCTGCATTTCCTGAGCACCTCCTAGCTAACGTGGCTACATGTGCTTTTCTCATTGAGGTTCTAAGGGTCCTGGGGGCCCTGTGATGCTCTCATCTGGGCCGGGCCCGAGCCTCAGCAGGCGGCCTCCCAATCCCCACACAGGCAGCCACAACCTTCTGTCAGAGTCCGGAGACTGCCTTCTGCCTGCCGCTGGTGAGCAAAGTCTCATTTCACCGACTTCCTGGAGGTTGTGGGTTTTTTAAATCTCTCTTATTTGGTCTCATGGTCTAAATCCATTGGCTCAAGACACGACAAGTGGCTGCCTTTTCCCCTTTATTTCCGGAAGCTGTGGGACGGCTGTATTCCGTGTGAACACACTGGGGCTGGCTGGCCAGTCTCCGGGCTTCAGGACCAGGGGCAGGGAGAGGGGCGGGGGATCCTTCCTTCACGGGCCTCGATTAGAGCAATCGCCGTCTCCAGGAGCTCAGAGCGGAGCAGGGTGACGTGGACTCCTTCCTTCCAGGGGAGGCTTTTGATGGAACAAGCTTTCTGTGTTTTGTTTTGATGTATGATGCCCCCAAATTTCTTACCTGGGCTTATCCTGGCTTTCAGGAAATCCAGAAGAGAAATTGTGCAAATTAATCAGGGAGTTATTACATTCAAAAGAATCCCTTCCTCTGCAAAAGGTCGCCTGCCTGGGTTCTCTTCATCACCAGACCCGCGGCAGGTGGGAGTTTGTTCACAGAGCTGGATGGGACTGCGGGGAAGGAGGGCCCTAGGGGGCTGCCTGAGCTTCCGGTCCCTCCCAGCTGGAGTCATGGGTGCCTCCAGCTGGGGGCTGGACCCAGGCCAGCCCCAAGCCTTCCTGAGCAAGCAGCCTCAGCTCACCCTGTCCTGAGGCCACTGTGTGCCTGCCCATGACTCCTCCCTCCACCCGTCCTTTGTTCATTTGTCCACTTGGCCATCCATTTCTCGGCACACAGTGTATCCACCAAGCACTCTGCCAAGCACTCTGTGGGGCACCGGGGCTACGCAAGCAAATCACGGAGGCATAATCCCACCTTCCCGGTGCCTCAGCCTGTCGGGGAATCAGACTAGGGAGAAGTGTGCTTCATGCTCAGGGAGCTCACCCAGCTGGGAGGGGATAGGAGGGTCACTTCTCCTGAGATTCTGGAAATGAGAAGGTAAAGATGTGAGGAAAGAGGGGATAGCAGGAGCAAAGCTTAGAAGGGGCAGAGGCCCAAGAGAAAGAGGGGAAAGCCAAGAGATAAGGAGAGGGGCTTCAGGGAGATCACTGGGGGCTCATGAGTCCCCGGAAGGATTCTGAGTTGATCCTGTTTATCTCAGGAGCACATAAACAGCACTGTTCAAAGCGCTTTATCAACATTAACTCATCAAATCCTCATGTTGACCCTTTGAAGAGGTATTATTGTTATCATCATCCCCATTTCACAGATGGGGAAACCAAGGCACAGAATAGTTTGGTAACCTGCCCAAGATCACATATCTAGTGAGGAGTGGAGTCAGGATTCAAACCCAGGCCGTCTGGCTTCTAGTCCAACCAGGAGCTGCAGCTAAATGCTGCTGAAGGATTTTAAGCAGGAAAGTAATGCAAGGGTCAGACTCGCATTTTTTTTTACCAGATCCTCCCTGTGCAGGGGCCAGGAGGTTACCATAACCAGTCTCCCCAGTGCGGCCTGCACTTGTTAAGCTGCCTATGTGGCTGAGCTGGTTACGGCAGAAGGAGGTGAAGAAGCAGAAGAGATTCCGAGTCTGGATACCAAGCTCTCCCTGGGTGGTCCGCATTCCAACATGCTGTCCAGAGCTCTTTGCAGAGCACTTGCTGTGAGAGTCATACAATCGAGTCCTGTGTGCATTGTTCTCCAACAGTTCTGTGTTCCTTCAACCGTTCAACTGTCCTGAATTGTCTGCAGATGAGTCATAATTTGGGAGATGTTGAAGATTTGCTGCTTTATGTACCAAAACTTGAATATATAGATATATGTATATAGTGTATAACCGACTTCTTCAACAACAACAAAATGAGAACATCTTGAACATTTTTGGGTGATGATGAAGGCTCTTTGCTATACACCTCGGCCCTGTCTGAGATACATTTGCCGTGTGCCCTTCGACTAATTGGCGCCAACCTCTTGAGCTTTTTTATGTGCTTTTTGTGGGTTTGAGGTCTCCACGCTGACAACTGATTGCCTTGCATAGAGGGGATGCCCGGTTGGCCCCTGGGGACAGGCCTTTGAAAGCCTCAGCTCTTACTCAGCTCTGCATCATCAGGTGAGAAGAGAAAGTGGATTCAGAGGGACTCCCAGGTGTAGTTCTACTCCTGCCTTCTAAACAGCCACCTCTAGACCCCGCAGGCTTGGAAACCAGGTAGGTGAGCACGTGAGAACCGAAAAGAGAGGGAGAGTTTTCCAGTTCCTCCCTGAGCCCCGGGTTTTGCACCCCACCTCTGGGCTCTCCGCCAAGGTCCTCGGGCTTTGTCTTAATCATTTTTGGAATCCCAGCCCCTAGGACAGTGCCTGGCACATGGTAGACCCTTCAATACTTTGTTGAACGACTTAGCAAGAAATTGGTCCTGAGTTAGGGCTTGGGAGCGCTCCTCAGAGTGTAGTGTGTGTAAACATTCGTGCAGGAAGCTTAGGAAGGATTTCTGACTGCTCAGGGACCTTCCATGCTAACTTCAAGTCTCTTCGTGTGCTCCTCATAGCAGATGCAATCCCGTGTTTATGGCATTTGTGAATTTACTACCGTTCTAGTGATTTCATATACAATTGGGTGCAAACAATTGCTATTATTGGAAATGCCCCCCTTGATGGCCTCCATTCACTCACAAAACAAAACTTCGCTAAATCCCTTCTATGGGTCAGTCAGAGACACCAGGGACACGGAAGGCAGAGGAATTTCTGCCCACTGGAAGGTTACAAGCTAACGGGAGAGATGGACATGTAATTAATTAAAGGCAACAGACAAGGAATGAGAAGGTGCCCTCTCCCTGCAGATGTGTTGAGTGTAAAAACAGAGATTTTCATATGAAAATAAAATCAGCCACTGACTCACTGGCAGATATATACTCAGCCACCCACCAGCCTCAAATAACCAAACATTATTCCTGGGCTGCAAACATCGGAGCTTCTGTCTTCCCTCGCAGGTGGCTCAGAGTCTTGTTTATTGTGGCGGAAGAAGATGGAAATCAGACAGGCCTGTTTTTGAATCATAACTCCATTGCTTACCAATTTGGACTGGTAACGTAGCCTCCCTGAGCATCAGTTTATTCAACCACACAGTGGGGATTATAATACCTACCTTTTGTTGAGAGGGCACTAGAGATACAAGATCAAAAAAGAAAACTCTTGTGGGGGCCTGGCTGGCTGGCTCAGTTGGTAGAGTGTACGAATTTTGATCTTGGGGTTGTGAGTTCAAGCCCTATATTGGGCGTAGAGCTTACATTAAGAAAAAAGTGGGGCGCCTGGGTGGCTCAGTCAGTTGAGCGTCCGACTCTGGATTTTGCCTCAGGTCATGATCTCAGGGTTCTGGGATCAAGCCCCATGTTGGGCTCTGCTCTCAGTGGGGAGTCTGCTTAAGGATTCTCTCCCTCCTTCTTCCTCTAGCCCTCCTCTGTTTGTGCTCGCTCTCTCTCAAATAAATAAATAAATCTTAAAAAAAAAAAAAGGAAGAAAAGAAAACTCTTACTCTCAGGAAGCTCACAGTCTGACTGAGAGAGATTTATATGTCATAGACATATGCTTAAAGGTATTTAAAAGTATCATATCATTTGTTGAGTGAAAAAAGAAAGTTACTGGTTGTATTAGTCGAGATTCTCCAGGGAAAAAAAAACCAATAGGATGTGTACATATACAGAAAGATATTTATTGGGATGCCTGGATGGCTCAGTTGGTTAAGCATCTGCCTTTGGCTCAGGTCATGATCCCAGGGTCCTGGGATCGAACCCCGCATCAGGCTCCTTGCTCCGCGGGAAGCCTGCTTCTCCCTCTGCCTGCCACTCTCCCTGCTTGTGCTCTCTCTCTCTTTGAGAAATAAATAAATAAAATCTTTTTTTAAAAAAAGATATTTAGGGGCACCTGGGTGGCTCAGTCGTTAAGTGTCTGCCTTCGGCTCAGGTCATGATCCCAGGGTCCTAGGATCGAGCCCCGCATCAGGCTCCCTGCTCCACGGGAGGCCTGCTTCTCCCTCTCCCACTCCCCTTGCTTGTGTTTCCTCTCTCGCTATGTCTCTTTCTGTCAAATAAATAAATAAAATCTTTAAAAAAAATAAAAATAAAAAAAGATATTTATTGCAAGGAATCAGCAAATCCAAAATCTGCAAGGTGGGCCTATAGGCTGGAGACCCAGGAGAACCAATGTTTCTGTTTGAGTCTGAAGGCTGTCTGCTGGAGACTGAAGAAGAGCTGATATTTCAGATGAAGTCCAAAGACCATCTGCTGGAGAAGTCTCTCTTGCTCAAGGGAAACTACTCTTTTGTTGTTTTCAGGCCTTCAACTGATTGGATGTGGCCCACCCACAGTACAGAGCACAATCTGCTTACTCAAAGTCCACCAATTTAAATATTAATCTCTCCCCAAAACACCCTCACAGAATAATGTTTGATCAAATACCTGGGCACCCCACAGCTCAGCCAAGTTGACACATTAAATTAGCCATCACATTGAACAAAGTGAAGAATGCAATCTCATAAATGTAAAACCACATACTTATATCCAAACAAAAAGAGAGATAGCTAGAAGGAGATCACCAAAATGCTAACAGTGGTCACCTCTCAGAGTCAGCCTCTCAAGATCTTTTTAATCTCCCTTGAACATTTATGTATTGTTTCCTTTTTTTGGTAGAATGAATGGTATTACATTTTCAGTTAACATTATCATCATCACAATCATCATTACAAAAGCGATCAAGCGTTTTAAAAAATACTCTATTGCTTAGCACATAGGAAATGCTGGGGAAATGGCAGAATGCTGGAACCCTTCCCCAAGAGGCCAGCTGACCAAAAGCTGCTTCAGGATACCTGACATTCTACCAGTGAAGTTTTGTTCTTCAAATGGAAGAGCTTTCTTTCCTCAAAATACAAGTCATGGCAGAAGAAATATCACTTGAAGACTTACATGTTTGTTTGTTTGTTTGTTTTTAAGTAGGCTTCACATTGGACTCAACACAGGACTCGAACTCAAGACCCTGAGACCAAGACCTGAGCTGAGAGCAAGAGTCAGATGCTTAACCGACTGAGCCACCCAGGTGCCCCTAGACTTACGTGGTTTTTAATGAAGGAATGACTTGATTTGTTTTTTTTTCCTTAAAGCACACAGTGATTTTTTTAGAATATAGTTATGTAGCCAAGGGGTGTCCAGGAGATGCCAGAAATGGGGTAACCATGGGCACAGAGGGATGCCTAGAGATGGCAAGAATAAACTTCTCCCACTGGAGGCCTGACGGGAAACTGAGTTCTCTAGGCCTGACCCGGCCTTATGCCAGGGAATGTCTGGAAGACTTCCCTGACCAAGCTCCCTTGATTTCCCTACCCATCTGGGCTCTATGTGAATCTCACTTAGTGCCTCCAGGTAGAGTGAACAATGGGGACAACCCTTCAACTATCCACTAAACAGAAGTATTGATAATGATTACACAGGGATGTGGGTGAAGAGTCCCACTCAAATGTTTGTTTGTCAGTAAAATATCTGCCATATGGCAGCACAGGAAGAAGTTCCTCTGAAACGAACCCACTGCTCTGTGCAAATAAGCCACCGAAACAATTTATGAGTAAACTCAACTGGGAGAACTCATACATTCTGAAATGTATACACCGACTGCGGCCATTCTGCAGGCCATTAACTCCACTAATTATGACAGTGATTGAAGAGATAAGGCTCCTTGCTGGGCAGACAGGCATCTCCCTCCCTCCAAACAGAGGGAAGGGAGGAAGAAACCTAGCATTTACTGAACATTTGCAATACGCCCAACATCTTCCTATGTGATAGCTCTACAACAATCTTGTGATGCAGGATGATTTTCGCAGGTTAGGGAACTGAAGTTCAGACGGGATCACGGCATCCAAGGTCAAACTGGAAATAAATAGCAGGGCTGGAATTTAGGATCTTCAGGCTTCAGATTCAATGTGCTCCCTCTTGCTCCAGCAGCTTCTTCTCACCAAGGAATTTAGTAAAGAAAACAAGAACATCAAACAAATAAGTAATGACTTGTGAGTACTTTGTGAGCTGTCTGTTCCCTTGAGTGCTTGCCAGCACGTTGGATGTCGATGTTTAACACATTTTATCTTTACAGGATGAAACTCCTAGAGGACAGAGATTAGTCTGATCTTTCCTAGAGTCCCTAGAGCACTGAGCAAAGATCTGGCAGAGTGGAAACAGAGATGGGCTTGGCTGCCCAGATCGCGTGCAAGGGTCCAAATCCAGGTTCTGCCATTCACTAGCGAGGAGTTTTGCACATACTTAACCTCCCTGTGCTTTAGATTCCTTATCTGTGAGACAGACGTGGTGATCATAGTAGTACTGACTTCACAGTGGCATTAAGCAGATTAAATGAGTTAATACAAAAGACGTAAAATAGTGTTTGACACATGTATTCACTCAGTAAATGTTAGCTTTTTATGTGTCGGGGAACCTGAAGTTCCCAGGGCTTTAATTTTCTCTCCCCGAGTTCTGTCAGGTGCAGAGGTGTTCAGATATGCACTTGTCCCTTTAGACCCCCATAAAATACTTTGTAATTTCATCGTGGGCCATTATTTCGAAGCAGTTTTCACCCATGATTGTAGATGATTGTAACTATATGAGTTGGTGCTCAATGAATATTTGATGACTGAATGAAAAGCAGAAATTTTAAAGACTGAGTTACAGAGAGCAGCGAGAACTTGCCCAAGGTCACCCAGGGAGATGGCAGCACAGCCCAGACTTTCTGAAAAAGAATTAGTGTGCTTGCCTCTTCGCTCCCTGCCTACCACAGAGGTTCAGTCCCCTGATAATCGCCTTCAAGGGTCTCTGTCTCCCATCCACCTCCACCGGTATGTCTCCTTGCTTGGGCTGTCTCTAATTTCTAAGCTTGAAATTCACTAGTCATACAGAAAGCATTTTATCTGACCTTCCACATGCAAATTCTTTCCATTGGGATTTCTTGGTGTCCGGCTCCACCCCAGCCCGCATGGCCATAAACACTTGTGTGTCTGCAGCTTGGCCCCAGGGATTCCAGAAATAACAGCAGGGCCCTACATTAGAACGCTAGGACATAGTGAGGCATTTTTGCGTTGACACAGGCCCTTTCCAACCCAGGCCTCTCCTGTCCGTCAAAGCACAAAGCAACCTTTACAAGTCAGGACAGGGAGGGGCCCGTAGGAGGGAGTTTAGATTTCTGGAGAGTCTGTACCTTCTCCTGCCATCTGTGCGAACTCTCAGATCTTCCATTCTAGAGATTCTCCAGATCTGCTCCAGCCCCCAGTTAGATTTGAAATTCTTTCTCAGCTGTGGCATTCTTCGGCTTTCAAAGACCCACTCCCTTGCACGTGTTGGAACCAGAATCACAGCAGTGTGAGCCCAGATGGCAATTTTCATCTTAAGATGGCACATCTGGCTCTTCCCAGACACCCAGGAAGGCCACCTGAGGTGTCAGGCGTTGGCGACCTGCCAAGAGCGAAGGGCGTGGCTGGAGGGGTGTGCCTAGTTTAAAGAGAAAAGAAAGTGCTAGTGATGACCCTGAATAAGAGGCATCTGGGGCAAACTTTCTCACTTCAGAAGAGTGTGAGCAGGAGAAAGTCTAGGAGAAAGTCAAAAGTGAACATCTAGGAGAGAATTTTAGGTTTCCAAGTGTCCTCTCAAAAATAACACCAGAAAATGAAACCCATATACACATAAAACGATGTGTAAGAAAATTATGTATTTAGATGCATAACCTGGAAAGACTAGACAGAGATATAAGAACAGCTGCTTTGGGCGGGGAGGGGTGCATAATGTGTGTTTTTCTCCAAATTATCCTGATTGGCAGGATAAAATTAGAACATCTGGCCATTGCCGGAGAGACCTGCCTGGACTTTCTCGGGAATATTACAAGGGAAATTTTGACTTTAGGTGCCCGTCTGAAAACTTGAGTTGGTCATGAAAAGTCATTCTTAAGCGACTTTCTCCAGGAACGAATTCCTCTTTAATGGGGACGGGATTATTTCTAATTCGCAGCTCCAATCGCAACGTCATTAAAGGCTGGGTTCAGTGCATGGAGCTCCAAACCTTTGTCACGAATGGGGAAGGTGGAGGAAAGAAAGGAGCTTGTGCAACCAAACAGCCGCTTATGTCACCACCCCGGGCCCTCCTCACCAGAGCCGAGGCGAGCCGCGGCTGCATTAGCCCTCAAGATGCAATGCACCATCCGCGGCGGGGCTGCAGCAGCAGACACGGCCACCGCGGGAGAGGTGGGGCGAGCCTCCCGCTCCCGTGCCGCACCCACAAGTGCTGCGGGTGGCGGGGAGGATGAGGGGAGTTGGTAACAGCATCGCCATGGCAACAGTGACGTCCTTTTACCCTGGATCTAATTGGAGGAAACCCCGTGGCCGAAGCCGCAGCCTGCCGGCCAACCGAACTTGCCCAAGCCGACCCACCCTCCTAGCCTCCGCTTCCCCTCCCGCCCCGCCCTCTTTGCCCCCTTCCGCGCGCTCAGTCTTCATTGGCCAGCCGCGGATCTGGAGGCGGGACTCTCGGGAGCATCTCGGCGCGTCATTGGGCGGCAGGAGCAAGGGCAGCGGCGCGGCGGCCCGTCCCTCGGCTCCGGGGTAGGCTGAGACGGGAGGGTCCTCGGCTAAAGCCAAAAGCCGATCAAAGTGGTGGGACTCGCGCCGCGGCCGCGGAGACGTGAAGGTGAGCGCCACGGTCGCCCCTGGCCCTCCTGGGCCTGGCCGGGCCTGAGGGCAGGGCGGGAGGCCGACCCTCGGGAGCGGCCGGCCTCGACGCCGCTCTCAGGGACGGCTCTGGCGGCAAGGTGTGGGCCAACGGCCGCTTCCATCTTGGGCCGGGCGGGCGCGGGAGCGGCCCTTCCTCCTCCCCTTACCGCGGGCCGCCTCCGCGGGGCGCCCCTCGGCCTCCCGGGCGCTGGCGGGGAGCGTGGGCGGGGGAGGGAAATTCAACTGGGTGGCGCGTGCGGGGACGGACAAAAGGGGCGGCTGGCGGGCGGCGGGCGGCCCCGGGTGGCGGGCGCATTGTCTGACGGCGCCGCCCCCGCCTTTCTGTCCGCGCCCCCGCCCGCCCACCCGCAGGCCGTCCGCACGCCTCCTCCCGATCCGGGTCGGTGCTCGCCCTCGCTCTCCTCTCCGCGTCCCCATGGAGAAGACGGAGCTGATCCAGAAGGCGAAGCTGGCCGAACAGGCCGAGCGCTACGACGACATGGCCACCTGCATGAAGGCCGTGACCGAGCAGGGCGCCGAGCTGTCCAACGAGGAGCGCAACCTGCTCTCGGTGGCCTACAAAAACGTGGTCGGGGGCCGCAGGTCCGCCTGGAGGGTCATCTCGAGCATCGAGCAGAAAACCGACACCTCGGACAAGAAGTTGCAGCTGATTAAGGACTATCGGGAGAAAGTGGAGTCTGAGCTGAGGTCCATCTGCACCACGGTGCTGGTGAGTCTGCACTCGTCCGGGCTGGGGAGAGAAGGGGTTGCGGGAGCCGGGGAATTGTGCGACTGGGGCGCCAAGGCCCTTTTGTGTGGGAGGCCTTTCATTGAGAATTTCACGGGAATGGGAAAGAAACGTGGGCCGGGGCTTGCCTAATTGTCTGCCGACGTGTGGAGGATCTTAGAAGGTGAGCCTTGGCCTCCTGAATGTGTTGTTTCAGTTCTTGAGACTCAGAAAGCTGCTTTTCCAGAGGTGAGCAGATCTTTGCCCAGATGCTGGGTTGCTCCCAAACTGTGTAACTTTGAAACATCCAAGTAGGTTTTTGCAAGACTGAAAATCATTTTCCTAAGAGTACTGAGGAGATCTGGGAACCCTTTAAATGAACGGAATCAACTCACAGGCTCCAGCCTATTGGAAAGAAGGTGCAGGCACCTTTTCGATAGAGACAATGTGTGTGTAGTAGGTTTTCCTCCCAAACCCAGTAATGGAAATTTACTTCAAAAATCTGAACAGATACTTCATTTTTCAAGTAACAGTGTCTGTTGAGCTTTTCCGTGCTAAAAGGAGTGGAGGGGGTGGGGAAAGTTGGGTAACTGTGAAGAAGGTACAGATAAATCCAAAGGACAAAATGTCCTGATAAATGTCAGTATTTGATAACATTTTCTCGCTATTATGTAGTTACATTTCAACACTAATGAATCGAATCAAATTCATTTCTGGTGTGGAGCAGGCAAGGAAAGCTGTCCAGGTTGTGAACTGTCCAGTCTTAGCATTGGGTGGAGTAGGTGACTGCTCTGATTCACTCTTATTAGTGAGAGAGAACATTTTTAGCTTTGTCATGGCATTGGAGCTTTTGATCGGTAACATAAGGTTTTAAATTTTAAATGCCAGCATTATATCCTGGAGTGTTTTTTTAAGTACAACTTTTACAAAAGGCCTACTGATTTTGGGCGTTTTAGGTGGGCTTTGAAAGGCAAGTGTGCTAGATTGGTGATTATTCAGGAGGCAATAGAAGAGAAAATGCCTCTTTCCTTCCCAACCCTCTCGTTCTTGCCCCATCAGATAACAAATGGCAGGAAATTTTTTTTTACTTATTTAACCTAGTTTTCTAATACAAATAATGGGTGATCTGGTCAAAGTCCTGGCTAACGGAGATAGCAGGTAAAGGGGCGATGCAGAGAGTGTACTTTATGTTATATTTATAGGTCTCCTTAGCTTCCACTCCCTCCCTGGCATGGAGGAGGCCCTTTAAAAGCTTTTCAGACTGAATTGCTGCTGCTTGACTTCAAGAAATTTGCCAACTTGAAAGAGATGGCAGACTTCAGTAGCATATGGTAATGGTTATTGAGAACATTGACTCTGTGAGCAAGGGCAGACTCCTACAAATTCCATGTGTTAAGGAGAGGCTTTTCTATGTATATATATAGGACTTGGGTGCTCTCACAGCATGTTTCAGTGTCTTTCTGTTCAGTTATTACTTCGTGTTTTGTTACTTACCTTGCAGCAATTCAGAATTACCACAGAGCTTTTCCTGTTCTCTAGCAAGTGAACTCTGGGCCAAAGGAATATCTGTTTTATTTGGTGCTTCTTATAAATTTAGTTTTTATGATGGCGTGAGTAGAGTTTTGCTTAGTTGACAAGTGACTTGAAAGACCAGGTATGTTAGACTTTTCTAGAGATCATTTCAATAGGAGAGAACCCCTGAAATGAGGACAATTTTTTTTTATACGAAGTGAAATAGAGTTTAGTTTGATTCGTTGGAGACGCCAAGGTGTAAGTAAAATATTTTTATTAACAAAATGGCTTCAGGGGCGCCTGGGTGGCTCAGTCGTTAAGCGTCTGCCTTCGGCTCAGGTCATGATCCCAGGGTCCTGGGATCGAGCCCCGCATCGGGCTCCCTGCTCGGCAGGAAGCCTCCTTCTCCCTCTCCCACTCCCCCTGCTTGTGTTCCCTCTCTAGCTGTCTCTATGTCTGTCAAATAAATAATAAATAAAATCTTTAAAAAAAAAAAAAACAAAATGGCTTCAGAAACTAATTGTGACTTGATGTGCAGCCTATAAAGAAATCTTGGGAAAGCCCATCTTCAAGTTGGCAACTGTTTTTGAGAGCTTCTTATGTGCAAGGCACTTTGCTAAGCAGTATGGGGAAGAAAAAAACGAAGAACCATAGATTTTGTCCTCTAATAATTGATAATACAGAGTGCATGAGAGAAATTCCCAAGTATATAATTCCCATAAGATGCTTATGAACAAAATGCTACGTAGTTCAAAGGAAACCGAAACCTCAGGACAGGCTTCACAAAGCGTGGTATTGGAGTGAGCTTTGATAGAGGAGAGTCGGGAAAGGGAGGTTGGAACCATATAAGAGAATGTCAGAGTGAGATTTCTTCATTTGGTTGACAGTGAGGGAGGCATTGAAGATTTTTGAATGGTTTTTTTTTTTTTGAATGGTTTTTGAATGGCGTACATGTCGCACGCAGCATCTAGAATTCATGGTTTGAGTGCTAATAACCGGCTTGTAACCTTAACTGACAGACAAGGAGGAAGTGATAGACTAGTGAGCAAAGCCTGATGATTGATAAGTTAGTAATTTAATGCAGATTCTACCAAAATAATGAGGAAAGAAGGGTGAAACATGAGATTTCTGAACATGGGTGCTAAAATGAGATTTTCTCTTTTTTCCTTTGGTGAACAGGAAGGCGAATTTGGTGTGGAGAAAGTAAGTGAAACTGACTTGTTATAGAAGACTAGTAAAAGAGTAACCTGAAGGATGGGCAAAATTTTGATCCTAAATAGCAGAGATTCTTAGCCTTTCTCTTTTATAGAGCAGTAGGTTGGGGTGGAATTATTTGGACTATTTACTCAAAATGACCATAGAGGACAACTTTCAACTCTTGATAATCACTGTATTGAGAGAGGATACTGAACTGTAGAGGCAGGAAAAAATGCTAAAGTCCAAATGAGTAATTGAAAGAGCAAAGGAGATTAAAGAGGGCCCAAATGGCCAAGACCAAACTCTTCGTAGTATCTTAGAGAGGTTAGAGCTTTCACCCAGTTACCGGTCTCTCAGGGTTGTTTGTGAAACCAGAGGGTTGGGCTAAGTTTCTGGGTCTCTTTTCATTCTCATTTTGGGGGACTAGAAAGTTCTACAGATCCTAGCCATTCGACCTCTGTTCTGACTTTCTTCCAACTCTAAAATGAGTAATTTTTGAAGTCCAGGTTGAAGAACATGTCATTGACAGTGTATGAAATGTTGGAAAACTAACAACTATAGCAAAATGGTTTCAGGAGGAGGAGGTGATGCATGAGTTGTTGGTTTATTGGGAGTAGCAAAGTTTAAGCAAGAAAGATTAATAAGTTGTTTGACAACCACGCAGTGTAAATAGCATATGTGGGGTGTTTGGGAGTCATCAAGAACTTAGGTGTGAGGTAAGGGCAAATCAAAGAAATCAAAAGGTTCACCAGAGCCTTCTGGGACTTGGTAACAAAATTTGTCATCTACAAAGTCAGTGACCTTGGAGTAAGAACAAGACACTTAGAGAACGTATACAAGATAACGTCTGTCTCAGACAACCCCATGTTATCCTTGGGTGTTGATGGTCTCTTAGTAGACTAATTTTAATAAGCTGGTTTGGTATAACATATAAATAATGTATGAAACTAAGGTGTATGTAAATAAGAATAATTTAAAATGGGATAACAAAACTGTGAAAGTTGTGTCTGTGTGTAAAAGCAATGTGACCTTAATTCAGTAATATGCTTGAATTTAGTTAAGGGTTCTAAATTAATCTTTTAATGAAAATGTGTCTTGTGTTGGTTATTATTTTGAAGTAAGACTGATCTTGATAGTTAATGAATCTTAATGTAGTTTTATTGACATAATGGAAAAATTATGGGCCCTAGAATCATACGGACTGTTTTTGAATCATTGCACCACAGCCTTACAGTTTTGTGACCACGGGCAAGTTTCTTAATCTCTTGGCCTGTTTCTTCATCTATAAATTGATGATGATGGTGCCTGCCTTAATAGGTTTGTAGTTAAAATAATATCAAGTAACTGACATTTATTGGGCATTTACTATACACTAAGCACTATTTTAAGCAATTTATATTCATTTTGTTCCCATAAGTTAAGTTGATAGTATTATTTCTGTTTTAAACTTGAGAGAACCGAGGCATGAGGAAGTTAAATAACTTGGTCAACATCACGAAGCTAGTAAATGGTAGAGCAGGGATTTGAACCCAAGTGGTCTGACTCCAGATGAAATTAAGTGAAACCCATTTTGCCCTAAATACAGGGTAGCTGACTGAAGATTACAGTGTGAATCTCTGTTTTGAGGAATTTGTACAGTTTAATATAGGCCATTATGTCTGTAAGTTGTGAAGGAGGGAAGATAGGTCTCTCTGGTGGACAAAACTCCCAGAGTCTATAATTTTGAAGCCCTCCTTATATACAGGATATCGCATAAAATTCTAAAACTTCTTGACTCTAGCATCTTGCCTTTATATTGTTAGCTCCTTGAAGCCAAGAGTTGTTTTTTTAAGAGTGAGATGGAATGGAATGTTGTGCGTACAGACATGTAAGTATGAAGTTAGATCAGTGGTTCTCAACCAGGGTGAATTTACCCCTTGGGGGACATTTAGCAAGTTCTGGAGACAGTTTTTGCTTGTCAAGAGTGGGAACGAAGGGTGCTACTAACATATGGTGAGTTAGAGGCCCGAATACTGCTAAGCATCATATAATGCACAGGAAAATCCACAACAACAAAGAATTACCCAGCCCAAAGTGTCAGTAATGCCAAGGTTGAGAAACTCTGGGCTGGATCATGAATAAAGTGAGCAGTATTAAGTTGTACTAGATTGTATAATGCCTTCCTTTGGGTTCTTTTTTAAGATTTTATTTATTTGCGAGAGAGACAGCGAGAGAAAGCAGGAACAGGAAGGAGAGGGAGAAGCAGGCTCCCTGGGCCAAAGGCAGACCCTTAACCGACTGAGCCACCCAGGCGCCCCTCCCTTTGGGTTCTTACTAACATGTTGGCATCTGTCAGAACCCTTTGTCTAAACTTTAGTCATTTTTTTTTTTTTTCTTGTTACTATTGTGTGTGTGCTATTTTAACTCTGTAGAGTTCACTTTTCTGGAACTTAATCATTGAGTGTTGTATTTTCAAGGATGTGTATCATGGTTGCTTCCAAAGCTCTAAGCTTTGCTCTTTGAAAAACTTGGCACAGATTAAAAAGATGCAACTGAAATTATAATGACATTTATTAGGAAGAGGTGATTAAATTGATGAACAGCAAATATTCCCCTCTCATTCATAACTGCCATATATGCTATTTTTATATGTATATGTGCATATGCATATGTGGTTCCAGGCTTTTAAACCCTTGGTGTGTGTTTATTTGGATGTTGCATAATTATACTAATGCTCTATTGAACATTTGGGTTGTAAACAATTTTTCTCCATTATAAACAACACTGGGAAGAACATCCTTGCTGCATGCTTTATGCTAGGATTTACTTAGGTTAGGTTCTTGGAAGTGAAATTTCCAAATCAAAAGATGGGCTTTTCTTTTTTCCACATAACCCTCTGAAAAGATTGTGTGCATTTGCACTGTCATCAGCAGTTGTTGAGAATGGCCATTTCCCCTTATCCTCTCCAGCACAGATAGGTTTTTGAGGCTAACAAAAATCTAGTGACAGGAAGGGTTCAAATTTTACCTCCTTGTTCAGTATTGGAGGTAATGAGGACTACCTTTGTTCTCAGAAAGGGCTAGTTACCAGACTTTTTTTTAAGTCTCATATATAGTTTCACTTATAAAATGGTACCATAGCATGGGATTAGTTAATTCAAGGTGCTTAACAGTTCAGAGATCAGCTTGATCATATTGATGTTCTTATGTGATATTTCTCAATACCAGGTTTTGTGTTTAGCTCTACTTGTTTCAGGGTAAGAACAGAATATATATTTGTACCATTGACTGTCTAGGTATTAAGGAGGAATGGTAGAGAAGGCATCATTTAAGATATATCAAGAGAAGAAAAATTATAGTTCATTCATTGATACTTTATACTCTTAATCCGTAGGTAAATCAGTGATGAAGTTTTCTTTCTTTTATTTATTTTATTTATTTATTTATTTATTTATTTATTTGAGAGAGAGAGAGAGTGCAAGAGGGGGTAGGGTTAGAGGGAGAAGCAGACTCCCCGCCGAGCAGGGAGCCCGATGCGGGACTCGATCCCGGGACTCCGGGATCATGACCTGAGCCGAAGGCAGTCGCTTAACCAACTGAGCCACCCAGGCGCCCTCTTTCTTTTCTTTCTTTTTTTTTTAAATATTTTATTTATTTATTTGACAGAGAGACAGACAGTGAGAGAGGGAACACAAGCAGAGGGAGAAGGAGAGGGAGAAGCAGGCTTTCTGCCGAGCAGGGAACCCAATGCGGGGCTTGATCCCAGGACCCTAGGATCATGACCTGAGCCGAAGGCAGACGCTTAACGACTGAGCCACCCAGGTGCCCCAATGATGAAGTTTTCTTGAATATTTCATGATAAATAATCTGACCAGACTTGAAAACATTGTTTGCATGTTGAAGTATTTCAAGACAAAATGATGATATCTAGAACTTCCAAATAATGGGTGGGGGCATAAATGAAACGAGGGTTTATGAATCAGTATAGGTGCAGCTGGTTTTAATGGGAATCCATTATACTATTCTCTCTCTTGCGTGTGTTTGAAATTTTCCGTAATTAAAAAGGTTTTTTCCTCCTAGAAATTCCACTCCTGGGTATTTACATAAGAGGGATGAAGATGTAGGTCCAGAAAAAGACCTGGACAAGAATGTTAATAACAGCTTTATTCTGAGAGCAAAAGACTGGCAACAGTCCATTAATAGTAAAGCGAGTAAACTGTGGTATATTCACACAATGGAATAGTACTCAGCAATAAAAAGGAATGGACTGTTGCTATACACTACAATATAGGTGAATTTCAGAAACATGCTAAATAAAAGAAGCTGCGCAAAAAAGTCCATCGTGTGGGCACTTGGGCATCTCAGTCAGTTAAGTGCCTGCCTTCGGCTCAGGTCATGATCTCAGGGTTCTGGGATCAAGCCCCCCATCAGGGTCCCTGCTCAACAGGCAGTCTTGCTTGTCTGCTTCTCCCTCTCGCTCTGCCGCTCCACCCCCACCGCTCCTGCGCTCACACATTCTCTCTCAAATAAATAAATAAAATTTCTTTTAAAAAGTACATCGTGTAATTCATTTATGTGAAATTCTAGAACAAGCAGAAGTAGTCTATGGGTGAAAAGTCAGAAGGATGGTGGCCTCTGTGCAGATGGAGGCAGAGATTGACTTGACTGGAGGGAACTTTCTTTGGTGATTGTAATGTTCTTTATGTTGATATGGGTTTGAGTTCCACCAGTATATGCATTTGTGAAAACTCACCAAATGTACACCTAATGTTTATGCATTTCATTTTATATAAATTTTGCTTCAAAAGGAAAAGAACTAGTGATGCACATACTGGTGTCTTCAGTTTATGTGAAAACTAATAGAAATGGATGAGTATGTGATAAAGCAAGTACGCCAAAAGGTTAATAGTAAAATCTGGGTGGTGGGTATAGGGGTGTTCACTGTAGTTGGTGGTTGCCATGAATTAGGGGTATGATATTTTACACTGCTGTGATTGAATGCCTTTAAAACCTGTAGCAAGATACAGTGAAACCTAGGTCTTACTGATGTCAAGATAAAAGCATGTATGGAAAGGTTTCGATATCCACCTCAGAGAAAGGGCTGATAGACTTGTCACCTTAGCTTTTGTTTTTATTTGGTGGTGAATGTTAGATTGATGGAGTTATGGGTTATGGTGGAAGACTTACATAAGTGACCAATACTCCAGAGCAGTGTTTTTTTTTTTTTTTTTGTCTTTTGTTTTTAGTAAACTCTGTGCCCAAGGTGGTGCTCAAACCCACCACCCCAAGATCAAGAGTCTCATGCTCTACCAACTGAGCCAGCCAACCCTACTTATAGGGCAGTGGTTTTCAAAGTTCTTGGATTCAAGACAAACCTAAACATATTGTAGAACCCAAAAGCTTTTGTTTTATACCTGTAGATGTTTACATTATTAGAAATTAAAAGTGAGAATTTTGTAATCCATTTAGAATGCATTTGGAATAATAAACTCACTAGAAATTAACATAATGTGTGGTCTTAAAAATTGTGGTGAAATATACATAACATAAAATTTACTATTTTAAGTGTACAGTTCTAGGGCATGAAGTACATTTACTTTGTGCAACCATCACCACCACCCATCTCCAGAACTTTTTCATCTTCTCCAACTGAACTCCTTATTCTCCCCTTTGGGCAGCCACCGTTCTACTTTCCATCTCTAAATTTGACTACTCTAGATACCTCATATAAGTGGAATAATAACTTTTAAAGAGAAAAAAAAGTAAATAGTGGCATTGCTTTACATTATGTCTATTGCAGTATCCCATCTCTTGTAGCTTCTGGAAAACTACACTCATCTAACAGTGACCATGAAAAAGCAAAAAGCATCTTAGTATTGTGAAAATGGTTTGACTTTGTTTCCCCTTCCCCAAAGAGTGCAAGAGAGACTCTTAAAGGTCCCCAGACCACACTTTGAAAATTGCTGCTACTCTGTGGGGATTCTGCTTTGAAACTTGCTGATCATCACTGTGATCATCACAGGGTGATTGAGCAATTTTCTGAGTAGTTGTCACTCATTATGTGGTGAAAATGAAATTTGTAAAACCTTCTCCTTCTCATTGCCCCATCCCTTCATCCCTTAAATTATTTTAAGAATATAGGCTTGGGGACCAGGAAAAGTCACAGATTTGGTAACAAAGAAAAAGGAAAAGTTGGTTTTAGATATTGAGTATTAAAGAGTCCCTTTTCCTGAAAAAATGAAAGAACTGGTATGTTGGAATGACTTCTTCCTTACATTGAGAATGGTAATGTAAGGTTAAGATGATCTCTCTTTTTACTCCTGAATTCCCAACCCCAAAGCAGAGTTGACATGAATGAAATATGTAGATAATGGTCTTTTGCAGTTGGTTTCATTTAGGTTTGAAAGTTACAAAGCTTTTGGAGATGGGTCAGCTGTTAGCACGGTTGAAGCATCTCAATGAAACTTTTCTTTCACACAGATCTTCACTATACATTTCAGTTTTTCTATTCACATGAGCTGTATTCCATGATCTTTTTGTCCTCTGAACCTTTTACTCCAGTTGGATTTGGTACTAAATAAGTATCTTATTATCCTTAGTTTACTAACTTTAACTGTGAACGTTCTCTCTTCTGTATGTTTATGTAGGCTTTACTTGGAGAAATGGGGAAACAGTGGTGCAGGTGGTAAGAACATGACTATAAGGATTTTTTTTTTTTAAGATTTTATTTATTTGTCAGCGAGAGAGAGAGAGGAGAGAGAGCACAAGCTGGGGGAGCAGCAGGCAGAGGTAAGAAGCAGGCTCCCCGCTGAGCAAAGAGCCTGATGTGGGACCCTGGGATCATGACCTGAGCCGAAAGCAGACACTTACTGAGCCATCCAGGCATCCCTGACTATAAGGGCTAATATAAATTTAATGTAAATGCTTGTTTCTTAAAGGACAGTCTTAGATTGCTGTTTATAAATGTTAGGGAAACCCTGGGAAGTAAGTGGGGAAGTACGTGAAAATGCTTTAAAACTAATGATACTGATTTTCAGATTAGACTTTTTACTGGCCAAGTTGCTCTTGCTGGTGTTTCTCATCTAGTATTAATACTCCCACTTTCCGTCTTGTTTTGCTTATTCACCAAACAGCCATTATTTGAACACAGCTCAGAACAGTTTTGTTCTTTTAAGAACTACAGTATTAGATACCTGCTGCTAGCTATATATATATACATATATATATGTGTGTGTATGTATATATGCTGTTCTGATCTCTCAGCTTGGTACTATTTCCAAGTATTTAACAATATTTATTTATTTATTTATTTTTAAAATACTCTCTACACCCAGTGTGGGGCTTGAACCCACAACCCCAAGATCAAGAGTCACACACTCCACCGACTGAGCCAGCCAGGCATCCCTAGCAATATATTTTTTAGATCTTCCATGCATGTGTTCCCCTCTCATAATTCTGATGGACTAATGAAGAGGTTAGAAAGGTTACAGTTAAGGGTTTATGCATCCTTTAATCAGAAAATTCTTTAGATTATTTGGAGGCTGATTACAGAGACCAGGTATTTGGTTCTTGGTGATGTCAAAAACTTAAGAGAGTTTGGCAGGATTGACTATCCAGTTAATATAATCATGCTGTGTGAAAGTTATTGTTAATGTAATTTAGTTTTTACTATGTTTAACTTTTTAAACACAATATTTAAACATCCAGGGACTGACATTTGAAATGGGAAATGGTGCTATGTTGAAGTGACTTCAAATTAAGACGGGAGCCTTTATCAAACTACTTGATGGTCCCCGGGAAATTTTTATTTCCTCCTCCTTCCCCCATACCTGCCAAAATATTTGGGGTAGAAGAAAACTTGGGAACAATTTAATTAGAGAAATGATCAGGAAAATAACAACTTCAGTAGATGGGGGAAAGAGGTAGAGGAATGTGCATTGGCTGTGTTCAATGGCTGAGTTTAAGAGTAAAGAACATATTTAAGTAGCAGTATTTATTTGTTTGGCAAATTTCTTTTGTTTATCCAAGTTTGCATTTCGTTTATTTTGCACAGAGATGAGGCTATGTCAAGAAAATGACATTTATTTTTCTATTATTTCTTGTTATGGTTTTTTTATCTTTATTGCTGTGTGTAAATAGTGCAGAACGAGGCTTCTGGTTGGCTTAGTTGGGAGCGTGCAACCCTTAATCTCTGGGGGTTGAGTTCGAGCCCCATGTTGGATGTAGAGATTACGTATAAAATCTCCTAAAAAATAAATTAATATATAGTACAGAGTAACCTGGTGCAGTTTGAATAACTCAGCAGGTGAAAGTGAAGGCTCTACCTCTGTTTTATTTATAACCAGCTGTACATTTTGGGGAAGAAAAAGGTGATCCTTTTTACGCGGATGTCAAAAAAAAAAACACTTCGTGATTCATTTTTGTCTGACACAGACTTCTGAGAATTTCTGCTTTTAATCTGAATGGCCTGGCAAATGTTTATAAAGCTTATTTCACCTATTGATAGAAATAGTTTCCTTTCAAGATATCAAAGCAGCATATCCAACCCCCAAATCTGTTGAGTCTTTAGAGGACCTACTAAGAATTGTTAGTATAGGTTCTCAAATACTTTTCCGTAGGAGGTGCCTGGCTGGCTTAGTTGGTAGAACATGCAACTCTTGATCTCCAGGGTCATGCGATCAAGCCCCACGTTGGGCACAGAGCCTACTTAAAAAAAATAAAATAAGGGCACCTGGGTGGCTCAGGCGGTTGATGGCTCAGGTCATTATCTCATGGTCCTGAGCTGGAGCCCCGGCTCCCTGCTCAGCAGGGAGTCTGCTCCCTCTGCCGCCTCCCCCCAACCCCCCACCCCCAGCGCTCGCATGTGCTCTTTCATAAAAATAAATACAATCTTTTTAAAAAATAAATAAATAAAATAAGACATCTTTTTCCATAGGATATAATACTGTCTTTCCTGTGGTAGAATTTATGATTAGAGAGTTTATGGGGAAAATAGGATTAAAGGGATGGATGGAGGTTAAAAATTAATCTCTAAAACTCTGAATGGTTTTCATTTAACAAGTGTTCTCTGATCATCTGATCTTGTGTGCTATTATTGTTTATTCTGTTTTTAAAATAAGACAAAGCCAATGCACTCAAAATTTTAGTGATATTTTACATATATTTTAAAGTCATAGTAATGAGTGCTATACAAATAATTTCCTTTTTTTTCTCTTCTTCCTCTAAAGAAGCTTCATGATCTTCCTCTAGTTTCAAAGAAGTGCTTGCAAAATAATTTGTCTTAGTTGCAGATACTGTCTATATTAGAGAAGCTTTCTTTTTCCACTGTTTTTATTTAACGACTTGGGAGTATCGGTTCATATTTATCTTTTTTTTTTTTTTTTAATTAAACTGTATGCTCAGCATGGGGCTCAAACTCACAACCCAGAGATCAAGAGTCTCATACTCTACTGACTGAGCTAGCAAGGTGCCCCCATATGTATCTTTTAAATATAACTCAAATACTATAAAATTCACCTATTTAAAGTATATGATTCAATGGTTTTTAGCATATTCACAAAATTGTGCAGCGCCACTACTATCTAATTCCAGAACATTTTCATCATCACAAAAATCCTATGCCCATTAGCAGTTATTCCCTATCTCCACTTCCCCCAGCCCCTGACAACTACTAATTTACTTTCTGTCTCTATAGATTTGCCTATTCTGGACATTTCATCATATAAATGGAATCATACACTCTATGACCTTTTGCATCTGTTTTCTTTGACTTAGTGTAATATCTTAAAGGTTCATCCATGCCTTTTTATGCCTGAATAATATTCCATTGTATGGATTTACCACATTTTTTATCCAGTCATCTGTCTTTGGGCATATGGCTTGCTTCCATCTTTTGACTATTTGAAATAACACTACTGTGAGCATTCATGTACACTTACTTTTTTTTTTGAGATTTTTTTTTTAAAGATTTTATTTATTTTAAGAGAGTGAGCGCATGAGTCGGGGGCAGGGCAGAGAGAGAAGTAGAGAGAGACAGGCTCCAGCAGGTTCACCGTCAAGCACAGTGTGTGACGTGGGGCTCGATCCCATGACCCATGAGATCATGACCTGAGCCAAAACCAAGGCTTAACTGACTGAGCCACCTAGGTGCCCCTGAGATTTTATTTTTAAGTAATCTCTATACACAACATGGGACTCGAACTCACAACCCTGAGATCAGGACTCATATGCTCCACCAACTGAGTCAGCCAGGGGCTCCCCATGTACACGTTTTTGTGTGGACGTGTTTTCATTTCTCTTGGTTATATCCCTGGGTCATATGATAACAGTTTAACCACTTGAGAAACAGCTATAATGCCAGAGTGGTCGTACCATTTTAAATTTCCACTAGAGTTCCAGTACCTCTACATCTTCACCAACAGTCATAGTGGGTATGAAGTGCTTTTGATTTGCATTTTCTAGATGATTAATGGATGTTGTGCATATTTTCATATGCTCACGAGCCATTTGTCTGTCTTTGGAGAATTGTCAGTTCAAATCCTTGCTCAGTTTTTAATTGGGTTGTCTTTGTTGAGTTGTAATAGTACTTTATATATTCTGGATCCTATACCTTTATCAGTTATATGATTTACAGATATATTCTCCCATTCTGTAGGTCGTCTTTCACTTGCTTGATAGTGTCCTTTGAAACACAAAAGTTGTTAATTTTGATGAAGTCCCAACTTGTTTTCTTCGGTTGCTTGTGCTCTTGGTGTAATATGTAAGGAACCATTGCCTAATCCAAAGTCACGAAGATTTACACTTATGTTTTCATCTAAGAGTTCTTACATCTTAGGTTTTACATTTAGGTTTTTGGTCCATTTTGAGTCAATTTTTATATATGGTGGGAAGGTAGGGGTCCAGCCTTAATTCTTTCCATGGCTATTCAGTTGCCTTGCACTATTTGTTGAAATGTTAGTTAATATATCCTTGATCTGAAATTCTCAACTTATGGAAAAAATAATCAGAAATGGTTTGGCATAAAAATTCACTTAAGGAAACTTGTGACCACTCCATCCTTATGCTCCAGCCAAATTGTTTGCCCAAAGCACTCCGTAGTTTGTTTCCATCCCTCTTCTTACTGCTATTCTCACTTGTAAAGCCTTCTGTCTACCATTTCTGTATGTTGAAATCACACCTATCCTGCAAGATAATTTAGGTACTCCTGCACTCATTCCATAGTCATTTATAAATTACAGCTTATTAATACTTTCACATCTGTTTCCTTGCACTGTTCTGTGTGCAGTTATGGATAAATGAGATGTGTTTACTTGTATGAAAACAGGCATATTGATTTACATACTTACATAGCCAATTAGCTGTGAACTCAAATTCAACTTTTCTAGAGAAGTGCTTTTTCCATTTCCACTGCCTTTTGTTGTAAAGCCTTCCTTTATAGACCCCATTCTTCTGAAATTCTCTCTCCTCTCTGGATTCTCTTTTGTGTAGAAATAGGGGAGAATTGGGGCTTTATACAATCATGGTCTTCAACTAGAGCAGCTCTCTTTTATCTCTTTTGATATATACTTATATTGCTTTAAAAGACTTGGGGGGAGGAAATAATTACTGATTGTTAAAATCTTGCGACTAGTACCATATTAGAAGGAGTCCAGGTTCCCGAATGGGACTTGGGACTTAGGAGACCTTCCAGCCTTTCTTTTCAGCCTCCTTTCTCACTCTTCCTTCCCTCTGTGCTTGTGAACTTTCTTACCTTTGCTCTAATTCTCTCCCTGGTGTAAGAATGTGTTGTTACATTAATGTAACATTTTCTTTCTCACCAAGCCTAGTTGTGAGGCCCAATTCTATTGTCTGGAGTTTACCTGTGTCCTGAGATCCTCTTATGGCTGCCCCCAAAATAAATTGTAACCAATTCAGATCAATATTGGTAAGCTTTAAGGGTATGTAAGAATAAGGACTTCATCTTTATTTTTTCCTCTCTATACTATAAGCACTACTTTATTTTTCAAGGTTATTTTTTTGTGCTGTACCCCGTAGTTCATTGGAATATAATCAGTAAACCATATAAATTTAGTTCCAAATGCAGAATAATTTTCTTACCACAGTCTTTTAAACTCCTTTTTTGACTCTGTTCTTCCCTTTGTGTCCTGTAACAGAGCTGGTAGACTAGAGCAGTGTGTGTGTGTGTTTGTGTGTCCACAGAGATAAATGTATGTGGCATAGGTTAGCCATAGATGGAAAAATTAGTCTGCAAATAATTATATAATTGCTGTAATGTAGAAATGGCTTAATCCAGTTTGTCATAGACTTACAAAAGATAAAGTTCATAGGAAAGTACACTGGTGTATGTGCTAGTATAAGCTATTACCTTTTTTTAGTAGTTTTCCTAGGATATCTCAAAACTTGACCCATATACTAAGTTAGCAAGGCAGTTTTGACCTGTTTTTAATTACGAGAACATGCTTTCTATTAGGTATCAGGATGTCTGTCAGTGCCAAACTTAAAATTTGACTTCCTGTTTTTTCTTTTTAAGGAAAACTTGTTTTCTCACTGTCATTTTTGTTTTACTTTGCAAATCACTGGCTAGAATAGTTTCTGGATCCCAGTAAATTGCAAGTTCTCTGAGGGGAAGGAAGTACAGACACTGGTGTTAGCCTTGGTTCTTTTGGTATCTTGTGGTTGTGTATGTGTAATTGTTTTTAATGCAGATTGACATTTGGAAAGTAGTGTTAGTATTACTGTCATTCCAAACCTGTATATCTTGCCCACAGAGTTGAGAATCTTTGAACAGAAGGTATAATATTCCTGTCTTGCTGTTTCGGCCACTCAGTATCCACCTGCTAAAATGTGAGGAAATATAGCAGAGATCAGAGATAAAGGACTGGGCATTACATTTGTTTCTAATAATATCTGGAATTGGCTCAGCTGCTTTGTGTGAAGTGAGGATACAAAGACAGTGATTTTCTTTGATATTGGCACATGGCGGTTCATAGACACCCCAATGTTTGTTAGAGGCTTAAACTTTCTGTTATGTGTCTTCAGCACTGTAGTCATTAACAGCTCTGTAGCTGAGTTGGAAAATAGGATGAACATTCTTACACAAGAGTATTTTATTGGTTTTGGGTTTTCTAAAGTACTAATTGTTGAGGGGAGCGGAGGGGGTGCACTATGTTCACAGAAGGGCCATCTTGGCCTCAAAACCTTGCTTTGCTGCCCACCCCAAAAAATGGGGGGGCAGAGAGATAAATAAAGCTTTTTCTCTTTTGTTGAGAGCCCTGGATTTTTTTCCTGCCCTCTCCCTCTGCTTGTTTATCCTGTGTTTTTTATCTCTTTACTTTCTTTTGCCCACAAAAGTAATTAACCACTTGATTGTATGGACTAATCGGGCTTACTTTTTTATTTTCATTATAACTACAGTAGCACATACCCCTTTGGGTCTGAAGAATCCATATTAATTCTCTAACCATGATGACAATTTAGCATGACACAGTAATCATACTAATGTTGATTTGTTAATTTGACAAATATCCCAGCCAGTGTTGAGTTTTAGGTCTTTGTTACTTTCAGAATTATGTTTCAAAAGTTTGAACATATGGTGGTTTTAGTCTAACACTAATATCAGTTCTTTCTCCCAAGAATGCGCATGCACATTCATGAGTACCCCAGAGTTGTGTGAATTTTAATAAATAGCAACTATTGCTATGATGGCCTAGTAACACTTTTTCAGGGATTCCCCCACTGCCACTAAAATCAGGATGAGGAAGAATTTGTTTGCTTGTTTGGTGGGGGTGCCAGATCACTAAAACAATAGTAGTGTACATTTATGGTCCAGGGTTTGTCCCCTTGGCGTTTTGGGCTCCACATCTAATTATTGGTATATTGAGAGTGGAACTGCAAAAATTATAAATTGATCAGAGCATAATGTTCTAGTCATGTTAATTTTCTACGGACAAATTTACAGGAGGAACCAGATTTAGCATTTGGAAATTGTTTGGTGAGCACAGAAATCCAACAAAAGGCACTGATTGGATGATCTTAATGACTAGTTCCTCTGACACCTGCTGCGTCCAGCCTCCGTGTAGGTGATTTGCTGTGGGAAGACTGTTCATGGACCTAAGTACCCTCTCCTCATAGTCGTGCCAGAGGTTACTCGGTGTTGCCTTTTCACTTTCTCCCCAGACCTGCTGTATTGCCAGCCTCTAACATCATGATTGACGGGATGTTTTGCTTCAGGTATTTGGGAGGCACCTCATTGTTGCTCCGTGCTCTTCCTGCTGTTGAAAGAATGGTAATAATAGAAATAAGGTTGGGCATCAGTCAGTCAGGACAGTGCTACCCAAATATTTTTGTATTATGATACACAGAAGAACCATATTTATATTTCCCAGTATATATGATACACTGGGGAAAGTGGATTTTTCCCCCAGCTTCACCCTGCTGGTGAAGGCAGAGGGGATCAATATCTCTTTACCATTTATATTAGTTGGAATATTCTGATTCTGGAGGATGGTGAGTGCTAGGCTATAAATTTATTCTTTCTTTAACCGGCCATTGAGATTTTTGAGCAGGGGATTATTAACATACCCAGAATGGAATTTAAGGTTAATCTGGCAGTAGGGTATAAAATGGATTAGAGAAAGAAGAACCCTGAAGCCTGGTAGATCAGGTGATTGGATTAGTTGAGGTGAAATGATAGAAATAAGAATGAGACTGAGAAGATAGATCAACATACTATTATAGAGGCAGAATCAGTAGGGCTTGACCATCTGGTGGTAGGATGGGAAAAGGAGAGTGAAAGTCAAAGGCAGTGCTGATGGCTTTGGGTAGCTAAGAGAGGGAAGAGGATGGTGGAATAATTAGTAGAAATAAGGAATGTAAGTATAGAAACAGGTTTGGAAATAAATTTATTTCTATTGAAGGCATATTGAGATCTGGTAGAAAATCATTTATCAATATATGAGGATACTCAACCATGTAACACTACAGAGAAGTTGGGAGTGTGAATGGGCTGCTGGAAGGGTTGTATTAAACCTCCATGAGTTTAGTGCACTTTAGAGTATGGCCTTTAGCGTTGTGGACTCAAACACACTGTGGGGGGGGGGGGGGGGGGTTCAGGGATAGATCCCAACAATCAAGCTCATGTGACTGGTATATAAGACCAAGAACATTATTCGTTTACAGTGAGGAATAATCACAAAGCTTGCAATACTTGTGTTGGCATGACCAATATGTTCTCTTGCAGTAGGCAGATAGACTCACATAGAAATTGTCATCATCAGGAAGTTGTTTGGTAAATGTGGCCTCATAATGAGGAATTCTGTGGTTGTTCAAATATATAATGGCTCTCATCTCCACAGCAGGGCAGGGATTTGCCAGTGGGTTGATTGACTATGATTCACACTCCTTTGGCTATGTATTGGATTGTTTTCTTCAGCCTTTTCTGTTTCCATGTCTCTTTCTATTTGATTGTTTTCTTCAACCTTTTCTGTTTCCATGTCTCTTTCTGTTCTTTCTGATTGATTCATCCTTATTTTTAAAGTATATTCATTTTCCATTATGTCAGATTATAGTCAAGTTTTGCATTTTTATTAATTTGCTATACAAATTTTGTATATCAAAACTAGACAAAGTCTTTTCCTTCAGTGATTTATAGTTACGGAGAGGGGGATAGATGTTCCCAAAGTATACCGTGCTTATTTGTCTGAGGTTTCCAAATGAAATCTTGACTTGGATAAAATTACATCCATGGGTTTGGGTCACTAAGTATCAGAGGGCTAGGGGAGTAAGGCCAGAGGAAACATCAGGATGATACCCAGGTTTCTAACCTGGGGCATTTGAGTGCTTTTCCTAAGAAAAAATGAGTAGGGGAGGAGAATCAACAGACTGTGTTTGCAAGGCATTTTATTTTTTTTTAAATGAGTAAAGTTTAAAGTCCCCATGGCCCATGCAGGGGGTTCTGTGTGTGTGCACACACGTGCATGCGTGTATAGTGGTCTAGTGGTATATGTTCATTGAGGTTTATGTACCAAGCAGTGTTCTGAGCAGTTTGAATTAATTCACTTAATCTTCATGATAAGCCAGTGAAGTAAGTGATTGGCATTAACTCTGTTTTATAGATGAATAAACTGAGGTACAGAGCTGTAAAAATAAATTGCCCAAATAGGCAAGGGGCAAATTTGTGAGTCATTACCATGTAGATACTGGTTTAAGTCATGCCAATAAATATCTCAAATTAACCCACTCCGTGTCGGTTACCTTAAAATGGATAGTGAACTATTGAAATATTTGAGATCCTAGATTATTCTAATGAAACATTTCTTCCTGATAGCAAATTTTTGGCTAGTCATCAGATTTTAGAAAGTGTAGTCATAAAGGCAGACACTTGTTGAAAAAAATTACCATACTTAAAAATGTAGATAATCTTCTAAAAGAGGGTTGGGAGACACATGTCCTTTTATAGCCAGCTCACTTCTTTGCAGATATATGAAAGAATTTCTGTATTTCTAAGTAATCTGAAATACTATTCTCTACAAACATTATGCATCACACATGTATTGTTATTCAGAATCTTATAATCTGTGTTGTTACAGTTTTAGGAGAGTGGAAACTTCACAGATTAAGACCATGAATTTTTCAGTTACTTGAAATTTTAGTTACTGTAATTATTCTAATTGGTGGCTTCTCTTTTATTCCATTACTTCTTCCTTCCCACTCTAAAAGGGTTCTTTCAGTAAAGGTCTGAGTGGGAACTTCTGTCTTTGTCTGGATAGATAATTTATTTTGCACCTGATCTTATATGGTACTTTTATTGGTTAAGGAATTGTAGCTGACACTTGTTTTTCTCAGCACTTTGAAGATACTTGTTTTCTGATGAAAAATCAGCTGTCAGTCATATTGTTGTTTCTTCCTTTATAGGTAACGTGTCATTTCTCTGGTTGCTTTTAAGAATTTTCTTATCTTTGGCATTCTTCAGTTTTACCATGATGATCTAGGTATGAATTTATTTTTATTTTTTCTTGCTTGGGATTCAGTGTGCTTTTCTACTCTGAAGATGTCTTTTATCCTATTACTGAGAGAGTTTCAGCCTTATTCCTGAATTCCTGAATAGCATCTCTTCCTCATTCTTTGTCTTCTCTCTGGAATTCCCATCACATATTATCTTAAACATCTTTTCTTTTCTTTTTTGAGAGCGAGAGAGACAGTGAGAGCGCAAGGGGAAGAGGGAGAGAGAGAATCCTAAGCAGATTCCACGCCCAGCTCGGAGCCTGACTCAGGGCTGGATCTCATGACCCCGAGATAGTGACCTGGGCCAAAATCAAGAGTTGATGACGCTTAAGAGACTGAGCCACCCAGGCACTGACTCTTTTTTTTTTTTCTTTTTTAAAAGATTTTATTTATTTATTTGACAGAACACCCAGGCACTCCTAAACATCGTAATTCAGACCTCTCTATTTGCATCTTTAGACTTATCCGTAATTTTTTCATCTTGTTAGTTGTTTGTTCTGTGTTCTGATTAGTTTCTTAAAATGGGCCTTCCATTTTATTAATTTTCTCTTTTTTAATTCTAAAAACCTTTCTCCCTCTCCCCTCACTTCCAGGCTGCCTTTTCTTAATTTATTGTATCCTGTACTTCCCCCTAGCTTCTGTTCCCCCCCCCTTTTTTTTATCTTTTTGGTTATTTTAATCAGGTAAAAGTGTCAAGCTTCTACAAAAACAGAATGTTCTAATAACTCATTACCCAGCTTCAGCAATTATGAGTTCTGTTTTGTTTATATCCCCACTGGAAACATTCCTTCCCCCACCCACCCCTCTTTTGAAGCTAGTCCTGGCCAGCATCATCTATTTAATCCATAACTATTAAAATATGTATCTTTAATCATTTTTAACATGCTTATTTTATGTTTTATTACACACTTTCATTTTTTAAGTTCTTGGGTACTAACCATCCCTTGTTTGTGAGCTGATCCCTCATGGTGGATTTGTTCCTTGAGTAATTTTGTTATTTTTAATAATATGGATGTAGCTCTTTCCGTGGAACTTGTGTATGCCTTGGATTGTGGAAGTGTCTTTGTAGTGGTTTTGGTGATTCGTTTCTGCTGGGCACACGAAGCTTTGGCCCGTTTTTACATACATTTTCAGCTTGTGGATTCACACGTCATGTATGAAATAAAAATCTGAATAGCACCTGCACAGAACATGGGTTCAGATTTCAGTTTTTTATGGGAGACTATACCCACCCACCACAAAAGCCCAGGAAATAGCTTTCTTGCTACTTCTCAGCAATGATAGACAAAGTTTTTCTAGGGCCCCTACTCCCTGCACACACCATTGTCATTGTGTTATAAACTGGCACTTTTCACTCTTTGTTTCATCTTCCTATCCAGCACCTCAAGATCTCCCTTTTTTCTTTTGGTGCTCTGTTACAGTTTTCCTATTTTATTTGCTTCTATTTGGCATTTTGATTATTTTTAGAAGGGAAATTCTGCTCAGTCTCACTGTATTGCCAGAATCAGAAAGTCTTGTTTTTGCTCTATTTTAAGGTGATGAGTCACAAATTTCTTAAGTACTCCATACTAAAGTGAGTGAGGTGTGTATGTCTCTGTGTGTGCATGTATTTTAATCTGAAGTACTGCTATTCAGGTAACATTTAAAACATGATACTGTTTGGTATGGTCAGGTAAACAGTACATTAAACATGCATTCAGACTTGTATTTCAATTAGAAGTCTTCTGTTCGTGTATTTTATTTGTGCTAAAATTGAATAGTCCCCTTAACTTGTGCTTCTCATATTGGTCAGAAATGTTGGTGATATTATATATGACTTAATATAATAGAAAATACTAATAAATGCCATTTAATTTCCAGATAGTCTTTAAATACATGAAATTTATATAAGATACATCTGGGAAATGAACTCATATCATTAACTTATAAAGAGTTCCTACAAATCAGTTTAGGAAAATGGCAAAGGATATAAATATAGTGTTAATAGAAAAAGACATATAACTGTTTGACTTCATTTATAATAAAACTACAAACAAAACTCTAATATATATTTTTCCCTTACTAGACTGGAAAAGAGAAAAGAGAATATTTGATAATTCTCTGAGTTCAGTGGATGTTGAGAAATAGGAACATTCATAATATTGCTAGTGGGATTGTAAATTGAAAATGGCCTCCAGGGAGGACAGTTTAACATTTTATTTTAAGGGTAAAATGTACATTTGTTTGGTACATTGTTGGAAATACCAAAAGATTTGAAGCAAATTAAATGTTCATCAGTGGCGAGACTATTTAAACAGTTATAGTATGCCCGTTTGGTGGACTGCTGTGCGGTCTTCTATACACAAAGAGGCAGTTATAAATATATGGATATGAAATGATCTCAGAGAGGTTATTATGGAAAAAGCAAGGTATAGAACAATGTATAATATGGTGACATGAGGGAGGGGGAACATGGATTTTAAATATATAAAATATATGGAAAAATGTACAAGAAACTAGTAATGATGGTTGCCTTGAGAGAGAGGAAGAACTGGATGACTTAAGAACCCAGGGAAAGGAGAGAAACTGTCACTTCCGCATTTTTTGTGATGTCCATGTATTATGCATTATTTTAATGGAAACTAGAGTCTTACTGTGTGTCAAGAGAAGGTATAGATAAGAGAGGAAGAATCCTTCCCCTAAATCTAAAGATTTTATTTATTTGAGAGAGTGTGCGCACATGGCGGGGGGTGGGGGGCATGGAGCGCAGAGGGAGAGGGATGAGCAGACTCTTAGCTGAGCGCAGAGCCCAATGCAGGGCTCCCCTATTCAGTTATTCTTTCAGATAACCCCATCTATAACTAGTGTTTTCTGTCTCCTTAAATAAAAATGAAATTAGTAGGTAATATATCTACACATAATTTTTAAATATACATTAATATACATTAAGACTAATGGGAGAAATAAAAGTAATTTGTAGTAAAACAGTATGTATTTCCGTATGTAAGTGTTCACATGTCTAAAGTATAAAGCGTAACAGCCAGATGTTTGCCCCTAAGAATCACCATGAATGCAAGAACCTTCAAACACAGACTTTCACAGTCTGTACAAGATTCTCTCCCTCTGCTCCTCCCTCCCTCCCCCCTTGCACGCACGCGCGCTCACACTCTCTCGCAAAATAAGTAAATCTTTAAAAAATAAAAGTAAAAGCCGTTCAGGGGTGCCTAGGTGGCTCAGTCAGTTTATTAAGTGTCTGATTCTTGATTTCATTCAGCTCAGGTCATGATCTCAGTGTTGTGAGATTGAGGCCCAAGTCAAACTCTGCACTCAGCTGGGAGTCTACTTGAGATTCTCTTTCTCCCTCTCCCTCTCCCTCTGCCTCCCCCCCCAAAATAAATAAATCTTTTTAAAAAATAATAATAAAATAAAAATTAAAAGTTCAGAGAAAGAACTGCTATTAGTAACATGACTTCGCCTTCCGTTCTCAGCACATGCCTAAAAATTTTAGCACCTTCTATGTGAATGTTAAATGGTGTGGCAAGAAATTTAATTCCTTACCTTTTAGTATTGAAATAATGCTCTGAATTATGACTGATGCCTTATCTTGAGGATGATTATATATCTTCCGAAGTGGGGTATTTACTAAGAATGAAAGAGGTAGCATTAATGATTACACTGGGACAGCAGGCTTAAGCTGGGACTGTCCTGGACAAACCAGGACATAGGGTCACTCTATTCCTCTGGTATAATTATTATTAAAATTTTTGTTTGTTTGTTTCTTTGTAGAGGTTTGGGATTTGATACAGACTTAAGAAAGTAAGGAATAGGTTTTGCAGCTTGAGCTTGAGCTCTAACTGATCTCAACTGCCATGTGATGGCCACTAAATCACACAGCCTTTGGGATCTCTCACATTGGTCAATGGCCTCTATTTCTGAAAAATTTTACTTCATTCTTTCGTTTTTTTAGTTGGGCACCAGAGTTGGAGTTCAAGACTTGGATTCCAAGACGTGACAGTTGTAAATTAGTAAAATTTTTAAATAGTGCAAGGGCAGTTAATTGTTCAAGGCATTCATTTTATTAAGGATAGAAAATATTGCCATAGATTAATTGGTGCTGTGATATCTGATCAACTGATCGTGTTTTGGGTGATTCATTGCCTCCTTGGTTAAGGCAACAAATCCTTTATGAAATTCAACTCTAGCTGCTGTACTTAGAATGGTAATTTCTGAGAATGGAAGGCCTTTGGATCTTAAAACTTAAAGAAACAGAGTTTTGAGAAGCTGTGATTTGCCACAAGATCACAGAGCTAATGACAGAAGTCACTTTCACAAATGATAATCTAATTTCTAAAATCATACATTCTAAAATAACCCAAAGTTACTCTTGTCCTTTATCTTCCTCTTCCTTGGACCCTCCCTGTAATTCCAACCTATCCCATGCAGCTTCTGAAGGGTTCCGTCAGCCCCCCCCCCCCCAATATCAGGGTGGTTATGTTTGTATAATTTTATTCTGGATGAAATTTGACTTCCTTATTGAGTCTTGAGTTTTACTTTGATTTCAATTTCTTGGATTAATCAACCTAAGTAAAAGACAGTTACTATCTAGAGACTGTTCTTCATACATACCATGTCAGTGGTTCTTTGTACTATATATAATACTTGAAGTTAGAATGTTAGAAGAATTTAGCTCTTACCATTCAATAAATGTTCCAGTTGTTGAATAACTATATTGCCCTGTGCACCATATTAATTCTTTCGTTTGTTTTACTAATTATATATCTAACATAAGGCCAAATGCTCTTAGATATTTTTAGCTATATTAACCCTTAATTTATAGGGTAGTGATTAGAAATCCTGGCTCTAGTTTCAAATTCTGGCTCCATTTAATTAATGGACACGTTTCTGGACTCCAGTGTGATTTTTATTATCAATGGTTTGTTTATATGTAAATGATACATAAAGTGCTTAGAATGGGACTTGGCACATGTAGGACACTTGAATATTTGCTGAGTGAATGAATATAGTGAGTTTTTATGGTAATGTGTGCTGATTAAACTGATAAAAATACGTGGATAAAAATACATGGATAATGATTAGTATATATGCCCTAAAGTCAGAGATTGAATATGTTTAATGTATTAATGAATTTCAGTAAGTTACTAATAGGAAAGAGAAAACCCTTAGAACATTTTTTGTTTCCTTTTGTTAATTTTGTTTGTATTTTAAGGCTCTTCATCAGTTACCTACTCTTTTCAGTAGATCAGTTTCTTATGTAAAGAGTAAGCTATGTAATGAGGGACAGAAGCAGTTTATTTTGTCTATAAAACAGAAACCACCTAAATGAATTTAAGGTAAAGATACTGTTTAGTTTGTTGAATGCCATGGAATATTACCATTGAAGCCAGATGAATTGTTTAGAAAAACTTGATGTGATGGTAGGATTATTATATGCCAAAATAATTCACTCCTAGAGAGAGTATTAGCATTGAAGTTTTGTTTTCTTCCTAGCCTTTTCTCGAAGACATGGGATTGAAGAGGAATGGTTACTATCTAAGTTTACATCAATGTTATTACTTGACAATTTCATTTTCTTATATAGTTCTTCACAGTTTTTCTGATACAATTCTTTATTTTTATTGCCATCCTATTTGTATGAGATTAAGTTTATTCTAAGGTCCTTTAGCATCTCTTAAAGTGACCTGTATAGTAACCTATATTTTTTTCCTCTGACGTTGCTCAGGTTTGAGTTTCTTGGTCTAGAACTCAATTACTAGTCCATCTTGTAATTTTTGGTAATGAGTACACTGACTTCTTTACAAATCTCTCAGATTTCGGGGCACCTGGGTGGCTCAGTCAGTTTTGTCTGACTGTTGATTTCATCTCAGGTCATGATGTCAGGGGTCATGGGATTGAGCCCTGTGTCGGGCTCCATGCTCAGTGAAGAGTCACCTTGAGATTCTTGCTCTCTCTCAAATAAGTAAATAAATAAATCTTCAAAAAATCTCTTAAATTTTCTAAAAGGAATGTATCACTTGCCTTCTATCCAAGTCAGGTAGCACTGTGAGTGCTGGAGGGAACCCCAGTCTTCGCTCTCCAAGGCTTTCAGGATCATAAAATCTGGGGGTTGAAGATTTACAAAGGGGATCTTATGCTTAATCGAAAAGAATAATGCACAGGAGAAATTAGCGGGGGAGCTTTTAACTACATAGATATAGTTAACTGATTCCCTTTCTCTCTCCTGACTTCTTACCAATGACCTTAGGTGGAAAGATTTCTTATTCAGGGAACCAGTTGTCATTTCTGATCCATACTGAGTTTTTTAAATTATTTTTTTTTTAAGATTTTATTTACTTATTTGACAGAAGAGAGAGACAGCGAGAGGGAACACAAGCAGGGGGAGTGGGAGAGGGAGAAGCAGGCTTCCCACGGAGCAGGGAGCCCGATGCGGGGCTCGATCCCAGCACCCTGGGATCATGACCTGAGCCAAAGGCAGACACTTAACCAACCAACTGAGCCACCCAGACACCCCTTTAATGATTTTTTTTAAATAAAAATTGAACACTTAGGCTATATACCTTAAGTATTTATAGCTTTATTCTATCTGGCATTAATAATTAATAGTGGTTTGATACTACCTGATAATAGCCATGGTCATTTTGGTAAGACATGAAGTAGAGTCCACTGTCTTTTGGGGCTAAAATACACATCTGTACTACTGATAGCACGTGGAAAGACAGAACTATTCTGTAACTGTTGTTTCCTTCGCAACGAGCTAGTGGTATCTGATGAAGAACCATGTTCCCTGGCTGAAGCTCCAGGATAGAAGTAATGTACAAGTCACTTTATAAAAGCCAGTGTTGTCAGTCGTGTATAATGGCTGTGTGCAAGCTCTAGTAATCGAAGTTAGTAATTTGAGAAAGGAAGAGTTTAGCTCATAAGTGGCTGTGTAGTTACTAGTGCAGTAGCTGTTGAGCAGCTTTCCAAAAATCTTTGGAAGGCCAGTAAGCCATCTTCAGGAGCACACCCACATCTGGCTGTGGGACTGAGGGCAGATTAGTGCTAAAATCATTTTCTTTTCTCACCCCAAGTCCTCACTCTACTCAGGCTTTTCTCAGCCTCTGTTACCACACTTGTACCACCTTTAATCACAAAGTGCTATGTCTTAAAGGTACCGAGTAGCTTTTTTTTGGTGACTAAATGTCTTCACCAGAGTTGGCACCTTTTTGGAGATCCTCTGAGATCTTGTCTTAACAGACCGACTCAATTGGAAGAAAAAGAAAAGTGAGAGGCACTTTGTTTTATATTATAGTTCCTCAGTTTGGGTACGGGCAGAGGTGGTGATTCCCACAGAATAAATACTGTGTTTGCATTATTTAATACAACTTCTCAGAATCCACTCTTGTTTAATTTTTCTTTTAAGATGGGGATGACTGGGTGCCTGGGTGGCTCAGTTGGTTAAGTCTCTGCCTTGGGCTCAGGTCATGGTCCCAGGGTTCTGGGATCGAGCCCTGAATCGGGCTCCCTGCTTAGTGGGGAGCCTCCCTCTTCCTCTGCCCCTGCTCCTTTGCTCTTTCACTCAACTCTGTCTCTCAAATAAATAAATAAAATCTTAAAAAAGAAAAAAAAGGGGGGATGACTATGAGTCAGTTTGAGATTTCAAAACAAGTGAACTTTTTGTGACAGTCTCACTGTTGCCCTCCCTCCCTGCAAAAATCCTAAATTCAGGTGTTCCCCAAAATAGTTTTTAAATTGAAAGTCATCCGTGATAGATAAAAATGGTATTAGAGTAAAAAGTTAAAGTAGTACGAATTTCTAAGATTCTGGGAAAGAGTTTCTCAGGTTCATTTTAATAACTATTAAAATTGGTGATGTTGAGCAGAAGAAATTCTTACAACCTGATCCTTTGAATCTTCTCAGGTAAGAGGATGATGGTGTGGAAGCATTAGTTTTCATGCTTGCCTCTCGTGTTTGGGTGAGCCCCTTACTGACCTCTGTTGCTGTGTTCCTGGTCCGGCAGCTTTCCACATTGAAGCCACAATTTTGATAGAGTTTGCCAATTTTATAATATATAGACATCTGGGGCTTTGTTAGGTAATTTTAAAATTAAAAATTTTGCCTGAGCTTTAGGCCCTTTAAAAATATCTTTATGTAAACTTTTAAAAATTAAGGATTTAAAATATAATGTTTTTCTTTTTTTAATATAATATTTTTGTTTATTTCCTTTAAAATGACTTATGGATGTAACCACCACATTTTGTTTAGGCCATTTTTAGATAAACAACAGGAACGTTCCTGAGTTAGAACTACATTTTCTAAACTTTTTCTTAGCCTTTTTTTAAAATCTGTAAACAGTCTTCTTTTACTTCATCAGTAATATATTTAAGTGAATTTGAACGTCTTAAATGAGTTCTTCCAAACTTCTAATTTTGTACTGTAGTTGGTATTTTTATATAATGTTAATTGATAATATCAGTGGCTATTTTTCCAGAATGCAAACATGATTGTGTCTGTTCCTTGCTTAAACTTTTTCACTAGTTTCACATTGCCTAGATTAGTGCTTCTCAAACTTTGCACTGAGGCAGAAGAGTGAGAACATCTGGCTGGCTAATCACTAGCACTGAGCACTTAACATGTTGAAACTGTACCATGGGGGTGCCTGGGTGGCTCAGTCCTTAAGTGTCTGCCTTCGGCTCAGGTCACCCAGGGTCCTGGGATCAAGTCTCACATCGGGCTCCCTGCTCAGCAGGAAGCCCGCTTCTCCCTCTCCCACTCCCCCTGCTTGTGTCCCCTCTCTCGCTGTGTCTCTCTGTGTCAAATAAATAAAATCTTTAAAAAGAAAGAAAGAAAGAAACTGTACTATGCTTTCACATCCATTTATTGGTTTTAGTCCCCAAACAAACCTATGAGGTACAGGTATTAGTATCTTAAAATATCTATGAGAATTTTATTCTACTCCATAATATTTTTTTTTTTTTTTAAGATTTTATTTATTTATTTGACAGAGAGAGAGAGAGCGAGAGAGGGAACACAAGCAGGGGGAGTGGGAGAGGGAGAAGCAGGCTTCCCGCAGAGCAGGGAGCCCCATGCGGGGCTCGATCCCATGACCCTGGGATCATGACCTGAGCCGAAGGCAGAAGCTTAACGACTGAGCCACCCAGGTGCCCCCATAATATTTTTTTTTAATTTAATTTTATTATGTTAGTCACCATACATTACATCATTAGTTTTTGATGTAGTGTTCCATGATTCATTGTTTGCGTATAACCCCCAGTGCTCCATGCAGTACATGCCCTCCTTAATACCCATCACCAGGCTAACCCACCCCCCACTTCCCCATAATATTTTTATGACAAAACGATATTTATTTACCATCAAGTAAAATTGATAGTCCAAAAAGATCTCTATCATATTTGTCTTCTGTGATTTTTTGTTTTTTAGGATTTTATTTTTAAGTAATCTTTACACCCAGTGCAGGGCTCAAACTCAAAACTCGGAGATCAAGATTGCATGCCCCACTGACTGAGCCAGCCAGGCACCCCTCTTTTGCAACTTTTTATTCTTCTGGGACACCTTGTACAAATCCCTCAGTTTGAGAGGCACTAGCTCATTGGATCAAGTGTGTATTTCTTTGAATAAAATAGGAAATGAAGACATACTTAATTGCTAACCCAATTTTTTCAAATAATTCTATTCAGTAGACGTGACCGTCAGATTGCTGTATGTATTTGTAGACTGCTTTCTCTTGATCCCTGTACTTACCCTTACTTTGGGTGAGCACTGCTCTGCTCTGGGCCATGCTGGGTGACTTGTTCTGTGATTGTACTGTTCTTCACAGTTGATGTCTTAAATGTTTCCCCTCTCTAAAATAATTGTACAGGGGTGCCTGGCTGGCTCAGTCAGTAGAGCATGTGACTCTTGATTTTGGGGTTATGAGTTCAAGCCCCACATTAGGCCTAGAGTTTTTAAACACATACACACACACACACACACACACACACACACATAAAAAAAAGATGATTGCACATCCCCACTTTCAAACTGCTACATTCCTACTGTTCCTTCTTAACAAGTCAAATATCCCTTCAGGGAAGGCCTGTCTAGCTAACGGCCAGCTCCAGCACAGCCACATGCTCTCTCTGTGCTGCCACTGTCCCCTATTCACATATTCTTAACGCCTGGCATATGGTATTGGTGTACTTACTGCTTTTCTTACTAAACTGTGAGCTCCTCGAGGGCAAGAACTTTGTGTTTTCTTTATATCCCCTCTGGCCAAATACAGCACCCGGCACCCAGCCAGCACCAAGAAATGCTTGCTTGAATGAATGGATGGGTGAAAAGACAGGCTCTTTCTATTTAGTGTTTGATGTAACCTAGCTCTACTATTAGAAACTACGGCTTGCTATGAGCCAAAGCATTCAACTCATGACAACCACGTGACCCCTGCTCTCAGCCTGTGCTTCAAGTCCAAGGCAGTATGGATGTAGTTACTGTGGTAGTTAATGATTCAAATGCATATCATTGTTCTTGTCTGTAATAAAATAGCTTTTTATTGGTACTCGTATTTTATCTTCTTTCTTTCAGGAATTGTTGGATAAGTATTTAATAGCCAATGCAACTAATCCAGAGAGTAAGGTGTTCTATCTGAAAATGAAGGGAGATTACTTCCGGTACCTTGCTGAAGTTGCATGTGGTGATGATCGAAAACGTAAGTTTGTTTTGTTTATGGGTAAAATTAAAAATAAAAAAGGAAGGGAGGATAAATGGGATACTGCGACAGTAATCTCTATGTAATCTCCAGGCCCTCTGTAACTTTTTTAAAATCTTGGAATCTTAAAAAAAATCTTGGAATCTACATAAAAGAAAATTAATGTTACCTTAATGTTCGCAAAAATGAAAACAATCATGAATTTACATTATGTACTGTTTTTGAAAAACTCATAAACTCTTTGATTATAATCTGCTAAGGTATTATTTAAAAGAGGCTTAATCTTGGGCGCCTGGGTGGCTCAGTCAGTTAAGCGTCCTACTCTTGATCAGCTCAGGTCTGGATCACACGGTCCTGAATTCAGGCCCTGCGATGGGCTCCACACTGGGGTGGAGCCTACTTAAAAAGTAATAATAATAAAAAAAAAAAAGAGGCTTAATTTTTTATACTTTAGAATTTGGTTAAGCACATTTTTAGCCTCCTCGTCATTTGCATATGCTTTGAGAGATTGTGTTGTCACGTGGCCTTTTGTGTCATTGTACCTTGAAACTTAACTGGAAGTCACATACAGAATATAGAGACAGGATGTACTTTTTCCGTTTGACGTACTAATTAACTACTACCTTCCTATTTTGAAGGATCATTCCATTGACTGCTAAGTATATATAACCAAATTTCTGAGGAAGAGAGGTGAGATGAGAGTGTTGCTGGTATATAATTTGTCATAGGAAATATAGATATGGGAAAGAGAATAACTGAATTGCTGGACTTAATTGTAAAAAGATCAAAGTGATTTATTAGCAGTGGACTCAGTCTCTGGGAGTATTAGTAGCTGAGGTCCTATTAAATTTTGTGTATGTGCCTGCTACCATATTTATCAAGTTCTAGGTAGAAGTTGCACCTAATTCCGTATTTCCAGTAGGCTCATTACTTTGTTTTTTAATTTTGCCCCATCCAAAAAGAGTGTGCACCCTCAAGTAGTTATTGTGGCTTCCTACCCTCACAGAGGTACTAACTGAAAGTGGAACAGTTTACCATCCCAAATATCAGTGTAATTGAAGATACAAAGAGAAAACTGTTGTATCCCGCTATAATAAAATTTGTATACTAAACTTATTATTGATGTATAATTTCTGTTGTCATAAAGATAGTAAAGCTGAAAGTGACAGATATTTGCAAGTCACAAGGATACAAGGATGTCTTTGGAAGACTGGGACATAGCCCCAGCATTAATCTGATTTAGCCCTCTCTGGCTCATTGGCATTTCTGTTCCTATCCATGGAATACTCCAATAGTCTGGGACTCGTAGATAGTCTGTATTTATAGCCTAGGAGCTGAGACACCTTACTACTACTCATTGTAGTATTTCCTTATATGCCAAGCAGCAAGAACTCCTTACTATGTGAGGGCTGTACCAGCCAATTTAGATCAATAAATATGCCATTTCAGAGGGAGGAAAATGCACATATTCAGGCCATAAAAGGCTAACTTTACATTTCTGTTCTGGTCGGTATTTCTAAAGCTGTAATGGGCCAGTGGTCTCATTGAGAAAACCTACTTACCCTTTTGAAAGCATGGATACAATCAGGGTAGTATTGGTAATAATTATTGAACAGTTTTTTCAGGAAGTGACATTTTTACTAGGCCAGTAATCAGCCTCTGGTCAGAGCAGATTTTGTTCTGTATATTGACACTTTCATATTGCCTTTCACATAATGTATCTTGAGACCAAGGATCAGTATTGTCTTTACAAATCACAAAAATAGAGATTTTGGTGGTGATGATCTTTGTAAAGTGTTTTCATTATTTTGAGAAGAGGTATTACAGCCAAAATTTTTTCTAGCTTTATTGAGATATTATTGACATATGTCAGTCAAATTATTTTTAAATTACTGCATTTCTAATTAGTAAAGTTAAAAGAAATGGAAAAAGAAAATTGTTTTAGTTACAGATTTAGAAAAGTCTGATTGCACTATCTCATGTTGTTGGGGTTTTTTTTAAAGCTGAAGCAAGCAACATTATAAACTAGTTTCTCAGTAACCCAGTATGAGGTAATGTTTTTGGTTTGCTGCCATGGTTTTAAAGGAAGGCCACAGAGAAAAATCCAGCTCTACGTGAGGTAGTAGCATATGGTAGAGGTTAATGTGCTCTGTACTTGATGGATATTTTCAGTATTGTGCCTTTTTTTTTTTTTCCCTTCACAGAAACGATAGATAATTCCCAAGGAGCTTACCAAGAAGCTTTTGATATAAGCAAGAAGGAGATGCAGCCCACACACCCAATCCGCCTGGGACTGGCTCTTAACTTTTCTGTATTTTACTATGAGATCCTTAATAACCCCGAGCTTGCCTGCACACTGGCCAAAACAGTAAGTTTCAGGTCATTCTCATAAGTTCTTACTCCTACTGATAAGGTCATTGTCATAAACTGGAAATCTGTGGAAATGACTCACTGAGTTTTATTTTTAATTGATAGTAGAACATAAAGTGGATGTTCACCTATTTTATAAAAATGGTTTGTAATTGTAATCAGTTTGTGTTCATGCAAATATTGTTTACCATGGCTATTAATGTTTACCAGGCTTTCGATGAGGCCATTGCAGAACTTGATACACTGAATGAAGATTCATACAAAGACAGCACCCTCATCATGCAGTTGCTTAGAGACAACCTAACAGTGAGTTGTTCATTCTTTTTAATTTTATTTTCTTTTTAAGAAGAAAGGTACTTCTGTTTTACTTCAGTCTCCCTATCTTTTGGGGCCGTTATGTAAGAGCTACACTTTCTCTTAGAAAATGAATATAGAAATATGTAAGTAAAATTACTAAGTACTTGTTAGTATTTTGTATTGGCCAACTGTTCTTTTGTGGGCAGATTTTCAAGTTGAATAGGCATTTTATCAGACCTAGACCTTCCTGAGAAGGTACTAAGATTGTAGGAACTCTTAATATTAACATCACTATTTCATTGGAATGAAGATGTTGATAAAATATGTTAATATAGAAAGTTGTCTTGGTTGCATTATTTTCTTCCTTTGGGTAAATTAGCTACAGCAAGTTAGGGACTATAAGCTTTCCTAAAATCACGTTGAAGTGCCTTGTTTTAATAAAAATTTACTTTGTGAAATCTACATGTCTTACAGGCATTTGATGGGGAATAAACCTTAACTTCCATTTATTCCACCTATGCCTCTAGGCCAAAACCTGTTCCACTTAATTATCTTTGTTTTTCTTTTGTTTTTCTCCCTCCTTCTTGGATAGGCAGATAATGAAGGGAAAAGTAACGGAGAAAAAAATAAAATTTGAACTTTACTTAGCTTCTTTTATAGGTTCCAGTAAATTTGATATGTCAACAATTTTAGACAAAACGTGGCAGAAGAGACTATACCTTTTAGTATAAATGTAGTTCTCCAGGCCTTCAGTTTGGAGCTTTATCTTTTGCTAGAAAGGATTTTTTATTTATTTATTTATTTATTTTTATGTTAGTACCATATCTGTTCACCTTTGCTGAACAAGGAAATTGTGACACTTCATTCCAAGCCATTAGAATTCCCTGTACTTGTGGGGTAACAGTAGAATGATGGGCATAAAACACTTCCATAGAAGAAAAGCAAACTGAGCCAATACACCTCTTAGGAATACTATGGAGCTGCTGTATTTTTTAACTGGTTTTGTTTTATTTTTTCTCTTACAGAGACAGCTTTTTAGAGATACTTGTTCTGTGTTTTTACTTATTTTAGTATTTTAACAATCACTTAAAGATTATATAAAATTCTAGCTTTTCTAGAATGCTAGAAATGCCACTAGTCTCTTGGTGTTGATCTAATAGTAATTCATTTTTTTGAACTGTTGATTGTAGTCAATAACTATTGATGATTCCCTTCTTCACTTCATTGTTCCATCCTGAAATTGGAGAGTTCTTGGCGATCAGTTCTGTTTTAACATCTTAGCTAATTCAGGAATGCTTTCCGTGTACCTTCACACCCACTGCTACTTAATGCTTTCCGTGTACCTTCCCACCGACTGCTACTTCCTTCTAACTTCCATCACCTGCTCCCATTTAACCCTCGGCCACACGCACAGTGGGTCTGCCCCTTTTTCCATATAATGGAAAAGGCCTCTCATCTTAGCTAATTCAGGAATGCTTTCCGTGTACCTTCACACCCACTGCTACTTCCTTCTAACTTCCATCACCCGCTCCCATTTAACCCTCGGCCACACACACAGTGGGTCTGCCCTTTTTCCCATATAATGGAAAAGGCCTCTCAAATATTTGGAAACCGTTATTATGACTGTGGTTCGCTTCCCCCCTTAAAATTTTTTTTGCCTTATTCAGCTTATAAATTATATTTCAGTAGTGCTTTCAAGAAGAGCATTGGGCTGCTGTGAATGGAGATACTGTTAAATTTTCTAAGGATATTGCCTTGTTTTGTTTTGTTTTTTAATTATACTATTAAAAAAGAGAGAAAGCTTTAAAAATGTATTCAAATAGTGTATGTTTGTGTGTCATTTGTAAATGCATAGTGAAAGGTTTACAAAGATATACTTTGGAGGAGGAGTTGGTGGTGTTTGGGATTTTGAGAAATCTTCCATTCTTAGTCACAGTCTCTATTGTCTGGATAACTTATTATGATTTTTTTTTTCCTAGTTATGGACATCAGACAGTGCAGGAGAAGAATGTGATGCGGCAGAAGGGGCAGAAAACTAAATGCATACAGGGTGGTCATCCTTCTTCCCCTCAAGAAACCTTTTTACTCATCTCCATTCCTTATTCTATTTGGATTTCCTATAGCAAAGAAACCCATTCTTGTGTATGGAATCAACTGTTTATAGTCTTTTCACACTGCAGCTTTGGGAAAACTCCATTCCTTGATTTGTGTTTGTCTTGGCCTTCCTGGTGTGCAGTTACTGCTGTAGAAAAGTATTAATAGCTTCATTTCATATAAACATAAGTAACTTCCAAACACTTATGTAGAGGACTAAAAATGTATCTGGTGTTGAAGTAATCTGAACCAGTTCTGCAAGTGACTGTGTTTTGTATTACTATGAAGATATGAAAATGTAGTCATTACAATTTACAAAGTGTTCTACATAACTTCTCAATTTCTACATTTCCCTCCCTTACTCTTCTTCAGGGGTTTCCTTTCAGTAAGCAACTTTTCCTTACTCTTAATGTATTCCTTTTTGGTAGGAATCCAGAAGTATTCGATTGAATGGAAAAACATTTGGCATTTCTGCGCTGGGGGTCACAAATTGAAATGCCTCCTGTATCATATATGATGGAGGTCTTGTATATCTGTGACAACAGGAAGTTTCCTTATTCATTCTTCATTGCTGCTGTTTAAGTTGACAACTTCCCTTCCCAATAAAAATTCACTTACACCTCCTGCCTTTGTAGTTCTGGTATTCACTTTACTATGAAATAAAAGTAGCATGTTGCTGCCAGAACACAAGCATTGCTTTTGGCAAATTAAGGTGCATGTCATTTCTTACTACACTAGAAAGGGAAAATAAAGTACACAAGTCCAAGTCTAAAACGTTAGTACTTTTCCATGCAGATTTGTGCACATATGAGAGGGTGTCCAGTTTGTCTAGTGATTGTCATGTAGAGAGTTGGACCACTATTGTGTGTTGCTAATCATTGACTGTAGTCCCAAAAAAGCCTTGTGGAAATGTTATGCCCTATGTAACAGCAGAGTAACATAAAATAAAACTACATTTTATAAACCATTTACTATGGCTTTGTAACAGTTGCACACTCATTTTAAGGGACAGATGAATTTACTACTTTCTGAAGTTTATTGATACTTCCCTTTTATCTTATGAAAAATGTAGTAATAATTTGTGCCTGCATTGTGATTCACTTGTCTAGGGATGCCTGGAAATGTATAAAATTGGACTATATGTTTAAGAGTTAGTGTTTAACCATAGATCAGTTTTGTGGGCCATCTCTTCCTCAGATGTAAATGATCTCTAGTTAAGTGTTATATGGAATAAAGTGGACATTTTGAAATTAGAAAAGTTAATTATGTGAGTATGAGTGCTTTGGCTGGTGTTAGAAGTATGTTTCAGTGGATATTTAAGCAGAATGTCAAAGTTTGAGAGTATATTACTTAGTTTTCAAATAATTCAGTTTTTGTAAACATTCAGTTGTACCATTAGTGAGTTTCAAATAATTTTGGTTTTATAATATCACATGGGCTGTTACACTAACCTGTCTTAAGTATTGACCTGAGAATTTATTTTAAAGTGAGAAGATAATCTGAAAAATTCAGCTGTGTAGGATTAGCCTTTATCTCCTAAAATGTGACGATGAAAAGAGAATTGAATGGGACTTGGGAGAATATCCATTTAAATATGGACTTTGGTCCCCAAAAATCTAAATCAGTATGACATTACTTTTTAAATAAAAATTTCAGTGAACATAGGAAGAACATTGTGAATTAGGAGAAAGAATTATCACATCTTAACAAGTACTGGTAAGTACTGTGTAATCACTGAGTTACCAAAGTAGCCTTCCTTCCTTTTTTTTGTTTTGTTTTGTTTTAAGATTTTATTTATTTATTTGAGAGAGAGAGAGAGCAAGCATGAGCAGAGGGAGTCGGGGGCAGAGGAAGAGGGAGAAGCTGACGCCCCACTGAACAGGGAGCCCGACGCAGGACTCCATCCCAGGACCCTGGGATTGTGACCTGAGCCGAAGGCAGACCTTAACCAACTGAGCCACCCAGGCGCCCCCAAAGTAGCCTTCCTTCTTAAAAAGCAGATTATTCTCAGCATTTAGTTTCATGTAAATCTCTCCTTGCTTTAGGAGAAAGTGGCATCTTTAAAAGGAGTCCAGCCTTGTGGTATCTCCTTTGACCCTCTGATTCTGGGACTTTCCTGCAACAGATACAGAGGATATTTGTAGAACACTGCTGAGAACTTAGTAGTAGGAGAGAAAACACCTTTTCTCAGGGGAAAGGAATACGTGAATAAAGTTTCTGGTGGAGGGAAGGTTCAAAGACGTGTTTGTATTTAACTTTTTAAATTTCAGACATCAGAAGTGTTAAATGTTAACTACGTATTTTGTAGTTCGAGCTTAATTGGCAGGGTGGTTTTTTTTTTTTTTAATATCCTTTTGGTTTTAATAACAAAATAATTTGGGGGGGTATTGCATTCTAACATTGACTATCCAAAATAGAAGCATTGGGGATTTCTGTTCCAGCATAGAGTACAGTGAGCTATGATTTGTTGATTTTATTTTATTTATTTATTTTTTAAAGATTTTATGTATTTATTTGACAGAGAGAGACACAGTGAGAGGGGGAACACAAGCAGGGGGAGTGGGAGAGGGAGAAGCAGGCCTCCTGCGGAGCAGGGAGCCTGATGTAGGGCTCGATCCCAGGACCCTGGGATCATGACCTGAGCTGAAGACAGATGCCTAACGACTGAGCCACCCAGGCGCCCCGATTTGTTGATTTTAGATTGGAAAAGAAAAACTACTTTTTGGTTGGGGGGGCAGAATTGGTAAAATATACTCAGTCAGGTATATAACTTTAAATATTTATCAGTAGAGACTGTTACTTTGGTATTTTTAAAATCATGAAAAACAACTAGAAAGATGTGTAAGAATTCTAGTATAAGAGTAAAATAATTGAAGAAAATCAGAATTGTAGTCACTTATTTTTAAATGCACTGATTTTTATGGAGTTGAGCCAAACATTGAAAAACATTTGAGGCCTGTGACAGGCATGGACATGTGATTGTTTCTGTCAAATTGTGAGCCTGATTTACTTGGACTGATTATAGGTGATTGCCATCTGAATATATTAAAACTAACATTTAACCTCATCATTCTTTCAATGGTTTAGGAGGATTTTCGCTTTAAACTGGTGAAGGTAGTTACGCTATATGTTTTCTTCTGACATACATCTGTTGTCTTCCCTTCTCTAATTTGTATTTAATGAGCTTTGCAAGAGGACACTTACCCTGTATGTATACCATGTGTAGTACTATTGAATTTTGAGGACATTGCAATTAAGTTCCAGTATAAACCACAGTGAACTTTTTTCGATCCATTCAGCGAGAGCTTAGGGAACCTATAGTACCTGAAGATACGGAGATCATCATCATCATGAAATCCAGTTTGAAGCAGTCTTGCCATTTACTGCTTATCCACATTTTACTTGCCAATGACTATATGCCTTCAGAACTGATGTTTTAAAGGGAATAAGTACTAAATACCCAGAGAAAAGAGCTGGAGGATTCCTCATCTTCAGTTTAAAATTATAACACCTTAAGCATGTCCATAAATGTTCCAGCCCTTTTGCTTTACTTAAGGGAACCAGTATTGATTGAGTGGATTCTGGCGCCTGGTCAAGTGCTGTGCACATTCATACTTAATCCTCTCAACTGCCCTGCCAAGTACATTTCCCCTTGACTGATGGGACATCTGATCAGGAAAAAAATGAAATTATTTGTCCAAAGTTATGTGTCTTATTAAGTGGCAGACCCAGAGTGTGAACTCTGATGCCATACCAAGTTCATTTCTATGCCACTGTTCCTGCTGTGGGTGCTTCAGTTTGCTTACTAGAGTGAATAAATACAGTTAGTAATTTATCTTCTGTTCTATTTGGAAGCTTGGGGGGTTTTTGTTTTTGTTTTACCTCTTCCTCAACTCCCCCCAGTCTCCTTATTCTGTCAGTTTTGCCTGTTGAGTAAAACCTCAAAAGCAGCTCGAGAAATTGTAGGATATGTTGGACCTAAGTCATGGTATGGAAACAAGTCCAGAAAGACCAACTGACTTACCTGAGGGCCCAGCAACTAGCTAATGCTTGGCCTGAAACTAGACAGAAGAACTAGATGCAAATAACCAAATTTTCAGTAATTCTATACTGGCTAAATTGAAAAGGATTTTCAATGAAAATTACTCTCTTCTGGTCACTGAGATTTAGAAAATGAAGGCTTTAATATATGTTTCTCTGATTTTTTTTTTTAAGGTGTGAGCCCTTTGACAATCTTCAGAAAGTAAGGAAATAACATTCATTGCCAAGCATTATTTGTCAAATTTATGATTCAAATATGTTGTTTGTTGTGTATGCTTTCCGCTGAAGGCCGTTGAATAATCCGTATTCATCATGTTCAGTGCTTTCTTATAGTAGGAGGGCCACAGTTCCAGCCCAGGCTTCCACTCACACTGCTACATGTGGTCTTGGACCAGCATGTTGAGGCCCGACTTTCCCATCTCAACCTCAACAGCTTCTGTTTCTAAAGCATTTTCACAAATATAACTCCATTTCATGAAATTTGGGGGTTAGATTTTTCTCCTGATTTATGGAGGAGAAAACAAGCACAGAAGCTAGGACAGGTAGTGGGTGTCAGGATTTGAAACAGTAGCCTGCTTTCAAGTTGGTACCCAGCTCCTGCGCTACATTGCCCCTTTTTTGGAGATTAAAGCAATGATATTAGATTGCTACTTCTCAAGTTTTAGGTTATATCCAGGTAGTGGATCTTGGGAACTTGGTCACTGCCAAGCAGTGAGTCCCTTAATGCCCTTTAGAAAAAAGGGGAGACCCCCTGTTTTGAAAGTGATGCTTTTATTCCACATTGCTTGAGGGATTCTGTACAGATTAATTCTTTTATCATTCCTTTGTCCTCAGACACTATTTCTGCAACATATCATGACCTTGGCATAAGACTGCCCAGGAAGTACTTAAATCCTGGAAGCAGGGCAGAGTTAGGATTTACTCAGCGAGCAAAGAGGCTTATTGAGGGCTTTCATGCGATACGAATTACTAAATACAATCCGTTCAAAACTCAGGGTTGAGCCCTGAGTAAAAAAAAAAAAAAAGTTATAATAGGCCTTACAACTCTAGGCCCTTAAATTCTTTTGTGTGAGCTGGAATACAGCTGTTTCAGGAATATTTGGCTTCTTACTCAAATGCTTATCAAAAGGGTTAAGTACTATCATTTGAACTAAAGATTTAGTAATTTCCTTGCTAATTCAGACATAAAATTACATGCTATAGGCTCATTTGTTTGAGATGCGGGGCTGTGGGAGGCTGGCTTGGTTCTCTGCTCGGGCATTTGCTTTGCTCTTGCTTGTGATATTGTGCCACTGACTTGAGGATAGCCGTACTGTCACCTAGGCTATTCAGAAATGCCCTGTTATTTTTTTTTTAAGATTTTATTTATTTATTTATTTGAGAGAGAGAGAATGAGAGGGGGGAGGGTCAGAGGGAGAAGCAGACTCCCCGCCGAGCAGGGAGCCCGATGCGGGACTCCATCCAGGGACTCCATCCAGGGACTCCAGGATCATGACCTGAGCCGAAGGCAGTCGCTTAACCAACTGAGCCACTCAGGCGCCCTGCCCTGTTGTTATTAATAGATACTTGACTATATATACAAAAATCAATTTTCTTTCTGTGACAATCTGCCGTTGTTTCCTAGATGTCATTGGTGAAAACCTGAAGAGGTTTGTTTGAAGCCAACTGAAATTTAACTTAGAGAGCAGCCTGATTTTCTTTCCTTGACGCCGATGTAGAGGAATTAAACCCATTTAATGAGGCTCAGGTTAAACTCATTTCTGAGAATGTGTGGATGTGTATCCTGGAAGTTGGCGTTTATTATAAAAATACCTGCCATTCATTCCATACTTTCGGGCTCGAAGAACTCAGGCGCCTGGCAGAGACTAGACCTCCTGTTTCTCATTTTCAGCCAACATCACCTGGTTTTTTACCCATCTGGATTTAGTACTTAGCTCTCTTCCTCCATCCTAGACCTGAGGGTCTTCAGAGAAGGCCCTGCGTTTCAGCCATTGTCCTTGACACATGGATGTTCTTCCAGCTATCCTGGAACTCGGTAAGAACCTTGGAGGATTCACTGCAAAGATCTCTTGAGAGACGGTGTGACTTAAATGGAAAGAGTAGCAGCCTGGAAGTCAAAAAGGTCTAACTTACATGTTCGTTCGTTCATTCATTCATTCACTCATTCACTATTGAGTGCCTGCTATGAGCCAAGGACTGTACTGGGTACTAGAACTTGGAGCTCTGCCACTCTCTGGTTGTAGGCTTAATCTCGCTTAGCTTCAGTTTTCTTACCTATGAAAGGTAGACACCTGTTCTGCCCGTGAGCCTATGTGTGTATTTCCAAGTGTAAAGGAATGTGGAATATATGTATGTGGAACACTTACGTGGGAAAGAAGCCTAATTTCAAAATTGGAAAGATCTAATAAAGTGAAAACAGTCTTGTGGATCAGAAAATCAACTACTCTTTGAATAGACCTGTTGCCCTAGGTTTTCAAGGACATAGACACAAAAAGAAAATGTAAACTTGGGAGTGCAAAGTTTAAAAAAAAATTAAGCAATAGTTTTGCTTCTAATTAGCATTCTCTGGTGGAATAAAATGGGGAAAGGTCATCATGTTAAAATAAGAAAAATCAAGACCCAGAGAATAAGTGCCAAGAAGAAATGCCTTCCTTTCTCAAGAGTTAACTGATAAGTGATTGATGGTGCCTCCAGGCCGTAATTACCAACTTCAGCCAGCATCAGGAGTACCGGGAGGGCCTGCCGAAACAGTTTTTGATTCGGTAGGTGTGGGGTAGCGCCCGTAAATAATGTGCATTTGTAATAAATTCCAAAGTGGTGCCGATGCTGGTCAGGACTTGGTAATTCTGAACCACTGCTTCAAGGAAGCATGAACAATTATTTAACTCCGGCTGAGTTTCACAGCAGGGAAGTAAAAAGTTAAAAGATTCTGGCTGGAGCAGGACACTGTTGAGATTTGTGCTCCCCTGAAGCTAATGAATGAGAGGGTCTTCCTTTCAGCAACGGAAATTGATTGGGTTGTATATGCAGAAGAGCACTGGAGACTCTGGATAACTCTGCCTCGGCCCTCAGTCACTGCCCATGTCAACAGTTTTGTATTAAAAGCAAAAATAAAATACAGTTTTACTCTTATCCTGACCAAGAAGATTTCATGATTTGACAAGATGCTGAGAGGAATAAGTAAGTAGATTTCAACCTTAAGATTGTAGTTAAGGAAGCCAGGGATCTGGGTGCCAGGGTTGAGGCCAGAGGTCTGCATTTGGTATTAGTGGGAGACCGGTGTTGTTGGGAGACTGGCCCCAAGCTTGAGGCAGGAAGCAGGGATGTGTCTCAGCAATGAGCAGGAGGCCTAGAAACTTGTTAGGGCATCGTGTGAGCTGACTTAATGGTTCTATGGGTCATCAGGGTCAAACTGGTGCCCAATATTCCTGTTAGAAGGAACTTGAGTTCCTCTATTTTTATTCACCAATCCCTCCTGCTTCTCTCTTTTTAAAAGCTCTAATAGAAGAACTAATAGGTAGGCATTTAGTGTTGTGTTCACATATTTCATTTGCTTTTAAGGTGCAGGGCTATAGTAAAAGGAACAGAAAGTGGTGGCGCCTGGGTGGCTCAGTCGTTAAGCATCTGCCTTCGGCTCAGGTCATGATCCCAGGGTCCTGGGATCGGGCCCCGCATTGGGCTCCCTGCTCCGCGGGAAACCTGCTTCTCCCTCTCCCACCCCCCTGCTTGTGTTCCCTCTCTCGCTGTGTCTCTCCCTGTCAAATAAACAAAATCTTAAAAAAAAAAAAAGATCAGAAAGCTGTATCAGGCTGGACCACAAGTGTTTCCTGTAGGGGGGACAGATATCCCAGAGTGAACTCTGCAAGTTTTGCTTAAGTTTCTAATAGATCAAATAATGAGAAGGATAGAGACGTGATGTTCAAGCCTCTGTTGCTCACCTAGTATGTTTCCATTCATGCTGTTTTGGCAATAGGATTTGACGATCTAGAAGGGCTGGCTTCACCTCTCAAGTGTATGGTCTGAGGGGACGTGCATAATGAACACCTGGGACACCAAACACCCCAAAACACAATGCCTGTCCCACATGGTGGCTCAATAGATCTCCTCCGTGAATGAAATGTGTGCAGTATGCTAGCAGAAACGGCTTGAGTTTGGGCATGGGACATGAGTTGCAGCCTGCAGAAGTGTGGAAAAGGAGGCTGATCTCCATATTATAGGATGCTAGCTAGAATTTGTTTTATCACCTGCTAATACAGTTCCTGAACTTATGCCAAATTCTACAGGTGTTTGTTATGAAGGTGAAGTCACGTGGCTCTGGATTTGAATCTTGTGACCTTGGGCAAGTCACCTCATATGTAAAATAGGGATAATGCTTCCAAGGGTTGCTAGAGAATTAGATGCAGTAGTTTATGTATCTTACATGCAATAAATATTTGATTATGATATGCAAGACAAATGTGCCAGATGAATAAAACAACAAGGGCCTGGTTCAGGCAATAGTAGGAATCCGGTAGATGTCTCCCTAACATACGGTGCTTCATGCCACTATATCATTTTGTGTTAATTTTTTATATAAAATAATTTATTATTCTTTGCTGAAGTATTTTAAAGCAAATAACAGGCATTCTGTATTTTTACTACATAATTCAGTGTACATCTCTTAAGAAATATGGCATTTTCTTTCATTATAACAGCCATTTCACACCTAATAAAATCACATCCATTCTTTGGCATCATCTAGTCAGTCCATAGTCATGCTTCCTCAGTTGTCTCAAAAATACATTTCTAGTGGTTTGCTGGAGTCTGGACCACATGTTGCATTTGTTTACAGTGTTCTCATCTCAATCTCGAGGATGCCTCTTTTTTCGGGTATGGGCATTGCCTTGTTGCAGAAACAGGATAGGTTCCTTTAGAATGCCTCCCATTTTAGATTGGTCTCTTGCTTCCTTGTGGTTTTATTTAGCTAGTTCCTTTATCCCCCATCCATATCTCCTATAAGTGGAAGTTAGCTCAAGAGGCTTTTATTAGATTCAAGTTCAGCTTTTCTGGCAAGAATCTTCAGCTGTACTGTGTGCTTCAATGTGGCACATCAAGAGATGCCACATGCTTATGGATCTTTATCAGTACTGTTCCCCATGTCTGGAATGTCCTTCCTTTCCCTTTCTGCCTAGCAAACTTCTATTCATCCTTCAAAACCTTGTTTTGTTGAAGTAAAGCTAGAGAAAACCCATTGCTAACTTATTCAAAGTGAAGAAGGTTCCTGATGGTTCTGGGGAGATGTTACTTCTTAGGTAGAAATGGGATACTAATCACTTTCTCAATTCTTTATAGGTTAAACCAGAGTTAAGAGAGATTACAAACCCAAATTATGCTGCCCTCCCTATCTTTCTCTTCTTAAGAAGAATCTCAAGGGCAAATATCTCCCTACCTCTCCAGGTGTAAAGAGAACATTGTATCCTCTCACATCTCCCAAAACTCATTTGAATTTTGCATTAAGCACTCAACTTTGCCCTGTTACTAAGGCATCAGAGGTGACAACTGGTGAATAATTGGTCTTCCAGCTATTCTTTTTGCATATATTGTGCTGTGTGGATGTTCCTGTTACTACCAGCTGTTGGACTGCACACTCATGCATCAGTTGGCAATCAAAAACTAGCCTGTCTCAGCAGGGGCCCTGTTTTAAGAGTTGTCTAAAGAGTTAACCACTGTTAAGGCGACAGAGCCCTAGACTGGAGATCAGAGGCCTGGGCTATCATTCCCGGTATTAACTTTCTGGGGACTTGGAGAAAATCACTGAACCTCTTTCTGGAAACTTCAGGAAGGCTTAGGGATTCTATGAAGATATTTCTCGAGTATTTCAGACCCAAAGGCTCTGCTTTGGTCTCGAGTATTTCAGACCCAAAGGCTCTGCTTTGGTCTATATAAAATAGATTGTTGCATTGTTTCTGCAAAAGATTCCTTTTGGGGATAGAGTGCTATAGCTAAAAGTAACAACAATCCAAAAAAGGAGGGGGGCTTGAAAACATCACTGGACTAGATGACAACCACAGTCCTTTTGTATATTTAAAAATTACGGGCACGGGCGCCTGGGTGGCTCAGTTCATTAAGTGACTGCCTTCGAGGTCATGATCCTGGAGTGCTGGGATTGAGTCCCACATTGGGCTCCCGGCTCAGCGGGGAGCCTGCTTCTCCCTCTGACCCTCTCCCCTCTCATGCTGTTTCTCTTTCTCTCTCTCTCTCTCTCTCTCAAATAAATAAATAAATAAATGAATAAAATCTAAAAAAAAAAATCATATCTATGTCACTAACTGGAGGTTTGTTTGCTTGTTTTTTTAAGTAATCTCCACACTCAACATAGGGCTGGAACTCACAACCCCAAGACCAAGAAATCAATACCAACTGAGCCAGCCAGGTGCCCCACTACCTGGAAATTTTTTTTTTTTTAAGATTTATTTATTTGAGAGAGAGAAAGAGAGCAGGGGGAGGGGCAGAGGGAGAGAGAGAATCCTGAAGCAAACTCCTCTCTGAGCGTGGAGCCCGAAAAGGGGCTGGACCCCAAGACCCCAAGACCATGACCTGAGCCAAAATCAAGAGTCAGACTCTCAACTGACTGAGCCACCCAGGCACCCCTACCTAGAATTTTTAATGGATGTCTGCTTTGAAATTATTTTGAGAACAAGGCAAAATGTAAATAAGTCAATACATAACTAGGAGGGCTATACACGATCCTGAAAATAAGCCAGTATTGTAATACAGCATCAGTTTACTTACCTGGTCTACACTGCTTCAGAGTAAGCCAATAAATAAATGGTAATGTTCCCCACCCCACCCCGCAAGTCTGTTATGTTCTGGCTCTTCAGTGTGATCCGTCCCTCGGAAGCAAAGCACAGGACTGTGTGTAGATCAGAATTAAGGAATTCCCACAATGGAGAGAGGCACCACTAGACCAACAGTTCTCACTGGTTTTCATGTATAAGCTGAACAGCATGGAAGCAAGAGTGCTTCTTTCTGTTGTCTAGATTCTATGATGGTTTTATAAGCAGAGCTCACTGATCAAGATCCTAGACCCTGACCTCTTGGCTCCCTGCAGCGATGCCATGGTCAGCTGTGTGCACTGCCCACTGCCCAACTCATTACACCATTCACATCGGCCATAACATGGAGAGCTACCGCCTTAGAGCAAGGAGTCAGCAGCACAGACCCCCCAGCTCTGTGACCTCTTTCTCCTAAACCACATTATGGGTAGAAGATCTGCTTTTGTATAAAAAGCACAGGCTCATTCCTTTTTTTTTTTTTTTTATTTATTTGAGAGAGAGAATGAGAGAGCGAGAGAGAGCACATGAGAGGGGGGAGGGTCAGAGGGAGAAGCAGACTCCCTGCTGAGCAGGGAGCCCGATGCGGGACTCGATCCGGAGACTCCAGGATCATGACCTGAGCCGAAGGCAGTCGCTTAACCAACTGAGCCACCCAGGCACCCCCAGGCTCATTCCTAATAAGCCAGGACTCTCCAAACCTAAATTTGTTTTTCTTTAATAAACTTTTTTTTTTTTTTTTTAAGATTTTTTATTTATTTATTTGACAGAGACACAGCGAGAGGGGGAACACAAGCAGGGGGAGTGGGAGAGGGAGAAGCAGGCTTCCCGCCGAACACGGAGCCCGATGCGGGGCTCGATCCCAGGACCCCGGCATCATGACCTGAGCCGAAGGCAGACGCTAGACTGAGCCACCCAGGCGCCCCTCTTTAATAAACTTTTATTGAGCCCTGACTGTGGCTCGGGCTCCACTCCTCTGACCCTCAGCTGACATGTTGATGGAAAATCACTGAGCTATTTTAAAGGTGTAAAAAGTACTCCCCTAAGATCCTGACACTTTTTGTTTGGGGCCTACTTACCTCCAGCTTTGCTGCCTTCCTCTCAGTCTCCCGCTGCCTGATGTCTTGGTTATCTTACAACTCGAGATGCTCTCTGCAAGCAGGCCAGCCAGGGGGAGGGAAGGGGCAGGAGGCCAGGCACACAGCTACTCGTTAGGAGCTTTGGCCAGTGGGTGAAGAGGTTAAATTGCTGGGCTAGGTCAAAAATGTGGGAATGTCTTGTGAATTTTATTGTTCATCCTCAAGCAAGAATAAACTGGAATTTGCCGAAAAGCAAAGAACAAATCATTCAAGACTGTTAGCCAGTTATTTTATTTTCTGGGAACAGATTCATGAAATAAGTTTCTTTAAATGGAGTCAGTCCCCATGCCCAATAAACATGTTTTCTCTGAACAGTGTATGGACAAGGACAAGGACAGCTTTCCCCGAACTGGGAATAGAAGCAAAGAGGTTGGGTCCATGTCTCCCAGGTGACCTGGGCTCAAGGCTTCTTAGAGAAAATGGAATCATTAAATCACAAGAGCTCTCATATTAAAATTTAGAAGAAGGGACGCCTGGGTGGCTCAGCTGGTTAAGCGACTGCCTTCAGCTCAGGTCATGATCCCGGAGATCTGGGATCGAGTCCCGCATCGGGCTCCCGGCTCAGCGGGGAGCCTGCTTCTCCCTCTGACCCTCTCCCTTCTCATGCTGTTTCTCTCTCTCTCGCTCTCTAATAAATAAATAAATAAAATCTTTAAAAAAAAAATAAAATTTAGAAGAAGACAGGAGTAGAAGAAAATGTAAATTTACTCTCTTCTCTGTGGCTACCTGTCATCATCAACATCCTCTGTCAGAATGTCTTTGAAAGACCAAATATTTGCATAATGTATGGCTTTTTTGTTTTCCCTTTGATCATGCAGCTGCACCACAAATTGCTTTCAAATGCTACAGTTATTTTCCCATATCTCTACCAGACAACACCAGCCTCTCATTTAAACCCTATGAGGCTGGTTCTCTTAACTCCCTGTTTTATTTTTTTTATTTTTTTAGGTTTTTATTTATTTGAGAGAGAGAGTACATGTGCACACGTGAGGGAGAGAGAGAGAGAAGCAGACTCCCCGCTAAGCAGGGAGTGTCTCACATAGGGCTCGGTCCCAGGACCCCGGGATCATGACCTGAGCCAAAGGCAGACGCTTAACGACTGAGCCACCCAGGCGCCCCTTAACTCCCTGTTTTAAACACGAGGTGACTTGTCAAATTAATTGCCAAGTGTTCAAGCCCAGACTGTGGCTGCAAAGTCCGTACCCTCCTTTCTGAACTATAATGAAATCTTCAAAGAACAGAGCAGAAACTTAGAGGTAAAGTATAAATTATGGTATAACAAAGGATGAGACGTAGCTCCTGGACCCCAGAACATTGGTCCTTCTGCCCCCTTTGCTAAGACGACTGCCATGATTGGAAATGACATAGTATTTAGAAGAACCCGGGGGAAATATTGAATAATGTTGAAATTTATTAAATCCACATGAAAGCTTCACTTAGTTGGGTTTGGATTAGGGGTCTGACTAATTCTCATGGCTTGGTAGATGCTTTGTGTCCAATAAAAAATGTCTCCTAAACTCCCCTGGTTAACTGTTCTCTGCCTACTCTTTTTCAGTTACCATGGAATCTTCAAAAAGTGAAAAGTACTGAAAAATGGTCAAGGAGACCTAGAATCTACAACAGTGTCTTAAGTAGGCCACTGAAGGGTGGTTAGGTTTTTGATGGCTAGAAATATGTTCTGGGCAAGAGGAATTTCAAAAGAAAAGGCAAAAGGGGAGGAGACCCCCCCCCCCGGTGTTCCATGTGTTAGTCTCTGAGGTCTGTGTAACAAATTATCACAAACTGGGTGGCTCAAAACAACAGAAATTTATTCTCTCACAGTCCTGTAGGCCAGAAGTCCAAAATCAAGGTGTTGGCAGAGCCATTTTCCCTCTGAAATCTCTAGAAGAGAATCCTTCCCTGCCTCTTCCTGGCTTCTGGGAGTTGTGGGCAACTCTTGATGTTCTTGGCTTGTGGCTGCATTACTCCAACTCTTTTTTTTTTAAGTAAGCTCTGTGCCCAACACGGGGCTCAAACTCATGACCCTGAGATCAAGAGCCACATGCTCACTGGCTGAGCCAGCCAGGTGCCCCTACTCCAATTTTTGTCTCATTACATGGTGTGTGTGTGTGTGTGTGTGTGGGCGCGCGCGTGCATGAGTAGCTTCTCTTTCACGAGAACACTAGTCATTGGATTTAGGGCCCACCCTAATCAGCATGACCTCATCTCAACTTGATTACATCTGCAAAGCTGTTATTTTCAAATAAGGTCACATTTGTAAATACTGGGGGTTAGGACTTGAGCATATCTTTTTGGGAGGACACAGTTCTACCCACTACAAGCATTAAATTATCTAATTTGTTTGATTAAAATGGGGAAATTGTGAGACATCTGGCTGTATGTCAGATAACTTACTCATATTTATTTAATAAATACTGTTGACTTCCTTATGCACAGCACCATTATTTGCTATGGAAGGCAGCAGGGTCCTTGCCTTTGGAGCTTTTGCTCTGGTGGAGAAAAGTAAGATACCGTCAGTAGACAACAAGGCAGTTAAACGGACGATAAGGACACCTGGGTGGCTCAGTTGGTTGAACCTCCAACTCTTGATGTCAGCTCAGGTTTTGATCTCAAGGTCGTGAGTTCAAGCCCCATGTTGGGCAATTGCTGGACATGGAACTTACTTAAAAAAAAAAAAAGAGGGCGCCTGGGTGGCTCAGTTGGTTAAGCGACTGCCTTCGGCTCAGGTCATGATCCTGGAGTCCTGGGATCGAGTCCCGCATCAGGCTCCCTGCTCAGCAGGGAGTCTGCTTCTCCCTCTGACCCTCCTCCCTCTCATGCTCTCTGTCTCTCATTCTCTCTCTCTCAAATAAATAAATAAAATCTT
>NW_022589745.1:6826991-6884196 GCF_004348235.1 Phoca vitulina | reverse complement strand
GAGGTATTGGTAGAGAGCAAGCAGAGGCAAGAAAGTCACTTCAGAAGCTATTAGACCAGTGCAGAGGGGAGGTAGTGAGGGATCACACTGGACAATTTCCTTGATCACCAATTAAGCAAATTAACTAGTGCTTCTCTACAGAATGAAATATTAAGAAACAGTTTATGAAACCTAAAGAGTAAAAAAGTTAATGTAACTAGGGCACCTGGGGCACCTGGCTGGCTCAGTCAGAAGAGCATGCGACTCTTGAGTTCAAGATTAGCAAAAAAAAAAAAAAAAAAAAAAAAAGTTAATGTAGCTAAATGCAGTGTGGTATCCTGAATTGAACTGGGACACAGAAAAAGAATATTAGTGGCCAAAGTGTGTGATCCAGTTAGACTTGCTAGGGCTGGGGAGTGGGTAATGGAGAGTGACTTGGGTATGGAATTTCTCTTCGGGCTGATTAAAATGTTCTGGAACCAGATAGTAGTGATGGTTGTACAAACACTGTGAATGTACTGAATGTCACTAATGGTAAATTTTATGTTATGTGTTTTATCACTATTTTGAAAGGCCATAAAAAGACACATTATCTTAAAATTTGTGAAATCTGATGTTAACTTTTTAGTTTTGACAAATACCATGATTATGTTAGTTTGAACATTAGGGGAAGCTGGGTGAAGAGTGTGTGGGAACTGTGTATGAACTTTGCAACTTTTCTGTAAGTCTAAAATTATTCCAAAATGGAAATTCTATTTTAAAAAATACGAAAAAAATGCATGCGTCCAGTGTTTTTTAGGCCGATATCACATTGTGTGTGTTTTTGTTTCTATGTACCTTTCATCTTCTGAAATATAAGTCCTTTGAGGGAAATGTAAGATGTGGGTCTCTTTGGTATCATTTTCCCCCCAGCTTTACTGAGGTATAATTGACAAATAAAAATTGTGTATATTTAAGATGTACCACATGATGATTTGATATACCTATACATTGTGAGATGATTTCCACAATCAAGTTAATTAACACATCTGCTACCTCACATAGTTACTATTTGTGTGTGTGTGTAGTGAGAACATGTACTCTCAGCAAATTTCAAGTATAGAATACAGTATTATTAACTATAGTCACCATTCTGTGCATTAGATCCCCAGAACTTACTCATTTTAAAACTGAAAGTTTGGGGGCGCCTGGGTGGCTCAGTCAGCTGAGCGTCTGGCACTTGATTTTGGCTCAGGTCATGATCTTAGGGTCATGAGATTGGGCCCATCCCATGTCAGGCTCCGTGCTCAGCAGAAAGTCTGCTGGAGATTCTCTCTCCCTTTCCCTCTGCCCCTCCTCCTGCTCATGTGCTCTCTCTCTCTAAATAAATCTTAAAAAACAGAACAAAACCTGAAAGTTTGTGCCTTTGATCAACATGTCCCATTTCCACCCCTCCCATCCCAGCGCCTGGCAACCACCATTCTACTCTCTGCTTCTTTGAGTTTACCTTTTTAAAAACTACACATCTTGGGATGCCTGGGTGGCTCAGTTAAGTGTCTGCCTTTAGCTCAGGTCATGATCCCGGGATCCTGGGATCAAGCCCCACATCAGGCTCTCTGCCCAGCGGGGAGCCTGCTTCTCCCTCTGCCTGCCACTCCCCCTGCTTTGTGCTCTTGCTCTCTGACACATAAATAAAATCTTAAAAAAAAAAGAAAGTTATAAAAAAATAATAACCCTGTGATAAAGATGCCTGATAAGAAAAAGGCATTAAAAAATTGTGTGTGTGTGAGAGAGAGAGGGACAGAGGGAGAGGAGAGAGAGAAATGGTTACTAAAATTTTAGACGAAATGGCTGGTTTCCCTCTCTTTGTGAACTTGGGGGAAAATATTATTCCCGTTTCAATCAGGCCTGATTATTTTCTTGCCCATTTAAAAAATTCTCAAAAGAATCATCTGTTTGTTGGTGAGGATCCTCAAATATTATGCTTTGCCCCATGCATGACTTAATTTTCACTTTTCTTTCTGAAAGAATCTGAAATAGGTTACAATTTCTGAACTAAAATCTTGGAAACTAGAGTTCTTAGTAGATGACTTTGTAGATAGTTGTATTTCAGCAGTGGGGTTTGTTATCTGATGGAGATTTATGAATGGACTCATGTTTCTTGAAGTGCTAGCTTCACACAGACTTGTTCACTGGCAAAAAAACATACAGATGCAGGAATAATCAGCATTTTAGAAATGGAGTGAGGAAGACGCTATTCATCCAGAAGTACTGGTAGGATTAGAATAGGACAGAGAGCGGCGAATAAGAGAAATAGAGCTAGGATGACAGAAAAAAAAGCCCAAACTCAGCCAGAACCATATGTGGAGATATGTGTTTAATGAGTGTAAATATTTTACTCTTTATAATTTATTTTACTCTTAAGTTCACTTGTCCTAAGTATATAAATTATAAATAATTCATTCTATAGCATGAAATCAGTTATTCTCAAGAATCTTTTACTTATCTTTGTTGAATCCTAAATTAAAAGAACCCCTTCTGGTGTTAAGAAGAGGAACCTGGGGGGTGCCTGGGTGGCTCAGTTGTTAAGCGTCTGCCTTTGGCTCAGGTCATGATCCCTCTCCCACTCCCCGTTTGTGTTCCCCCTCTCGCTGTGTCTCTCTCTGTCAAATAAATAAATAAAATCTTTTAAAAAAATAAATAAGTAAGCAGTATGCCCAACATGGGACTTGAACTCATGACCCTGAGATCAAGAGTTGCATGCTCTACGGACTGAGCCAACCAGGTGCCCCTGGCTGTATTTTTTTAAGCAAATGATAGTGGCTGTGTAACACATTACTTCTAATGTAGGAGCTTAAAACAACATTTATTCTCTCCCACAGTTTTTGAGGGTCAGGAGCCAGGGAATGGCTTAGTTGGGTGGTTCTGGCTCAGGTCTCCAGAGGTTGCTGTCAAGCTGTTGGGTTGGGGGACTGCAGTCACCTCAAAGCTCGCCTAAGGCTGGAGAATTCACTTCCAAGCTCACTCACGTAGTCTTTTTTTTTTTTTTTTTAAGATTTTATTTATTTATTTGAGAGAGAGAGTGAGAGACAGATAGTGAGAGAGAGCATGAGTGGGGAGGGGAGGGAGAAGCATGGTCCATGCTGAGCAAGGAGCCCAATGAGGGGCTTGATCCCAGCACTCTGGGATCATGACCCGCGCCAAAGGCAGCAGCTTAACCAACTGAGCCACCCAGGCGCCCCTCACTCATGTAGTCTTCAACAAGTCTCAGTTGCTGGCTGCGGGCTGGTGACCTCTATTCCTGTGGGCCTCTCTGGAGGCTTCCTGCATGTTCCACCGAGTGACCTGAGAGAGCAAGCAAGCAAGAGAGCACCGCAGATGGAAGACATAGTCTCTCAAAATCTTTGAAGTGAAATACCATCACTTCTGCTGTATGCTACTGGTACCATGTGTTAGGGGACTGACGATACAGAGAAGCAGGGATCACTGGGGGGCTATTTGGGGGCTGGTGACCGCTGTGGCTATCAAATCTCTCAGATATTTATATCCCATTTGGCAAATTCAAAAGAACGACCTCTAACAATTTCAATTTTAAATGTATTTACATTGTACATTATGCTGCAAATTTCATCCTGATCAATTCTTTTGGGGGTAAGAGAGTAACGGTTTGAAGACCACTGGCTCAGACTACTTGTTCTTCTATCCAATGTGTCCCTCTTATGTTCCTCTGGCTCTTTATCTCCCCCACGTGGTGTTAATTTATCTTGAAAGATATGGACAACTGATAAATGAAAGACAAGCGTCAAATTGGAAATCCTAATTTGGGTACTGATTTGTAAATGGGAGAGACTGCTTCATATCTGGACTGTCCCTGAAAATCTAAGACTTCTGGATATGAATAAGAAAATGTATCAAGAGCTTTACTTTTTAAGAAACAGCATTTATTGGGGCATCTGGCTGGCTCAGTTAGTAGAGCATGCGACTCTAGGTTTGTGGGTCGTGAGTTCAAGCCCCACATTGGGCATGGAGCCTACTTTAAAAAATTAAAAATGGCATTTATTAAACAGCTAAGTGCCTTCCATGAGCAAGACACTGTAGAGCTGTGAAAGACACCAAAAGAATATAATCTAGGATCTACTGAAGTTATAAGCTAGAGAGTATGGTGCCTGGATGTTCAGGAGATGATATTCTAATTGTGTTTAAAAATTGTATACAATGGTCACATTTTTATGGGATACAGTTTTTTTTTATTTTATTATTATTTTTTAGGTAGGCTCCACACCCAGCCTGGAGCCCAAGGCAGAGCTTGAACTCATAACCCTGAGATCAAGAACTGAGCTGAGGGGAGGGAAGGAAAAGTAAGATGAAATCAGAGGGAGACAAACCTTAAGAGACTTTTTTTAAAAAAAGTTTATTTATTAGAGAGAAGAGAGTCAGCAAGGTGGGGGGAAGGGCAGAGGGAGAGGGAGATGCAGACTCCCTGCTAAGCAGGGAACCCAACGTGGGGCTCCATCACAGGACCCTGAGATCATGACCTGAGCTGAAGGCGGACACCTAACCGACAGAGCCACCCAGGCACCCCTCATGAGACTCTTAATCATAGGAAACAAACTGAGGGTTGCTGGAGGGTATGTGGGTGGGGGGATGGGGTAACTGGGTGATGTGCCCTCCTTAATGCCCATGATGTAATGAGCACTGGGTGTTACATGCAACTGATGAATAACTGAACTCTACCTCTGAAACTAATACACTATATGTTAGTTGAATTTAAATGGAAAAAAAAAAGATGGTTTCTACAAAACAACAACAAAACTGAGCTGAGATCAAGAGCCAGCAGCTTAACTAACTGAACCACCCAGGTACCCCAAGGGATACAATTTTTTTTTAAAGTTGTGTGCAATTTACAGAGGTGAAATTCTGCTTGCTTTTTGATTAAGTATGCCAGATGTTTATATTTAATGAAGGCATACCTCAGATGAACATACCAGGTTCAGTTAAGCCAAAAATGCAAAGCCAGTAACCATGGATAACAACTGTTGGAAAGATGCTGAGATTTTAATGAGGCAAACCACAATGAACCTGTTTAAACCACAGTTTGTGTATTTTATTAGGAACTAGCCTTGAAAGTTCACCGACCAAGGCTATATCCTATTCCTAACAATTTACCACTTCATAATGGAGAAAAGGCTGTTCGACTCACTCTTAAGTGGAAAATGTGTTATGTCCTACTTGTATAAATTTTAGTTGAACCAAAAGAGCAATAAGCATCCAATGCTTTTAGAATGTTTTTCTTCAGTACTATAAACACTCTCACTCAACCACACAGAGCTAAAATTATGCAAAGGAAACCAAATACAAACTGCTTTGGGAAATCTCCAGTCTAAGCTCACGAACCAAGCAGAACTGACTTTTTAAAAAGTTGGCTGGAAGATTCTAGCTCCTGTGCTCACACAGATGAGGAGTTAGTGGTAGGATTCTAGAATCTGTACGAGTTTGCAGACCCTCTGCCCACAGCGCCAAGAAAACGCGCGTTCAGAGTTCGCGTTCATTTCCCTCCACCAACCCTGCTCGTTACAATGGACGCCGCCGCTGGCCGCACGCTGGGCGCGGACAGCCCGGCTGGACACTGCACTTGTCTCCGGGAGGCTGGCGCGTGGACCGGGCTTCTCCGCCGTCCTGCGTCCCAGGCGTTTCGTGGTTGGCTCATTCCCCCGACCACACCGGGCCAGGCGCCCCTTCGTGTCCGTCCTGGGCCGCAAGGCTGTTTCTGTAGCCCGTGCAGTGAAAAAGATACAGGGATCCTAACCAGATGGGGGACCCAGACCACCGAGGCGGGCGGACGCGCTTCTGAAAGCCTACTCGCGAGCTCCCGCCTCCCTCGCGGCGGTCACCCGAGGACACAGCCGAGGCCAGGATGGGTCGAGTAAGGACGTCTCGCCCAGCGTCCGAGCAGGCGCCGGCCGCACCCGGGGGGATGGAAGGGAAGGGCTGAGGGGAGGGGAGGGGAGGGGGCGGGGCGCCGGCACGGGGCGCCGGCAAGGGGCGGGGCGAGCGAGGGGCTCCCGGCATGCCGCGCGGCGCCCGGCTTCCGGCTGTGGGCGGTGCGGGGATCGGCGGCGGCCGGAAGCGGGTTGAGCCGCCCTCTCGGAGCGCTGCCTGCACTTCCGGGGGCCTCAAGCCGGGCTCTAGAGTCTTCCGGTAGGCGGCGCGGGAGGAAAAAGAGGCTTGAGGGGCCGGGCCGGGCGGATCCCCTTCTCTCCCAATGTGAGCAGTGTCCCAGGCCCCCGTCAGGCGAAGGCTGCCCAGAGAGGTGGAGCCGGTGGCCGGGCCGGGAACATGAGGCAGTGTCTCCTCTTCTTGACCAGCGTGGTTCCTTTCGTGGTGGCGCCGCGACCTCCGGACGATTCCCCGGAGCGACTCGGTAAAGACCCGGGAGAGTTGGCTTAGGGCCGGCGCCGGGCGCCTGGAGCGCGCTGCTTTCGGGGAAGAGCAGGGGACCAGGATCTTTCAGGTGTTTAGGGGCGGGGTATTGGACGGTGGCGCGTCCCTAAGTTTTCGGTGCAGGAAGGGGGTGTGGCTCTCGGAGTTAGAGAAGGAAGGGAGAAGGGCTTGTCTTTCTGAATGGGAAAGGGCTACTGGAAGGGGCTCCCGGTAGTGACTGAGGGCCTGGGAGGGGTCTGCCTCCTGAGTTTGTGTTTGGGAAAGCGGTAAGGGGGGTGGTGTTGGCTCGTGTTTGGGAGGGAGATGTGGTCCGGGTCCCTGCCCTACTAAGGTGTTCCTACCAAAGCCAGGACTTGGAGGGGGGGCGGGTGCGGATAGGAAGGGCCCAAAGCTCCAACAGCTCTTCCTGGCTCTGCAAGGAGCGAACTAGAATTTCTGCTGTAGGAGGTTCTTATGTAGTAATCTGGTTGGAAGGCGGTGACTGGAGAACTCATCTTGGACTTGAGTTTTGCGAACTTTGTAAGCATGTACTTACTTAAATTGTAGCTTATTGGGGGTGCTGGGAGGGGGCGCTTGAACCTACCACGCCAACTCTTTGATACTGCTTGAATGCCTTCCTTGCCATTTTAAACAAAGAAATTATCAGGGATGACCAATTTGATTAGTTTTGAGTCCAGGAAGTAGAGGGTTCATATTTAGATTTTCTTTTTTTTTTTTCAACACCTTTTTTGAAATTTAAATCCAATTTACTTAACGTATACTGTATTATTAGTTTCAGGGGTGGAATTTAGTTATTCATCGGTTGCATATAACACCCAGTGCTCATTACATCAAGTGCCCTCCTTAATGCCCATCACCCAATTGTCCCCTCCTCCACACACTCTTATTTAGATTTTCTGAAGAGATTGGATTTTAGGATGGACGTACATTAAGAGATGTGAAATTTGTGTAAACTTACGAAGTGTTAGGATTCTTTGCCTTACAAAAGTTGACATATAAGACGGTTTAGTAAGTATGAAACAGTGTATTTTCCCAGTGTGCAAAGTTGATTTTTCATGGTTATATTGGTCTCCAAATCCCACCATGATTCCATGTGTAGTGTTGTGCAGATTGAGACAGCGTGTGGGTTTTCTTTATAGCTAATTAAAACTTTCACATTAGTTTACTGGCAGTTTTTTTATTTAATGGACAGAAATTGTAATTGACTGAGGGTATTAAAGCTGTTGAGTGTTCTCACCTGAACAGCTGTTTTGTGGTTATCTCAAATTGAAATGGATTACAGGTGACTGGTGTAATGAAAGGCAAGGGAGCTTGTTAGGAAGGGCTGAGATGTGATAAGTCAGTACATATTGAAGGAAAATTTTGAGGTAGTGGTGGTCAGGATGGAGGGATAGAGTAAGGATCTACTTCATAAGGATAAATGTTAATAGAAACAAACATGTATTTTGAGATATTAAAATTAAATTTTTACTGTAACACAGCTGTTGCATTTTTATTATCATGCTCTTGTTCACAGGTGGAAAAATAAGTAGCATGAATCCTAAGGATGTCCATAGTAAAAAGGAAAACGTTACTTTCTAGATGAATCCTCCACAACATTCACAGATCATGGAGGGGTTTTTTTTGACTGTGTGTTTTTTATTTGCAAAATGCTGACCACCAGTGCCAGAAAAATGCATAACCTTACCCATTTATTCACAGAATGTTAGAAGAGCACATACTGTATGCAAGTATTTTGTGTGGCATTGGAGATAGATCAGACAATATGCAACTTCAGAAAGCTTTTGCATAGTGGTACAGAGAGATCTAAACAGACAATTCCAAAAACAACATGGAGGAGAGTGATACAGTGCATTATGGCAAGTAGTATTATCATGAAGAGGCACTGAACCTAGCCTGGGAACGTTATCGAAGGCTCCCTCAAGGAGGTGATACTCAAGCCCAGACTTTAAGTTTAGGTAGGTGAAGAGGGAAAATAAGAACACTCCTTGGTGGGGGCACTTACAAACTGTAGAGTTGAAAGGAACCTTATAGATCATGTTTTAGTTTTTAAAATAAAACAATAGGAAAAATGAGCCTCAGAAAGGTGTAGTGAGTTGTCACATTCTCACAGTGATAAGTATATGCCTTGTGGGTATTTTTTCTTCTGAAGAATGACTGTGTGTGTGTGTGTGTTTGATGGCTCCAGATGTGATTAGTTGCTTAGCTTTACCATTATTTAGATTGAACTGGTCAAGATCAAAGAATAGTTTTATAGTTAAAGAGTGTGGTTTATTGTAGTCTACTGGTCTTATAAATGTTACCATAAACTCAGTATTAAATTTCTTTTTTAAGTAAACACTACCCGCCATGTGGGGCTCAAACTCACAACCCTGAGATCAAGAATTGCATGCTGTACCAACTGAGCCAGCAAGGTACCCCTCAGTACTAAATATTGATTAGGGATTTGATAACTTTTTTTTTTAATTTTACTTATTTATTTGAGAGAGATAGTAAGAGCAGGTTAGGTGCAGAAGGAGAGGGAGAGAGAGAGAAGCAGACTTCCCGCTGAGCAAGGAGCCTGACGTGGGGCTCGATTCCAGGACCCTGAGATCATGACCTGAGCTGAAGGCAGATGCTTAACCGACTGAGCCACCTAGGCACCCTGGGATTTGACAACATTTTTCTGAAGGATAGAAACATATACTAGAATCCTGGCTTTTGGAGTACTCCACAGGACACCCAAGATGATTTCAATTGAACTGTTATGAATTGCATAATTCAGGAAAGTTATGAGTCATGTGAACTTAGTCATGATGATATCTTGTTGAAGTTGCAGCTGGGGTGTATAAGTCTCACTCAGATTTCAAAAGTGTTTTCCCTTTGTGTTACTTTTAATAAAAGAGGATGTAGTGGGTGGAGGGAAAAAATATAGGTCACAGACGAGGGATGAAGGTTTGTATCTGAAACATATTTTGAAATTTACCTTGAGGTTATTGGTGTGGGGATTCTCCACATTGCAGTGCTTGTTTTTCATTATTGACAGCCCCATTTTGCTCAATATTCTGACATCTGGCTTCCCCTTTTGATGTTAATTTTGCTTACAAGCTACATTCCTTTGAAACTGAAACACTTAACCACCCTAACTGTTCCAAGGGAGATTTTAATGCCAGTCTGCTTTGAACTAGTCGAAGAGATAAACTGTATTTCTAGAATAGAATGAAGAGTTAAGCAGAGAACCATGGTGGAGACATTGGGAGAAATCCTTTTGGCTTTTACTGAGTTTCCAGAACATTAAGTGTAGGTGTCCTTTGAGGCCAAATGTCATTGATTTTTGGGTTCTTTACCATTTTGTATTTGTGAGGGATGGTGTTTTCAGTTGGAAGTATAATTTAAAGAAAGTCTGAAAAAGATTGATGGAGGGAAGGAGGAGTAGGAAATTGGTTTTACTGAGGTAGGGAAGTGAAATAAAGTGCTTTTTCATATATCCCTTAACTTAGCCCTAAAATCAACCAAGGGATTGGTATCTACCTCCCCACACTGCTTCTTTCTATCTTCCTTTCTTTTCTTTTAACATGAGTTATAGGCCCTGACAAGTCTCATCTGCTGCTCTGGTTTCACTTATATTTGATTGTTATTCTGATAACTACTAAATATGTACTCTGATCTAGGCTTGTTCTCTGAAGCTCCATACTTATGTATCCAACTGCCCACTTGATATTATGGAAGTAGTCTCATTGCCTAACCTGAGTTTGTGTCCCTTTCAGCTACAGAGCTGTATGGACCAATCCCGGTTTCCTTGAGATTCCCTTGGGTTGTGCTGACTTTTATTTGGGCTCAGAGTTTCCGTGTGACTGGTCTTGCTGGAGAATCTTGGCCCTGGTGAAGAGTTCTTGATAGGGAATTACTGAGGCAGCTCATCCTCCATCCCCCCTAACTGGTGTAAACCCAGAAAATTAAGTTTTTAGTTCCCAGGCTCTGGGCTCCACTGCCTAGCAGAGAGCACTGTTCTCCTTTTCCTCATCCTTTAGTCCCAGGGAGGGATTCACCCACATCTGGGGCCTACTTCACAGTAACCTGGCCAGGTCACTGCCTTCTCCTGCATCATTTGGGGAGTCCTGAAGTGCATTCAGGTCTCATGTGTCTTCTACACAAGCAGATTGAACACTTCACAGCAGTCGTGGCTTTTTCTTTTCCACTTCTGACACCAGAAGATGACACTGATAGTGTCATCTTGGGAAACTCTTTGTACTCCACACAGCAGAGCAGTTGAGAGTGAGCAGAGGGCTACAGGGGTTCTGCATTATACTTGCAAGTTATAGTCCAAGAATATTCAATTTATTGCAAAAAGAAAAGAGAAATTAAGTAAAAAGTCCACAAGTGTTCCTGGACTCTCTTCATACAACAGTTGATTGTTTTTATCCTGGGACACCTGGATGGCTCAGTGGGTTAAGCGTCTGCCTTTGGCTCAAGTCATGATCCCAGGGTCCTGGGATCGAGTCCCACATCGGGCTCCCTGCTCAGCGGGGAGCCTGCTTCTCCCTCTGCCTGACGCTCCCCCTGCTTGTGCGTACTCTCTCTCTCTGACAAATAAATAAAATCTTTAAAAAAATAAAAAATAAAACTTAAAAAAAATTGGTTTTGTCTTAAAAGTGTTGACTCTGGGCTTGATGAAAGAAATATGGGTATAGTTTGTCACTGTATCAGTCAGTGGACATAAGAGCATATCCCAGAGATGAAACAATTTGGGTGTAAAAGAAGGATGGAGTGGTAGGTTTATGAAATCTATAGGCCACTTCATACCTACATCGAGAAAGCCAGTTTATTGCAGGCCTGAAGCTCCAGCTTTCTCCTTATTCTTTGAGAACATATAGAAGGAATGAAGTATCAGCTGCTTTTTACTGCTCATGTCAGTGTTGAAAATCATACAGAACAGATTTGATTTCTCCCTGCCTAAAATCACTATGTGACTTATCAGTAACATAACTGCAAATATATGATAACTTAATGCAGAAAAATCCTATGTAAATGAACAATGTAATTGTAAACTATATGAGGAACAAGATGTAGTGTGGAACTCCAGAATCTTTCAGCATCCAGCTGTTCCCTTCTGTCAACTCCTCCCCCAAACCTGCTCCTACTCGTGGTTTTTTTTTTTTTATCTCAGTGAACGTGGTGCCGCTATCTACTCACGTACCTATGCCAGAAACCTGGGGGTCTTTTCGTGATCTCTGCCTGGATTGCTTGGCTGCTTACTAGCTGATTTCCCAGACTCTGGTCTTCTTCCCTTCTAACCCACGCTCCACCCTTCAGTCACAGTGAAATTTCTTATAGCTGTTGCCTTATGTACAGTCCAAAATCCTTAACTTAGTTCCCTGGCCCTTTGTGACCGAATTCTGCCTGCCTCCAGTCTCACACCTCTTCCCATCTGTGTCCTCCGGCTTCAGTGAGTTGCTTTCATTTCTTTGAGAATTATGCTCTGTGTTTCTTGGGGACCTCAGCGTATGTGTTAGGCCCTCTACTTAGAACCCTGTCCTTTCTTTCTCTTGGCGGTCTCCTTATCCTTTTGGTCTTAACTTCAATACTGTTTCCCTGGGAAAGCATCCTTGGCTCGCCAGGCAGGGGTCATCCTCCTGCTCTGTCCTTCCATAACTTCCTGCCACTTCCTCTCCCTTGGTACTTTACATACTTTATAATTTTTGTGTATGGTGGTCTTTCCTCCAGTGTCATAATATCAGAAATACATTCCTCTTTCTTTCCATTATATCCCTAGTGCCTGGAAGGTGGAACATTTTCAGTAAATGTTGAAGAAATGAATAGGAGGGGTCTGGTGGAAGGGAGGAAAATGAAGTGCAGAATGTGTATGCAGGAAAGGAGCGGTGGGGGTGGCAAAGATACAAAAGCAGTAAGGGAGGATAGCGTCTCTAAGACTAGAAACTAACTGGACACAGGAGGCCGAGTGAGGGAAACCATAGCATGTGGCAGAGAAGAGCGGGGAGGGTTGGGCAGGGGATACCTAAATAAAGTAGTGCTCTAGTTTGACCTTTTGAATTGTGTCTGTTGTTTTCTAATTTTGTGTTTGTAGCCAGCTAAAATGAGAAAAGCTCAGTTGTTTACTGCTGGACTGCTGGAACAACTTGTAGAAAGCCGGGAAGGTGTTCCCTGGGCAGCCATTGTGGAGTGCTAAGAAAGATAATTAAGTGGCTTGTACTTAAGTTTATTGAGAGATTTGGATATAGATAAAAGATAAACTCTTGGGAAGTGTTTCAAATTCTGTTGAAAAAGCTATAGGAAGTTGAGATTACCAGTGGTTGGAATTTTGGAGGTGAAGTAGGGTGAAATGCCAAGTATCTGAGAGGCTCCTTGCTAGTGAAGGGCTATAGTGAGAGCAGGATCTCTGCTTGTGGCATGAGGGGAGTGCTTGTATCATGTTGTCTGGAATGGCTCCAGGGCATCCAGTGTGAGGTATCTAGTTATTATAAGAGGACAAATTACAGTTGAAACACATTAGTTAGGTATTTTAAAGTGCTTTAGCAAGCTACATTTTAAAAGTGCTTATTATGGAAAATATACGTAAAGATAACCAGTGATGTTACTTTCGTGCTCTTTCTTTTTTCTAGACCTATTTTTATACATGGTTAAGATCATGCAATATTAATAGTTTTTTTTAATCTATGCTTGTTTATTTAATATTATAGTGTAAGTATTTTCCCATGTTCTTAAAAATCTGTTGTTACCAGCATTTTTAATGATTGGAGATTTTTCTTTTGTCATTTGGAAGTGCTATAATTTATCTGTTTCTCCATTATTAATTTACCTTGTTTCTGATTTTTGTTCTTAAAAATAATGCAAGGCTGAACAAGGACCATCTTTGTGCCTAAAGCTTTTATCTTCACTTTGAGCTGCTTCCTTGAGCCCAGTTCAGTGGTTCTCAAACCTGAGTGCATCAGCATCACCTGGAAGGCATGTTAAACACAGATCACTGGGCCTCAACCCAAGGATTTCTGACTGAGTAGGACTGAGAGGAGACCTGAAAACTGGCCTTTCTAACAAGTTCCCAGGTGATGCTGCTGGTGTGGGGACCACACTTTGAGAACAACTGGCTTGTGTTATTGACAATGACACTACAGTATTGAGGTTAAGTTTCTCAGGCAGCAGGAGTGATTATGATCTTGAATGAAACTGAATTCATGTACCAACCTGTATCAGGGAAGTTGAAGAGCTGTAAAGGATTGTATCAGCATCTCAGCATTGAGGATTTGTGCAATTTGTAGACACAGCAATGCTGTTTTTTGCAAGGTGCTATGCTGGGTTTTGTGAGGTAAGGGTACTGTGAATAATACAGCCCAGCTCCCTTTTGGCTGTTTTACAGTCTATTTGTGAGAGAAGACAAATATAATACAAAAGTGCCAGAAAAAAGGTATTAACAAACGGCTACAGAATTCAGAGGGAGGCGAGGCCATGTTTGGTTAACACATCAAAAAGTAGGAGGCCAAGAAGTACAAGGTCCAGGAAGAGCTAGGTTTTGTTTTTGTTTTTTTTTAAGATTTTTATTTATTTGACAGCGCGAGAGAGCGCGAGCACAAGCAGGGGGAGCGGCAGGCAGAGGGAGAGGGAGAAGCAGGCTACCCACTGAGCAAGGAGCCTGATGTGGGGCTTGATCCCAGGACCCTGGGATCATGACCTGAGCCGAAGGCAGACACTTAACTGGCTGAGCCACCCAGACGCCCCTAGGAGATACAGATATACACACACACACACACGTATATAGGCAATATATATATATATTTAACTTTAAAAAAAATTAATTTATTTAAAGTAGGCTCCACACCCAGTATGGGGCTTGAACTCATGACCCCGAGATCAAGAGTCTCACACTCTACCGACTGAGCCATGCAGGCACCCCAGAGCCAGGATATTTTTAAGCAGTTTCACAAGTATGACATCAGTGAAGCTTGGGGTTTTCAGCCAGAGAAGTTCAAGTTCAAATCTTGGTTCTGTGCTAAATTAGCTTTGTGATGTACTTCTCCCTGAGCTTGTTTCTTCATCTGTAAAAAGGGGATACTACATCAGGTATGTTTGTACAGATTACATAATAAAACACCCAGCAAGGTGTCTTGTAGGAAACACACACTCGAAAATTGTTGAATAGGGACACCTGGCTGGCTCAGTCGGTAGAGCATGTGAATCTTGATCTTGGGCCCATGAGTTGGAGACCCGTGTTGGGCGTGGAGCCTACATTTAAAAAAAAAAAAAAAAGTTGAATAAATGGTAAGCTGCTTGAAGGTTTTTCATTGGTGCGGCTAAGCCTTGTAATTAACAAGGCCAAATCACCAAGGACCATCTATTGGCATAAAAGTGATTGATGGCCTTTTGAAACAGCCTTTCTACGGATTAAATTTTAAAGGAAGTTTTGTTGATGGAAAACGAGTGGTACCCAACAGATGTCAACTTTGCTGCCACTTTATTTAATATTATCTTGAGTTAGAGACTTGGATGGGGTTTTTTTTTTTTTTTTTAAGATTTTTTGCATTTATTTTAGAGCAAGCATGTGCACATTGGGGGAGGGGCAGAGGGAGAAAGAGAGAAACAGACTCCCCACTGAGCGCAGAGCCCCACACAGGCTCTTATGAGCCTGAGATCATGACCTGAGCTGAAATCAAGAGTCGGTAGCTTATCCGCCTGAGCCACCCAGGTGCCCTGACTTGGATGGACTTTGATGAAATTTACTTTCATCATATAACATCATGCTTACCTCTTGTTTTCTTCAGGTTTGCCTAAATATTGTGTAACGGTGAAGCATCTTTCTTTTGACCACTCTTTATAAATGGGCCCTGCCTACTCCCTGTCTTTGCTATTCTGCTTTAATGTCCGTAGCACTGACCTATATTGTGCATTGTCTCTCCCACACTAAAACGAGTGCTGCAGTAGCCAAGGACTTTGCTCTCTTTAATGCTGTATCAGTACTGAGACCAGAGCCTGGCATGTAATAGTGAATTAATGAATTGGTGAGTGAAGAAGAGGGAGAAGAGGGAGGAGAAGAGTATTGGGTCAAAGTGGTCTTGTGGGCATATTGTAAACTCAGTAACAGTATACTTGTATTTTAAGCTCCTGGTGCTATATTTTAAGGACATTCTAAGTCCAGTGGAATGATTTTGAATACCATTGCTTCTGTAGTGATATTTGTTGAGAGAAAAGGAAAGCATCAGCTCAAATATTTTTAGACAGTTTCTACAGAGACTTCAGTCACCGAAATTCTCTTCCAAAAATCCTCCTGATTTTGGAAGAGGCAGCAGAGTTGCTGATGAAAAGTGACTTAATGGGTATCATATCCTTTATAGTGTTTACTTTTGCTCTGTACCAAATAAAAACATTTTGTTTTATCTTTAGGGCGGCACATCTTTGCTTTTCTTGGGTTCCAAGTCAATCGGGTAAAATAATTAATGTTGGTTTTTTTTCAGGGATTAGTTTGGTCATATCACTTCTAATGTCCAGTGGATTGATCATTCTGTGTCTGTTGAGGGCAGCAGTGTTTGGGATATTACCACTCTTTTGCTCTTTAATTTGGAATATGTAATTTCTCTGTAAAGATTTACTTTCTGTTTGCTCAGGCCATTAATACATTTGTTCATTTGTTGCTCTTTCATACTACACATCAATTGATAAGGAATTGATGTAGCCCAGCTTAGCAGTGGTCAGGTCAAGTTGGTCACCTTCATCTTAGAAATTCTAAGCAGGCAAGCCAGAAATGCCTTGAATTTAGAATTTAGCTGATAATGTAATATGACACTCTGAGATAGCAAAATTATTAGTATCTAGTATGAATATGAACTCATGTTCAGATTCCCCAATTGTCACAAATATCTTTCCACATTGATTTGTTTGATGTAGGATCCAAAAAGGTTCACACATTGGCTTGCTTGCTGTGTTCTTGTCTAGAGTAGTCCCTGCTTATCTGTGGGGGGATATGTTCCAAGACCCCCAGTGGATGCGTGAAACTGTGGATAGTATTGAACCCTATGACGGAATGTTTTTCCTGTACATACATACCTACGGTAAAGTTTCATTTCTAAATTAGGCATAACAAGAGATTAACAACAGTAATAATAAAGCAGAACAATTATAACAATAGACTGTAATAAAAGTCACATGAATGTGGTCTCTCCCAAAATCCTTTTTTTTTTTTAAGTGAGCTCTCTGCCCAACGTGGGGCTTGAACTCACAACTCCAAGATCAAGAGTTGCATGCTCTACCGACTGAACCAGCCAGGCGCCCCTCCTCAAATCTTATTTTACTGTTCTTACCCTTCTTGTGATGCTCTGAGGTGATAAACTGCATACATGTTGAGGTGAAGTGAAGTGAATGATGTAGGCATTTTGACCTGGTGTTAGGCTCATGTGTACTGACCTCCTGACAGACCACAGCTGACCTCAGGTAACTGAAACCTCGGAACTCGAAACCTCAGATAAGAGAGGACCACTGTATTATGTCTCTGCCTGTCCCTTCTTTCCCATACCATTTATTTCCTGAAGAAATTGGGTCATTTATTCTGTAGGAATTCTGACATTCTGGATGTGGCTGATTGCCTCCTAAGGTTGTTAGTTAATTTGGCAGTCTAATCCCTTTATGTCTTAAAAACTGGAAGTTAGGTCTTGATTAAATTCAGGTTTAATTTGTGTGGTTTTTTTTTTTTTGCTTTTTATTTATCTGTTTTGGCAAGAATGCTTCATAGGTTGTGCTTAGCACTTCAAAATGCGTTATGTCAGAAAGAGTTTGTTGTCAGGCCTTGTCATTTTAGTGATATTAAAATTGATTAGTAAGTTTAGGTGTTAATAACTTTTTTACCTTTGTTTCAGAAAAGCTTGATTCTTTACTCTCAGACTACGATATCCTCTCTTTATCCAGTATCCAACAGCACTCAGTAAGAAAAAGGGATCTACAGGCCTCAACACATTTAGAAACACTACTGACTTTTTCAGCCTTGAAAAGGTAATTTGAACTATTTATAAAAAAATATTGGGGCAATGGGGGACTTAGTTTGGCAAAAGTAGAAAAATAAGGGTATTTATTGGAGTCTTAGGAAGTTACATTTTAAAAATTTGTAATTGATACAATTACAGTCATAATTCTTATATTACTTATTGCTTATTCTAAAATTCATAGTGATGATTATTAAAAACAAGCAAATGGGTATTCCAAAGGTATTAATGATGGTAATAATGTTTGTGGGATTCTAACAAAGGATTTGAATTAATTGCATGATTTATGATACCTTAAAATATTGTATGCTACTTTAGAACCATCAACTGTGTACTAAATATTATCTTCATTTTATATGTGAAGACACTGAGGTTTAGAGATCAAGGATTTGTTCAGGACCCCACAGCCTTGTGGTAAGCTGGATAGAGAAATCAGTGCTCTGTGTATATTGAGTTCCTCTTACATTGTGGCATAAATTGATGTGGTCTTTTCTTTCTTTTCTTTTGCTTTCTCTTATGTTTTGCAGATATAAATCTGTTAGATAATTGCAGGCCTCTTTCTGAAGTCTTTTTAGGGAGCTTTACTAATATCAAAACACACAATGAGAGGTGTAAATGGACTGAATCACTCTGAATTTGTAGGTTAGGCCTTCCCCAACAAATGGGGAAGGCCTGTTTTTATTTTTTATAATCTTTTTTATTTTTTTAAGATTTTATTTATTGAGAGAAAGAGAGAGAGAATGAGCAGGGGGAGGGGCGGAGGGAGAAGCAGACTCTCTGCTGAGCAGGGAGCCCAATGTGGGGCTCAATCCCAGGACCCTGGGATCATGACTTGAGCTGAAAGCAGATGCTTAACTGAGCCGCCCAGGCGCCCCCCTCAAGAAATATTTTTTAAAAAGAAAGTAATACATAAACTTGGTTTAAAAAGCAAACTATGGAGGGTATAAGAAATTTTCACTTCTCCTCAAACTTTGCTGACCTAGAGAGGTTTCCCAAATTAACCTCTAAAAGATTTTAATGCATATTTTTTGCATGTAGATCTGTGTACATGTAGGTAATATAGATCAGTATATTTACCTCCTTTTTAACAGCTGTATAAATATTCCTATTGCATAGAATTGTAACGATTTGTTGGCTAATAACTTATAAATACATATTGTTTAACCAAAGTGATTTTTGTTTTCTATAGCAAACGGTGCTCCAATAAATATTTTTGTGAATATACTTTGTCTAGGTATTTTTACAGGATACATTCCTGAAAGCAGAATGAGTCAAGGGTATACATACTATAAATGTTTACTGATGTTACCATATTTCTTCCTAAAGACATTAGCCCAATTTATTCTTCTAGCAGCAGTGTATGAGCTTACCTGTTTCCTGTTATCCTTGGCAATATGAGGTTTTATCAGCCCTTAATTTTTGTCCCAGTGAAAGGGGATGGTGTCTCATATTTGTCTTGATTTTCATTTTGTGTGAAATTGAGCATCTTTTCATGTGTTTATAAGTGATTTATTTTTCTGTGTCTCCCTTTTCGTGTCCTTTTACCATTTTTCTGATTGGTTTATTTCGATCCTGAACTGTAGTCATGCTTAGTATATTTATCATATGTGTAACTGATATTTTATGCAGATATATTTTACAGTATCTTTTTGGTATTTTTTTTAGTTATTGCCATCATCCTTAGATTATTTTTGAATAATTTCTGTCAGAGTTCATGTCAAAATATTGTCATATTGGTTATCCAGCTTCCAGACCTATAGCCAATTTGAACAGTGATGATAATAATAATCATAGTCTATCTGCTACTTATTTTGTGTAATTTACTTGAGGAGGCACTTTGCACATGCTGTCTCTAATTCTCACTGTGCTCCACAAAGTTTTTGTTACTCTGCTTTTGGGGAAAAAAATTGAGACTCAGAGAGGTTGAGTAACTTGCTCAAGGTCACTCAGCTAGTGAATGGAAAATAAAGGGATTTGAATACAAGCCTGTGCTGTTTCTGCTGTGTAGATAGGGATTTTGGTGAAGGAGTGGATATAGTTTTTTTTTTTTTTTAAAGATTTTATTTATTTATTTGTTAGAGAGAGCACAAGCAGGGGGAGAGGCAGGCAGATCAAGAAGCAGGCTCCCCACTGAGCAGGGAGCCCGATATAGGACTCGATCCCAGGACCCTGGGATCACGACCTGAGCCGAAGGCAGCCGCTTAACCGACTGAGCCATCCAGGCATCCCAGGAGCGGGTATAGTATTAAGAGATAAATTAGGAGCAAAGGATAAGGGGAAAACTGCAAAATAAGAACTCAAAATTTAGTTTTCTAGGTTTTTTTTTTTTTTTTTTAAGTTAGGTTTGAGGTGGCTCGTAGAGTCTTTTCTATGGGGGGAAATACTCTCATAACCTCACACATTCCTCTCTTTCAGGTCTCATAGATGACATTGGTTCTTTAAGAAAATGTTCAACAATATCTACGTATTATCTCTCTGTGTAAAGAAGCAGGGAGATTTGTAATTTATTTTACAGGGTTTCCATCTTAAGGGTTGTTTTTTTTTTTTTTTTCAAGATTTTATTCATTTGAGAGAGTGAGAGTGAGAGAGAGCAGAAGCTGGGAGTGGAGCGGAGGCAGAGGGTGAGGGAGCAGACTCCCCACTGAGCAGGGAGCCAGAGGTGACTTGGGGCTTAATCCCAGAAGTCTGGGATCATGTCCTGAGCCAAAGCTAGGTGCTTAACCAACTGAGCCACCCAGGCGCCCCCATCTTAAGTGTTTAAATGGAAATGTATCTAACTGTGTAGGAGAACTTTGGATCAGGTACTTTAAAATAGTTTATTTAACCCTGAAAACTATTCAGTTATTAGTAGGTGGCATTATGGTATTATTTTCATTTGTAGATCAAGATACTTAGATTCAGAGATTAAGGCCATGAGTAAGTGGTGGAAACAGGATTTGAGCTAGGTTTGTCAGACTCCAAAGCCCTTTCTGTTACGCTGTGTTAAAAGAAAACGAAGTGGGATATTTGAAATGATCAGTTTATATAGGGCCGAACTTACCAATGTGAAGCTGCTCATTACTTGATGGTAATTGTAAATGATTAGATTTTCTGGTTTTAGACAGTAGTGGAAGGCAAGGTAATTTAAACCAAGGTCATAAAATTGAATTTGTATATGATTATTATAATAGCAGTTGAAAAGCATGGAAACACTGAGAAATTGTATGAGGAGTTAAAAAGTAATTTTATAAAGAAAAAACCTGAAATTTGCCTAGAAGTTAACATTTCCTCTGTTTTATAAATCAAGAAATACTATTATTCTAAAGTAATGAAAAAGTTAAAAATATTGTTTTAATACTTTTTGATAATGTTACACTTTTTTTTAATGTTGCACCTTTAAAAAAGGATTTAGATATTTCTCTTAAAAGTGAAATATCTCAAATTATTTGAAGATGGATAGAACTAGTAAAGAAATGGAAGTGATACATATCCAGCTAAATGGACCATTAAAAATAGACATGAGGTGCAAACTTCCAGTCATAAATAAGTCATGGGGTTGTAATGTACAGTATGGTGACTATAGTTAATATTGTATTGCATATGTGAAATTTAGTAAGAGAGTAGATCTATTTATTTATTTATTTATTTACTTACTTATTTATTTGACAGAGAGAGAGAGAGACACAGCAAGAGAGGGAACACAAGCAGAGGGAGTGGGAGAGGGAGAAGCAGGCTTCCCACAGAGTAGGGAGCCCAATGCGGGGCTCGATCCCAGGACCCTGGGATCATGACCTGAGCTGAAGGGAGATGCTTAATGACTGAGCCACCCAGGCGCCCCAAGAGAGTAGATCTTAAAAGTTCTCATCATAAGAAAATAAATTGGTAACTATATATGGTGACATTTAGACAGTGTGTAATATATACAAAAAGGAAATATTGTCAATTCAGGCGGATTAACACTAGTTTGTAGTTACTGTAAATCCTTAAATCAAAACTCAGATAAATGAAAATGCTAAAGGAAGTCTATAAGTACATGACTTCACATAATTTTGGTAAGATAAAATAAAATATAAATTCTGACCGACATATCCTGTTGGAGGTTTTATAGCTCAAAGGTAAAGATTGGAAAATCAGGAAACAGGAATTTTACCATCCGTTGGTCCTTATCTTTATAGAAGAGCAGATTCTTAGCGTAGAAAACAAAGTGCAATTTCAATGATTTTTCTAGAAAGAACGTTAAGTAAAAGTAATATTAAGACTCCTAAAGGGCTCTGAAGCTGAATAGTGCATTTAGAATAGGGATGCTTTTTTTTTTTTTTTTAAACAAAGTCGTCAGCATAACAAAAAACTTGTAGCTGGGAATGTGTGGGAAGATAGGTTTTAGGCGAACAGGAGATGTTCTAAGGATTTTTGAAATAATGTTCTATTGTCTTTCTCTTTGACCGTTAAAAAACCACAAGAGAACTAAAATTACCTTGTTATGCTCAAAAAGTTAAAAATATTTGTTGCTATGGAGACAGTCCTAGTCTAGATTTCTTTCTGGCAGTTTAGACTTAGACAAACCCATGGGGAAGTAACATTTCATAGTTTCAATCCCACGGCTGACAAAATTTGTTCCTGTGGTTGAGATGAAAAACATACCTTTATCTTTGGTGTTCATGGGCACATTGAAAGGGTAAATAATAATTGAAAAATTCTTGCTCACCATACCCAGATTTTATGTCAGGACTGAAACTGGTAGAAAACAAAAGAATATCAAGCCAACTAAAGAGCTGGAGTATGTATTTTAATGTCTGTGTTGGATACCTTATATTTATTTTCCTCATAGGAGTTGTGGATTAATTTTTTTCAGGATAAGTTCTCTTTAGAAGGAGAAAAAAAGCATGAGTGCTTTTAAATATAGAAAGTAGCAATTATTAGTTTTGCACAGCAATAAGACCAGCTTGATTGCTAGAGGCAGCCCGTACAGGCTTTGGAAATAAAGGAAGTTCAGTTTCCAATTTCATCATTTACTAGCTGTGTAATCTTGAGTATATTGATTGACCTCCAGCCAGCAGTATTTACTGTGTGAAGTGGAGACAATGTAAGCAGAGTTTAGTGCAGAATAGGTATTCAATAAGTCATATCTAATAATACCAGTCTTTGATAAATTTTTCAGACAAGCAGGATTCCAACTTAAATTATCCATGTGTGTTTCCTTATTCTTCACGGTCTCCAGGAAAGATGAATGCATAAGCTGTTTGAATCTCCCCCCCCACCCCCCAAAATCTGGTCTTTTTTTTGGTTTGCCAAATTCTTACAGCTAAAGAAATTTGTCAAAAAAAAAAATTTTTTTTTTGTCTATTCGTCTTTATAGGTGATATAATGCTAAGTACCTAGTAAAACAGTAGTTATAACTTGCATAGTGTTTTATTAATGTCAGCTCTCTGTCAACTTATTTTTTAAGTAAGTTTAATTTTATGTGCTTAGAGTAAAATTTTATGTGAAAATTTTATGTGCTTAGAGTAAAATATGGATGCATTCTTTCTTTAGGCATTTTAAATTATACCTGACATCAAGTACTGAGCGCTTTTCCCAAAATTTCAAAGTCGTGGTGGTAGATGGTAAAGATGAAAGTGAGTACACCGTCAAATGGCAGGATTTCTTCAGTGGACATGTGGTTGGTTAGTATGGACTTGTTTGTTTGCCTTTGTGTCTACGGGTGTTAGGTATCCAGATCTGGTTTGATTGCATATTCTTTCTTGGTGGGAGGAAAAAGGGATGTCAAAGAAGTGCTATTCTTTGTTTTATCTGAGTTATATAAATTTGGAAAGAGGAACATTCAGACAGGAGGAAATGGGGATTATCTTAGCATGTATACTAATTGTCTATTTTAATGATTAAAATGAATTTTCTCCCAGTTGATAAGAATTTAACTTCCTCTTGTCTCCAGGGAAGGATTGTAGGCTTCCCTTATGAGATTTTAAACAGGGAAGCTAGGAGATAAAATAATTGACTTTAGGATTCCGTTATTTATTTAAGACAGTATATCAAATGAACAATTGAGGCTTACTTCTGGAACTTCCTCTGCAGAAAAAAGAAATGGCATTAAAATCTGCAAATAGTGCAATTCAAGCCCTATGTATTCCAGATCATGCTTTCTGCCTCCTCTTCGTTCTTTTGTTTGTTTTTTCTTTCTCTTTCTTTCTTTCTCTCTTTCTCTTTCTCTTTCTCTTTTTTTTGGGGGGGAGTGGGGGGGCAGAGGGAGAGAGAGAATCCTAAGCAGGCTGCACACCTAGCATAGAGCCTGTGGGGGGCTTGATCTCACAACTGTGAGATCATGACCTGGGCTGAAATTACGAGTTGGATGCTTAACCAGCTGAGCCACCCAGGTGCCCTCCTCTTAGTTCTTTCTTAACTTATAATAGGTGAAGTTATTTCGGAAGGACATGTACACGTTTGTTTTTGGTTTTGCTGTATAACGCACTCTAGGTAATTCTTACAAGAGGATTGAGAGAAAGAGAAAGGTTTCAAATGAGTTGAGGCTACTCTTTAGGAGTGTGAATATCTTGCTTTTTGCTGGGGCCTGTGTTTCTTTGTGGTAGATTTCTATAGTACCTAGGCAAATTCCATTCTGATGAAGGACCTGATTGATTTTTACTGACAGTAGTGCATAGTTTATTTTTTGATATAAGTATTTCTTAATGATGGAATTTTTTTTTTCTCTTAAGGTGAGCCTGACTCTAGAGTTCTAGCCCACATAGGAGATGATGATATTACAATAAGAATCAACACAGATGGGGCAGAATATAATATAGAGGTAAATCTATATGTACATTTTTTTTAGGGGGGAGCTGTTAAAACCGTTTCCCAGTTTTAAGAAGACAAAGGTCTTTAACTATACTTCTTTTTTTCCTTGTGTCTAAAGTTTTTACCAGTGAAGTAGATGATTTTTTTATAAAAAAAAAGGAGGTAATATTTTTTACATGTCTGAGAGGCTGTCATAAGATGCACCCTGTATTTCTAAGTGCCATAATTGAGAGAAAGTCGCATGTGTGGAGTGGATAATGGGAAGAGAAAACTTTCTTTCTCTCCTGATTCATTTTTTAATTCTTTCTCTAATAATCCTACTATAAGTGTAAATGTTCTCCAAGACAAAAGTCAGGTCTTATTTCTCCCATTCCCTCCTAGACGCTCAGGAAATACAAGAGCAGTAAAAGGTGAGAGTTTGTAGTCTGAGAAGTTAAAAGAGGAAACTAGGAAACTCAGGCTCTGGCCACTCTTCCACTGAAGTACTAGCAGTAGAAGAAACCAAGAACGATACATAACCATGTGTCCGATACTAGTCCAGAAAACAAAATGTTTGCCACAGATTTGTGGATTGAAGTGCTTCTGTTTCTAGGAAGATGAGACTACTCTGGGTAGTAGTGACATCACCAAAACAGAGCACCTGTGGGAAAACAGCAATTAAGGTTGGTCAAAATGAAAGTTTCATGTGTATCTGAGTGCTGATTGGGTTAAGACCGCATGCTGGTGCTATAAATACTATAACTTTTAATAACATCCAGACTGCATGGCCACTAGTCATTTGTCCATCATTGTGAAAGAGAAATGTCTGTCTCTGGCCTTGTGATCTATTTTGGTCTGGCTAGTATGTAGGCTATCTAATGTCAATGTTGTGGGGAGTCTAGCTTACCAGAGTCAGAAAATTAGCACAAATTAAATGAGCATGTACTCCAAAATAGGCAAATCAATTAAGTCTTAAATTTGCTTAATCTTTTACTAGTTTGTTTTTTAAAAGTACCTTTATTTTAAAAATACTCCCTGAAATTTTCAGAAAATAGAATATCTAAAATCTAACTCCTGGGAGATAGAACTACTATTAACATTTTGATGAGTATCCTTCCAAATGTTTCCCTGTACATGTATACACAGATAAGTGGTTGTACACACTTGTTGCTCTACCATTAGGACCATAGAGTGTACAGCTTGTTATCATGCATTCTTTAAAAAAGATTATTTATCTGAGGGGGAGAGCGTGAGAGTGAGAGAGAGAGCACACAAGCGACGGGGAGGGGCCAGGGGAGAGGGAGAAACAGACTCCCCACTGAGCAGGGAACTGGACACGGGACTGGATTCCAGGACCCCGGGATCATGACCTGAGCCGAAGGCAACCACTTAACCAAGTGAGCCACCCAGGCACCCCTGTATTTTTTGTTTAATTTTTTATTTAAATTCAATTTAGTTAGCATATACTGTAATGCATTTTTTAAAATTTAACTATAATTATGAACATTTTTCCATATTAATAAATGAAGATCTAAATTGGGTTTTTAAAAAATATTTTATTTATTTATTTGACAGAGAGCACACAGGCAGGGGGAGTGGCAAGCAGAGGGAGAGGGAGAAGCAGGCTTTCTGCTGAGCAGGGAGCCCGGACAAGGGGCTCGATCCCAGGACCTTGAGATTATGACCTGAGCCATCCAGGTGTCCCTAAATTAGGGTTTTTAATAAATGCTTGCCTGTTGGTTCCTTGAAACATGGTACCATTTATTAAACCAATCTCCCATTGATGTTCATTTTTTTTTGTTTCTAATTTTTGAAATAAAAAATGCTACAGGGGCACCTGGGTGGCTCAGTCGGTTAAGTGCCTGCCTTCAGCTCAGGTCATGATCCCGGAGTCCTGGGATTGGGCCCAGGGTCAGGCTCCCAAGCCTGCTTCTCCCTCTTCCTCTGCCGTTCCCCCTGCTTGTGTGCATGCATGCACGCGCGTTCTCTCTGTCAAATAAATAAAGTCTTTTAAAAAAGTGCTATGGTGAACAGCCTGGGCACACCTTTGGTGCATGCATTTAGTCTCAGGGTAGGAAACTCTGTAGGCCGTACCAGGGTTTCACATTAGCTGCTCCTGCAACTGAGCAGCTGCACATGTTCATTCCTTTCTCTCACTGAGGTGGACGTGGGTCGGGTGGTCCTTCTCTACCTTGTAGCTTGTAGCTTTGATGTCTGGACACATATCGTTTGAGGTTGCCACGGATGGGAAACGGAGCTAGAGAAGCCCACAGGGGTTTTTAAGGGCCAGACTTGGAAGTGGCTACAGCACTTCCACCCAGGTGGGACTGGAACTCTTGTTTCTGACCTGCCTGCAAAGGAGGCTGGGAAAGATCCTCTTGTCTTGTGCTCAGAAAGATAAAACAGTGTAGGGAATGCTCAGTGTTGTTTCTGCTTATTTCCTTAGAAGAATCTGTTTTTTAATTCAAAATGTGTACATGTAGGATCCAAGTTAAATTTGCTCAGATTCCTCACTTTTCTAAATAATTCCTTAGGGAGAATTAGCAGTTCTGTTTCCAACCATATCTCCCTATCTCACTAAGTACAAAAATGGATATAATTAATATTTTATTGTGAGATGTTCACTTAAAAGTAAACTCAGCAGGTTTATTGAAGGACTTCTGCATGAGATTAATAATCTTTTAATAGAAAAAGTGGTTTATACAATGGTAATTTTTTTATTATTTATTGCATAATTCTTATCTGCACTTAGGTATAAAAATTTTAAAATCTTAGACATAAGAGTCAACAGGAAAATGTATACATCTTATTTTTAACACTTCACTATTAAACCTTTTTTTTTTTTTTTTTAAGATTTTATTTATTTGACAGAGACACAGCGAGAGAGGGAATACAAGCAGGGGGAGTGGGAGAGGGAGAAGCAGGCTTCCCGTGGAGCGGGCAGCCCGATGCGGGGCTTGATCCCAGGACCCTGGGAGCATGACCTGAGCCGAAGGCAGACGCTTAACGACTGAGCCACCCAGGCGCCCCTCACTATAAGCCATTACTGATTTTATTACCAAAGCTTGCTATTTATATAAATAAGCCTAGGTTAAACTTTAATCATGATTTTTTTCTCCCCACCTTTTTGCTTTGAAAATGTTCAGATTTACAGAAGGATTATAGAATACCCTGTAACCCTTCATTAACTGGTAGCATAATACCATGTTTGCTTTATTGTTTCTTTTTCCCCCCAAATCCTTTGAAAATAAGTTTCAGACATCATGACTCCACCCCTGAATGCTTTAGTGTGCATCTCCTAACAGTAAAGGTATTCTTCTACATAGCCACAATACCAATAACACACCTGAGTAAACAAAAATAATTCTGTAATATTATTTAAAAATGCATAGTCAAAATCTCCAGTCGTCATCAAAATCTCCTTCATAGATTCCCCTCCACCCCCACCCCCACCCCCAATTTAGGGTCCAAGAGGTTCTTGCCTCTTATTTAGTTATTCATCAGATGACTTTTTTCTGGAAACTTGTTAATAATGGTGAAAATAGGATTTGCTTTTACTAGTAGTAATAGTAACTACTTTTATCTTGAAATCTTAATATATAACTGGATTCATTATTTTATATTATCTTCAAGATAGGTGTATCATTACTTTACCCAATGAAAAAAGTTATCTTCAGATAAGTTACTTGTTGAAGGCACACAATACAGGTACAGTTGAGGTTTGAACCTGGGTATCTCTGATCCCAAATCCTGCTATCTTTTTCTGTGTCTGACTGACTACATCAGGAAACTCTTAATCTGAATTTAGAAATGTTTGATCCAAAAGAAAACATTTTTCTCTTTTCCTATTCGTAGGCCAAATGAAGGTCCCTGCAGCCAAGGGGTTGGTTAGGTAACTTTCTGAGGTTTCTGCTAGCTCTGCAGCTCATTGTTTCTTAAATCTACCTCATACGTGGATTATGAAAGAAGATCCACACACATGCACTTGACCTTTGAACAACTTGGATTTTGAACTACATGGGTCCACTTATATGCAGATCTTTTTCAGTAAATGTATTGAAAGATTTTTGGAGATTTGCAACAATTTGAAAAAACTCGCAGATGAACCACGTAGCCTAGAAATACTGAAAAAATAAAGAAGTTAGGTATTATTGTAAGAAAATAGTCTATAATACATCTAATGTACAAAATATGTGAATTGACTGTTAATGTTGTTGGTAAGGCTTCTGGTTAACAGTAGGCTATTAGTATTTGTTTGGGGGGCATCAAAGTTACATGTGATGGGTTTTCAACTGCATGGGGGGGTCAGTTCCTCTAACCCCAGCATTGTGGGAGAGTCAACTATATTTAACAGCTTTATTGAGGTAAAATTCACATACTCTACAGTTCACTTGTTTGAAGTATGTAATTCATTGAGTTTTAGTGTATCCTAGAGTTACGGAAGTCATCACCACCATCAATTTTAGAACATTTTCATCACCCCCAAAAGAAATACCATACCCTTTAGCAGCCCACCACCCTTTGCTCCCAAATCCCCTAGCCCTAGGAAACCACTGATCCATGGTCTCTTTAGATTTGCTTGGTCATCATATAAATGGAATCATAAGACATAGTCTTTTATGACTGGCTTCTTTCTCTTAGAATGCTTTTAAGGTTCATCCACGTTGTAGCCTATGTCAGTACTTCATTTCTTTTTATTGCCAAATAATACTCTGTTTTATGCATATGCCACATTGTGCTTATTCATCAGTTGGACATTTGGGTTGTTTTCACTTTTTTTCCTATTACGGATAATGCTGCTGTGAACATTTGTGAACAAGTTTCTGTCTGAGCGTGTATTTTCAATTCTCTTGGGTTTATACCAGGAGTGGAATTTCTGGGTCATATGGTAACTCTATTTTTAACCTTTTGAGGAACTGCCAGACTGTTCTCTGTGGTGGCCATGCTCCACATTCTCACCATTTTACATTCCATAGTATATGAGGCTTCTGACTTCTCCACATCCTCACCAATACCTGCCATTACCTATCTTTGATTCCAGCCATCCTGGTGGATGTGAAATTGTGTCCTTGTGGTTTAGATTTTCATTTCCATGATGGATATGGAGGGAAGATTTCATATATCCATATATATATAAAATATAAGTGTGTGTGTGTGTGTGTGTGTGTATACAATGTTTTTTTTGTACTTTCCTCACAAGCTGCCTAGTTTGGATGAGATCACCATCCTTTTAGGAACTTGGTTCTTGACTTGGGTAACCTTTCAAATATGTTAGTTCTGATTTACTGTGACCTTGCAATAGGGGAAGTGAAGATTTTTTTTTTTTTAAAGTGCTTTCCCTGAAAGAGATAATGAGTTTTAGGCACATTGCTGCAAGTTTTCAGTCTTCTCTCCTGTGTATAAAACCTTCACGGCAAGAAGATACTAAGGAAACCGGAATGAGAAGCATACAGGGCCAGAAGGCTCCTCTCCCGTTTGTTGCTGTAGGTCGTCACCTGGAGTGGGGTTGGTGTGCAGCAGGCGTTACATAAATGTTTTTGAGTGATGGAAAAGGTTATGCATTTCCTTTTCTGGATCTTTTAAAATGTATCATAATTTGTACGAAATAATGCTTTTTTCGTATACATATAAAATCAAAGGGTGAATAACCCATGTGTTTATTTACCAGCATAGAAACTGAGAAAAATTGAAATGATTTATTTATAAGATTTTATTTATTTGAGACAGCTTGAGAGAGAGCGCTAGTGGGGTGGGCGGGGAGGAGCAGAGGGAGAGGGAGAAGCAGGCTCCCCGCTGAGCAGGGAGCCCAGTGCGGGGCTCAATCCCAGGACCCTGGGATCATGACCTGTGCCGAAGCAGATGCTTAACCGGCTGAGTCACCCACGCGCCCCTGAAATGATTTATTTTTGATAAAATGACTAGTCCATTTACTTAACTTAAATGAATGTTATCTAAAAGCAAAGGATGATGGGGCGCCTGGGTGGCTCAGTCGTTAAGCATCTGTGTTCGGCTCAGGTCATGATCCCAGGGTCCTGGGATCGAGCCCCGCATCAGGCTCCCCGCTCCGCGGGAAGCCTGCTTCTCCATCTCCCACTCCCCCTGCTTGTGTTCCCTCTCTTGCTGTCTCTCTCTGTCAAATAAATAAATAAAATCTAAAAAAAAAAAAAGCAAAGGATGTTGTAAGAATTGAGTATTTAGGAATTCTTATATTTTGCATCTCATGTATGTATGTTTTCTGTTTTAGCCACTTTGGAGACTAATTAATGATACTAAAGACAAAAGAATGTTAGTTTATAAATCTGAAGATATCAAGAATGTTTCACGTCTACAGTCTCCAAAAGTGTGTGGTTATATAAAGGCGGATAATAAAGAGTTGCTTCCAAAAGGGCTGGTAGAGAGAGAGCCACCTGATGGTAAGACTTAAAAATATATTTCAAATAAGAAACAAGCGTTATGGCTGTCTTCAGTAGGTAGGGGTGGTTGTTAATTTGATTAGTAATTATAGAATTTGGCTTGAAAATAGAGTTTTATTCAGAAATTTCTTTAATTCTTTTGCCTATAATGTAAGAACTGAAAACACTAGAAAATAATGGTAACAATAAAGATTGGAAAAAGTCTACAGAAAAGGGAAATTGTGTAATCTGAGAGAATTTTTTTTGTAAATAGATATTAAAGAAGGATTGATAATATATAGTGGTTTTTTTTTTTTTTTTTTAAAGATTTTATTTATTTATTTGAGAGAGAGAATGAGAGACAGAGAGCATGAGAGGGAGGAGGGTCAGAGGGAGAAGCAGACTCCCTGCCGAGCAGGGAGCCCGATGCGGGACTCGATCCCGGGACTCCAGGATCATGACCTGAGCCGAAGGCAGTTGCTTAACCAACTGAGCCACCCAGGCGCCCGATAATATATAGTGTTTAAATGGGTGTGGAGAGGTGGGAAAAATTTTTTGTTTGGGATATTTAGAAATGACAAAATAGTAAGTACTATTGAAAACAATCTTTGGAAAAGTTTATAATCTTTGGAAAAGTCTTGGGAAAGATCACTTTATATATATATATATATATTTACATAAATATATATATTAAGATTTTTTAATTTTTAAGATTTTATGTGTTTATTTGAGAGAGAGAGAAAGAGCACGAGTTGGGAGGGAGAGAGGGAGAGAGAGGGACAAGCAGACTTTCCGCAACGCGGAACTCCGTCACAGGACTCTGAGATCATGACCTGAGCCAAAGTCAGACGCTTAACTGACTGAGCCGCCCAGACACTCCAAAGATTTTATTTTTAAAGTAATCTCCACACCCAATGTCGGGCTTGAACTCACAACCCTGAGATCAAGAGTCGCCTGCTCTACCGACTCTGCCAGTCTGGCGCCCCAGGACAGATCACTCTAGGGTCATTTAAAAACCTAACCATCTTGGGGTGCCTGGGTGGCTCAGTTGGTTAAGCGACTGCCTTCGGCTCAGGTCATGATCCTGGAGTCCCGGGATCGAGTCCCGCATCGGGCTCCCTGCTCGGCAGGGAGTCTGCTTCTCCCTCTGACCCTCCCCCCTCTCATGTGCTCTCTCTCTCAGTCTCTCTCTCTCAAATAAATAAATAAAAATCTTAAAAATATAAATAAATAAATAAATGACTCAAAAATATTAAAAAAAAAAAAAACCTAACCATCTTGGAGAAATACTCTACTCTCCTCATTTTTGAAAACTTAGAAAATATGACTAACATTTTAGTGTATAAATAAATTCTCAATTGGGTGTTTGATAAGAAAAATGACCTATTACCATAAACTCATTTTTAATGTCTGATTATCTTCATAGTTTTACCACTACTTTGCTTAATTTGGAAACTTCTAGAAGAAAATGACAGTTTCATAGCCCAACAATAGATTAGATGATTGTTTTACTTAAGTACTTTTTTAGAGTTTGCTTATTTTAAAAATTAAGGAGGCCCTTTTCCTTGGTTTTGAATTCTAAGATTTTAAAACCTCATATTACTTTTTACTTTTCTGTCTTCCTCCAAATTGTTTTTTGGTTGAAGATATCTTTAAGGATACTAAGCTCAAATAATGTTTGTTTCAAAAATATGCTAGATTTAAAGTGTTACTATAAAAAAACTCCTTGTTTTGATGAATTTTGATTTAATAGTGCATACAAATTCATATTAGAGCTTGTTCATCGAGTGAAGAGAAGAGCTGACCCTAATCCCATGAAGAACACGTGTAAATTGTTGGTGGTAGCAGATCATCGCTTTTACAGATACATGGGCAGAGGGGAAGAGAGTACAACTACAAATTACTTAGTAAGTATCTGAAACTGGATCAGGTCACTGGACACAAAAATCAAGGTAGGTAGGCAAATTCCATTTAAGAGAAGACTGCTGTGGTGTGAAATGTAATGAAATGAGATCTGTTCCAGTTGCTCTCTTATTTCCTAAAATAATGGGGAGCTCTCTGAGGTTCTTAAATTACTCTGTAGAGATTCTAGTTTCAAATTTTTGAAAAGCCGTTTTGCCCTTGAACTAATATTTTCTGCACATTAGAATTCTTATACATATTAATGTTGAGGGAGAGTTCGTAACATAGGCCTCCCTTCTTTATTCAAGTGATCTCTTTGAAAATAGCAATGACATATGGATGGATGGGTGCTCCAGAGTGGGGAAAAAAAGTATTTGTCTGAACCTGTGTGTGTTCTCTGTTTATATGTATATTTCAGAGAAGATGGTCAGTTTGGTTTTTGTTTAAAATAGCTAATTGTTGGAATATAACTTCGTGGAGTAGATGGGACTTTCATGGTCATAACTAACTATAGGGCAAAGATTCAAAGGAAAGATTACAGAAGTATTGACACTGGGTATTTTGAGCCTTTATATTATAATTTGAAAAGCCAAGGGAATCCCATTTCATGGACATTTTTTGTTAGTATGATCTCATTCGTCATGATAACTTGGCACTGACAAAATGTTGTTGAGGGAATAAAAGAGAATGCAGCTATTCATGAATCAAGAGTGTAGGCCCCAAAAGACGCCTTTCTCATTGCCTTGCTTTTTCCGTTCTCTCTGTTTTATTCATACCCTCCCTCACCCTTCTTTCCCTCCCCTTCCAGTGTCAAGTGAAAGAATTTATTATGAGGGTAGTAGGAGTAGTGTGTGAAGTCACTGCAGTTCTTGTTCCTAAGTAAGAGAGATTCTTTCTTGAAAAAGTTTCTTTCTTAATGTGGGTTTTGTATTAAGGGGTCTTAATTTACTTTTTTGTTCATTATACCACAAATATGAATATAATGAGAGGTCTAGTCTTAACAGTTGCATTTCTTCATTTTACACTTACTATAAGCAAAGAACAGTTTTTAGATTTCTAATGTGCTTCACGGTTGCTACAACAAGCCTCATCTAGCCATTTTATGAACAATAGAATAGTCTGAGGAAGAGATGGGTAATGAGTATTATGTTCTTACGTAGTTGGAGTCACCCTTGTTCGTCCTCCCCCCAACCCAGTATTCTCTTGTCTACCTCACCTGCCATCCGAAAGCAGAGGACAGAAGAAAGGGGGACCGTCCGGTGGAAGCTCACTCCTCTTTCTCTCTGCCCAGTCCTTGGTGCTGGACTTTGTCCAGTGAGGGCCGGGGGTAGGTTGAGCAGCATCTGTCACTGCCCCTCACCTTTTTCTGAGGAAGGGTTCTGAGGTTCTTGCCGAGAGATGGAGTGGAGATGGACTGCTGCTTAGAAGGGCAAATTTTAGGTACACTGGTTGACCTTTAACTTTCATTTTTATAGTTGATTGAAATGGCAGTTTTTTAGAAGCCTGTTACTTGATATTTTGGTTCATATGCAATTGATCACCTAAAATTTGAGATGAACTGTACCACTTCTTGATTCTAATAATAATACTCTAAGTTTGAGGCTAGGAATAATTGTTTTGTTAGTGTCATCAATGATAAAGAATAACATCTTAATGCTAGCTTTGTGATTGGTGGAAACTTGTACAGTGGTATTTTCTCTAAACTGACCATTTTAATCCCTGCAAAATTTATATTATGTTGCAGAGTGGTAAATATACATGTCTCTCTCACTCTTTTATAAACACAGATAGAGCTTATTGACCGAGTGGATGACATCTATCGGAACACTTCATGGGACAATGCGGGTTTTAAAGGTTATGGAATACAGATAGAGCAGGTATTTACCAATGGATGTGGATGTGGCTTTTATTACTCTGCTGAGTGATGTGATGCAGATATTTGTCAGTTGTATTCAGAACCCAAAAACTGATCTTCGACTCTAATCTTACAAATTTTCAGATGCCAGTGATTTTTATCTTCTAAATTGTATAGTGTTTTTGAATTATTTACAGATTGTGAAGTGTTTTGTTCTTAGGCTTATTGTAGGCAGAAAGCCTTTTTAGGCTGCTGTGATCTCGTCTTTCTCTGAATTTATGTTTTTATCCCCTTCGTTGTTTCACTTTTTTTGATTATGCTTTATGTCTTTAGTTAGAATGTTGGCACATATTGTTGAAACCTTAGAAAATTTACTCAGAAATACTGTGTACATTTGTAAGGCATTTATGCATATAGAACCAGTAGATCTCTTTTCCCCAGAATTTTCTGGTTTCTTCTAATCTGTGGATAGAGCACATCAGTAATGGTGTATTGATGTCATCTTAGTTATATCTCATAGTAAACATTGTTCGAAATTGATAAGACTAATTAAAAAGACGTCTGAAGTTGGGTATTGCTTTGGACAGATACTTAATATGTAAATTATTATCTCTTGTTTCTTCCAGGCTTTTTGTACTAAATTAACCATATTCTTACAGGTTCTGTAGTATAGAATTTAGAGATTAAGAAACAAAACTTCTGAAATCATGCATCATACTATATAAATGTTAAACTTTTATAGTACTTGTATGAAACTAAGAGAATTATTTTTCCCTTTTCCATTCTCTTTTACTGTTTTGCATTTTCTTTTAAGTTATTATTTGAATAGGTAATATATACACATGGTACAAAAGCCAGTGAAAAGTAAGTCTCTTCAACCTCTGCTATTGTCAAACCAGTCCCTTTCCCCAGAGACATCCATGTCACAAGTTTCATAAGTATTGTCCCAGAGAGATTTTGTGCATGCATAGCATGTGTATGTATATGTGTGTATTTGACACATGGTGGTATGCTCTACTCTTTTGCACCTTGCTTTTTCATTTTGCGAATATGTTGGTGATTGTTCCATTGTGGTACATAGAAAGCTGCCTCACTTGTCTAAAATAGCTGCATCATGTTCAAGTTTTAGGGGCCCAATAAATAAAACTCCGTTTTGCCTTAAGGAGTTGGAACCACTTGGAAAAATAGGTGCAGTGTAGGAGATTGAAATACCAGCTTTATAATAATGATAATGGATTAGAGGGTGTGATTTAGATGTACAATCACAGTGGGCTTCTGTTTCATCCCAGAATTGATCTTGACCACCAAAGCCGCAGAGCCCTCCCCTGTGAGCCTGCCACGTGGTGGCAGAGCAGCCCAGACTACACCCCTCCAGCAGGCCTAGCCAGCGGAGAGGCCAGAAAGGGCTGAGCTGAGCCTGGCTTTGTTCTTTGCCCTAAACACTCTCACCGGTCGATAACGTTTCATCTCCTTCAGAGGAAAGCCTTTGTTCCTTTTTTATTAAAGCAGGATTAACATGAATTTTTACTGTATGTACAAGGAAAAGCCCCTGATCTTTATAATCTTTTATTTCTACTGGGTGCAGTGACAGACATCTAATTGTTCTGTGGCTCTGAATCATTGACTATAGTTGGAGTGAATATTTTAGGCTCAGGGAACCCAGGTTCTCATTTTGTCAAACTAAATGTAGAGGAAATAAGAGTTTAGGAATACATTTATAAATTGATAAATAAGTCATTGACATACATGTTTTCCATAGCATATGCTTCTCAGTTTGTTTTTAAATGAATATTAGAGCTGAAGAATTTTATGGAATTTTGGTTTTAAAACATTTTTTCTAGAATGGTAGATGATCTTATTTTGAATAGCTAAAACAGTGCAGTATTATTTCAGTCTTGTGACTTTTTTCTGAAGTGTTCTAAGTATATTGTCTCTTTAAGTATAGATCCGCATTCTCAAGTCTCCACAAGAGGTGAAACCTGGTGAAAGGCACTATAACATGGCAAAAAGTTACCCGAATGAAGAAAAGGATGCTTGGGATGTGAAGATGTTGCTAGAGGTAGGTGGTGGAGTCCCAGACATGATGCTGTTAGTGCCCTTTGTGGTTTCTAGCACCTGGGGCGTGTGTGCGTCAATGAGGGGCGCACTGAGAAGGGTCATTGAAAACCAGGAGCAGCCCCCCCCCCCAGCTAATCCGGCAGTGACCTCATCCCTGGGGCAGGGCAGACAGCAAGACAGGCCAGAAAGTTGTGAAAATGAAAAATGCTAGAAAGTGGTACTTCTTGATCTTAGTATCTTTGAGAATCTAGTTGAAGTATTGGGACTTTAGAAAATGTATACTCAATATAAACATTTTTTGCACACCATTTTGTTCAGGTTTCTTTGAAACTTATCAGTAGATCTGCTAGGTCAGTAATTGTCAAACAGTATGAAAATGTATTAGTAGAAATATAACTTGAAGATGTGGAAGTTTTCTACAGGATTTAAAAATCTTTGTGACTGTATTCTGGTAATCTGAAGATAGCCTAAACATTCTATGCCATATGATTCTTGCCTCGACGGGGTATGATTGATCCTTTTTGCCACATATTTTAGTGTCTTGAGTTTGTGTATGTGATCGCTTTGTTGTAAAATCACCTTCTGTGAAGTGATAGTGATCTTTTAATATGTTAGTAAGTGTATTGGTTTCCTATGGCTGCTCTAACAAGTTCCCGAAAATTCACAGCTTGTAACATTTATTTATCTAGTGGTTTCCATGGGTTAGTCCATGTACAGTGTGGCTTATCAGTCTCACGGGGCAAAAATTAAGTTTTCAAAGCTTGAATGGAGTTAAAGGATATTACCAGCTCTTTTTCCAGGTTGAGATGCATAGAGTGCTGCATGTGTTTAGTACTTCACTTGCTGTCTCTGCGGTGACCCACTTCCCCACCAGAGCTTGAGGCAGCACCGTTCACTTCTCAAGAGGCTCGGCAAGGATTAGGAGTGCCAGTAACAAAGCACTGCAGACTGGTGGCTTAAACAGCAGAGATGTATTTTTCACGGTTCTGGAGGCTGGAAAACCAACGCAAAGTTAAAACAAAAACCCTAGGTGTTTTTGTTGGCTCAGTCGGAAGAGCATGCAACTCTTGATCTTAGGGTTGTGATACCGAGCCCCATGTTGGGTGTAGAGGTTACTAAAAATAAACTTAAAAAAAAAATACATACAAAACCAAATAGAGTCCTTGAAATACTTTAGAGGGATCTGTTTGGTATTAGGTGCCGACATCCCCTGGAAGGAGTAGTCAAGCCCCGAGACTTACAGAATTGGCGTGTCTCCAGGGCCAGGCTGCATGGCTTCAACCAGCCCTCTTGGTTTTGAATTGCTATAAGAAGCTCCCAAGTTCTTCCCTGTCCCATCCCCCTCCCCGACTAGATGGTACTCCACTTCTTACCTATATAGGTGGGTGAAAATTGTATGTAAGGAGCATAGTGCCGCACAGTTTTGTGGTTGCTGATGTAGAGCTGCAGTCAGGCATGTGGTATTGTTCTCCAGTGTCTGCTGAAACATCTTTTAGTCTGATGCAATTGTTAATCTAATTAAGAGTACTTTTTTTCTTAAAGCAATTTAGCTTTGATATAGCCGAAGAAGCATCTAAAGTCTGCCTAGCACATCTTTTCACCTATCAAGATTTTGATATGGGAACTCTTGGGTTAGCTTATGTTGGTTCTCCCAGAGCAAACAGTCATGGAGGCATTTGCCCAAAGGGTAAGTCTTCCATTTGTTGTGTGGATATGTGAGAATGGCAGACTGATTAGATTGTATTGTAATTCTGTATTAAATAAGCACTTTGTCTCTATTTCCTTTGTCCTCTAGCTTATTATAGTCCAATTGGAAAGAAAAATATTTATCTGAATAGTGGATTGACCAGCACAAAAAATTATGGTAAAACCATCCTTACAAAGGTATGTTCTCTTATTTTTTAAAAGGATAGATTTTGAGTTTATTGTAGTAGAACCTCAGTTGTATATATTTATGTAGGTATCTTTAAAAAAAGTAATGCGTACTTTTGTTTCTGCCTAAAAAAATACATGTGTTTCAGTGGGAAATGTGAAAATAAAAAATATAAAGGAAAAGATAAAAAGCTACCTGTGAGATTTCTTTTGAGACCCATCAGGGTCATTGTTTTTCCTGAAGACACCCCTCCTGGAGCCCTTCATCCTGTGGTTTCTCTGCAGGCTACTTGGCTCCCAGTCCGCAATGTAGCTGTCATTTGAAGACCTCCCCAAACTCCCTCATTTCCTGGACCTCATTTCCTTCCTCCCTCCCTCCCTCCCTCCCTTCCTTCCTTCCATTTATTTATTTGAGAGAGCAAGTGAGAGGGAGAGAGCACTTGAGAGGGGAGGGAGAGGGGAAGGTCAGAGGGAGACGCAGACTCCCCGCCAAGCAGGGAGCCCGATGCAGGGCTTGATAATGGGACTCTTGGATCATGACCTGAGCCGAAGGCAGATGCTTAACTGACTGAGCCACCCAGACGCCCCTGTTCTTTTTCTTGATTTATACCATCATTTTGGTGTAGCATATTTTCCAGGAGCTTCCTAAGAAAAGGGTACATGAGAGGCAAATTGAGATTTTTGCATATCTCTAATTGTCTTTAACCTTCTCTTAAACTTGATTGATAATTAAATTTTCTCAGCATTTGCAGACATCGCTCCATTGTCTTCTAGTATTTTGTGTTACCGTTAGAATCTGAAGTCATTCTGATTTTTTATCCTTTGTATGTGACCTGTTTTTTTCCTCTAGAAGATTTTAGGATCTTGTTTTTGCCCAGGTATATCCATTAGGAATATGTTAGGCACATTCCAGCAAATCCATGCGACTGAAAATCCAACACAGCGACTTAAATAAGGGGTGTGTTTGGTTCAGTCAACAGCAGGGTCATGGATAGCATCCTGTGGGTGCTGCAGCAGCTTAGTGATGCTCTCAGGGAGCCAGGATCCTCCCAGTTTTTACTCAGCCCCTTTGAGCACAGGCCTTTGTCCTCATGCTTATCCTCTGCTCACAAGGTGGTTCTGTTCGTGCTGCAGAAAGGAGGACAGAGCCTCATCTGTCCCTTATAAAAAAAAACCTCTGGAGTCCCACCCACTGGCTTCTGTTTATATCTCACTGGACAGAATCGGTCATGTGACTGACCTACCTTCAAAGAAATATGGGAAGGTGGCTATTTTAACAGAGTATATTGGCAACCTGAGCAGGATTAGGATTTTTTAAGGAAGGAAGAAGAGGAGAATGGATATTGATAGGAAATACTAGTTTCTGATACACTGGTAGTTTGGCTATGACGTTATAGTTGGTGTCGGTTTTTTATCCCACTGTGTTGGGCCCTTCAATTGTGACACTCCCAACTCCCACAGTCCTACTGCTATTCTGTTGTTGGTCGCATTAATCAGGACCTCATTTAAGAAAAGCAGGGCCTAGGTGGCCATAGCAGCTGACGGTTGGGTATTAAGTCATAATGTTTACTTTGCATGATCCTTTAAGGAAGCTGACCTGGTAACAACTCATGAATTGGGACACAATTTTGGAGCAGAACATGATCCAGATGGCTTAGCGGAATGTGCCCCAAATGAGGACCAGGGAGGAAAATACGTTATGTATCCCATCGCTGTGAGTGGAGATCATGAGAACAATAAGGTATGTATCTTTTGGAGCATTTTTAGGTTAGGAAGGAAAGAGGCTATGTTTAATTATAATGAGAGCTCAGAAAAGCCTTCCATTCCAGGGATGGAACTGCAAATTATGAAGTACCCTCAAACTTGGTTGTGTGTTTTAGAGTGAAATGAGGACCATCGAATCTGGTTGAAGCTATCATTTGGACTGTTATCAGAGTTAATTGTGTTGATTGGGGCTCTCTGAAAAATTAGTGATAGTAATGGCTTGTGCTGGAGTTCTAGATGGCAAGGTCTGGTGCAAGTTAAAAATTTCATGTCATTTCTTTTTTTCTTTTTCTTTTTCTTTTTTTAAAAGATTTTACTTATTTATTTGACCGAGTGAGAAAGCACAGGCAGGGGGAGCAGCAGGGGTAGAGGGAGAAGGAGGCTCCCCGCTCAGCAGGGAGCGCCTGATGCGGGACTCGATCTCAGGACCCCAGGATCATGACCTGAGCCAAAGGCAGACGCTTAACCAACTGAGCCATCCAGGCGCCCCAAAAATTTCATGTCATTTCGTATACAAGCTGTTGTTCCTTTTAACTCTCCTTAATTTGCATGTTTTCATAAACTTTTGCAACAAAATACATAATTTGCCAGACTGTAAACCTCCAGGGGGAAAGGCCCTTGCTTATCTTGTTCACAGTTCTGTCTCCAGTGCCTAGCAGGGTACCTGGCACGTAGCAGTTTGAGTAAATAAATGAACAGTTTGCTGCCGGGGGTTTCTGAGAGTACACCAGTCCGTGGGAGAAACTTTTAGAGTGGCCACGACTGGCTCTTAGACTCTGACCTGAAAGTGCTCACAGGCATCTGGTTTATGCATTTCACTTGAAGTTAAGCAGCACAAAGCATCATGAGAAGAACATACTGGTGTTGTTGCCAAGTTAGAGAGGGCTGACTAACTGGGAAAGATGGTGAAGTATTTCTCCTGGTTTCCTTTTTCAAGCCAGGCTGTGGCACTTTAAAGCCTGGCAGGGAGCTAGAGGAAGGGATTACTTTTGTGTTTCCCTGGCCCTGACCCTGCTTTTGGAAGTTTCTTTCTCGTGTTCTTTTTGTCATCTTTTTCCTTGGCCATTAAGTATAAACAGTCTCTTCCTCTCTTGCTTTGCACCTTAAGTTTTGTATTTCCTCTGCTTGACAGCTTGCACCTGAGGCGCTTTGCCTTCTTCGTTTGCCTATTCTTCCGACTTGTCACACACCCTGTTGAATTTTCCTCTATTTTTCATAGTTGTCTCTGTATTTCATTTTTTTTAAATTATTTATTTATTTTTAGAGAGAGAATGTGTGCACGAGTGGGATGAGGGGCAGAGGCAGAGGGAGAGAATCTCAAGCAGACTCCCTGAGGAGCCCAACATGAGGCTTGATCTCATGACCCTGAGATCACGACCTGAGCCAAAACCAAGAGTCAGATGCTTAGCCGACTGAGCCACCCAAGCGCCCGTCTCGTCATTTCTAATCATGTACATTCTAGCTCAGTGCTATTCAGTAGAAGGTTCTGGCATGACGGAAACATTCTGTATTAAACAGCAACCCCTAGCCATAGGTGGCCATTGAGCACTCCACATGTGACCGGAGAGACCAAGTAACAATTTTAAATGCTGTTTTATTTATTTTATTTTATTATTCTTTTTAAATTATGTTTTATTTAAATTCAGTAGTGATTGCCTGGGATTGGAGCTGGGAATGGGAATTAACTGAAAAAGGACATGAGGGACCTTATTGGGACAAGAACATGTCCACAAGTTGATTTATGGTGATGGCTGCACCACTTGGTAAAGTTAGTGGAAATCACTGATTTGGACACTTGAAATGGGTGAATTTTGTGATATGTAAAATATGCCTTAAAAAAGCTTTTTTTTTTTTAAAGATTTTATTTATTTATTTGACAGAGACACAGCGAGAGAGGGAACACAAGCAGGGCGGGTGGGAGAGGGAGAAGCAGGCTTCCCGCTGAGCAGGGAGCCGGATGTGGAGCTCGATCCCAGGACCCTGGGATCATGACATGAGCCGAAGGCAGACGCTTAATGACTGAGCCACCCAGGCGCCCCATGCCTTAATAAAGCTATTGAAAAACAACAACCACCCAGTGTGGGAGCAGAGGGGAAGTGGTGAGGGTACAGAGGAGTTAGGAAGCCATGAGTTGATCATTGTTGAAGCTGGTGAGGGGCATGTGGGCGTTCTCAATACCATTCTGTTCATTTTGCAGCTGTGTGAACTTCTATAATAGAAAGTATGAAGTATGTGGTGAGGAAAAAGAAATTGTAATAGCCACATTTGGCTCCTGGCTGTAGTATTACACAGTGCATTCTATAGTCATTTGCTTCTTTGTTAGGAGGATGGTGTGAGTACTTTGGGGGAAATTATCTTACTTTGCAGACTCTTGCTCTACAAGTTCTCCGTAGTGAAATTTCCCTGTGAGCTCTTCCATGGCCTTGTAATGACTTCTAAGGAGAATAGTGCCTGGCCAGAGCCTATTTTTTTTTTTTTAATTCAGGAGGTTGGGGCACCTGGGTGGCTCATTCGGTTAGGCATCTGCTTTTGGCTCAGGTCATGATCCCCCAGAGTCCTGGGATTGAGCCTCACATCGGGCTCCCTGCTCAGCAGAGATTCTGCTTCTCCCTTTGCCCCTCCCCCTGCTCATGCTTGCTCTCTCTCTCTCTCTCTCAAATAAATAAAACCTTAAAAAAAATAAATTCAGGAAGTGCCCGTCATCCACATTGGGCGTAGAGCTTACTTTTTAAAAAAAGAAAAAAACACAGACAACTCTTGGGGCACCTGGCACGTGACTCTTGATCTCAGGGTTGTGAATCCAAGCCCCATGTTGGATGTGGAGCTTACTTGAATAAAATGTGAGGGACAAGAAAAGGAAGTGCCAGTTTATCAAAAAAGAACAAGTTATCCATTTATTTATTTTGTCCCAAACACATCATATTTAGTGTATTTTCTATTAGTTTGGTTTACCCAAGTAGTGATCCTCTTGTAAAAAGATACTGGGTATCTTCTAATCTACATTTTAAATGAATTCCTTAATAAAAATGTTTGTAACTAGATAAAAAGCACTCCAGTTTCCTTGACCTTGAAAGACAGGGCCTGGTACCTCTCACAGACAATCTGCTGAGAAGTGATGTGCCTCGGGCCTCACTGCGGTCAGATGGCACGAGGGGGGTAAGCTTGTAGGAGGGCTTGTTGGCACAAGAGGAGAGAGTGTGGGAAGGGTGCAAAGAGAAGGCCAGAGGTCTTCAGGGAGCGTGAAAACCACGTTCCTCTTAGCTCTGCCCAAGGGCCCCGCCACTCGGGCGTGTGGCTCTGATAAGATAGTGAGGAGGCTGCTTACTGCTTCAGTGTGAATTCTAATTTCTTAGCATCTGATCTCCCATGAGTGAACTGATAAAATTGAGTTCATGAATCTGCAGTGCTTGTGAGTAAACCCAGCAAATTCTAACTGCCCGAGGCCTAGACTGAGATAACCAGACCTTAAATATCTTTACCATAGAATAAATGGGAAGATCCTTTAAAAAAAAGCCTGGTTAATATTTCTGTTTCAGGTGATAAGGTCTTGGATATCATTGTAAAAGTAATCCTTTCAGTATCTGACTCAACGATCACAGTTACCTTTGGAGGGTCCTGTGTTCTCTGTTCCCCAGGGGCTTCATGGCTCTCGTCTGGGGCAAAAGTGAAGCCATTTTAGCAACTGTGCAGCAAGCACTTGTGAAGACCCTGCCTCAAGAAATCCCTGCACAAGTTTCCCTCAAGTCTTTTACTCCCTTTCTTGCTAATTTCAGATGGTTTGGGAAATGGACTCCATTTCGGAGCTCCCGGTAAAAATCCCCAAATTTATAAGGAGGCCATTTCCCTGGTTCTGTATTGCAAGTGGAGAAGCGAGGGTAGAGGCTTCCTTTGGGACATGGGTCACCTGCAGAAATCTCAAAGTGAAAATCATGGAGACCCATGTGAATGTTTAGGTAACAATTTGGATTTTTATCTTTTAATAGACTATATATAATATCCTACCTCTTACTATGCTTATCTCTTTAAAAACTTGGAACATGGGTCATTCGTACACATAGCCCGGGCAAAGAGAAGGAAGTAAATCAGAGGTAGACTCGTCATGTGCAGGAAGGTGGTGGTGTGGGCCTTACTCTCGTCACTGCAGCGGTGCCAGGTGCCATCGGAGAGTCGGGGTGGGGGGGCCGGAGCGTGGGTCCTCTCGATGGTACTGACTGGGATGCGTGGTCTCCGTGTTTGTACAGCTTGCCTGGGAAGAATTTTAGGCTTTTAACCAAATTCACACCAGCTTCTGAGCACCCAACTGGGGGACAGCTTGATTCCCTATAGCTGGCCTTTTGAGGTGACAGTGATGGAATTTGACAGACCTTCGAGGTGGCTGTGATTTTGGCTGTTACAGTAAGAGTTTGTCTCTAGAGAAGAAACACAAACACTACATGGGAATGATGTCAATTTGGTTCCTTTGTGGCCTTTTTTCTTGTAAGATGTTTTCAAACTGCAGTAAGCAGTCCATCTATAAGACCATTGAAAGTAAGGCCCAGGAGTGTTTTCAAGAGCGAAGCAACAAAGTGTGTGGGAACTCCAGGGTGGATGAAGGAGAGGAGTGCGACCCTGGCATCATGTACCTGAACAATGACACGTGCTGTAGCAGTGACTGCATGCTGAGGGCGGGCGTGCAGTGCAGGTGAGCTCGGGGCCTGAGCATCGGGAAGGGGGGGTGCGCTCGGGTGGGCGTGTTTGTCTCTCCTTGTCCTTTACAGCAAGGAAACTGCTTTCTGAGAAGCCGTGGGACTTTATGTCACAAAATCTTTCATCTTGTAGACTTTTTGATTCGGGACCCCACAGCTCAGAGAGTCTTTTCTAAGGAAACACAAGAGGTGATTAAATGAGGATGTTCACGGCTGCTGCCTTTTACAGTAACAAGATATTAGACCCAATGAGAATGACAGTCCTGAGATCTAAATTATTGTGTTTCTATGCAATAAAACAGTGTTGGAGAATCCTGTTTAATGGCATACACTAAATGCAGAGGAAGCAGGTTACAAATTAGAAGTACCTGTGTTTCCATGTTGCTGACTGGTGCCTGGCTTAGCGTAGAAGGGGAGAACTTGACTGTGGTGAGTAGCAGATATGAGCAATGTACAGTGTGTACTGTCGTTATAAATACTGATGGGAACTAGGACTCGGGCTGCCTCGCTTCCTCACTGTTAGTGGCCTGGCAGGCCCGTGTCTTCCTTTTTTTTTTTTTTTAATTACTGTGTTAAGTTAATGAAAACCAAGGACACCAAGATGTTCTGAGGATGCATCCCCTCGGACCTCTCTGCGCTTACTGTCTGCCCGCTGCTGCCTGATGAGTGTGTGGAGGTGGGCCAGTGCCCGGGAGGGCTGAGCATGTAGCGCTGGGCAGCCCAGCCAGGATGCCTTCCCTGCCATCTTCAGGGCCCTCTGACATGTCCGTAGTGTTCGCTGTGGGGCTGCCATTTGACTGGATCTCTTCCTGTCTGCTCTACCTCTGCAGTGATAGGAACAGTCCTTGCTGTAAGAACTGTCAGTTCGAGACTGCCCAGAAGAAGTGCCAAGAAGCCATCAATGCCACTTGCAAAGGCGTGTCTTACTGCACAGGTGAGTCCCTCTGCTCGTTCTCTCGGGATACTTGGCTCAGGTGAATGTGTGTATGTTTGAAACAACACTGTGTTTCGTTCAGATGAAAACAACCTTCAGAATCCTACTCCTTAGTTGGAGATGCACTTAACAGTGGTCGGTGCCAGACCCGTCCTGCTTTCTTACTTGCCTTTCGTCCACTTCGTTTCCCTCACCTCCTTCCTCTTACAGGCAGCACATGGAATGCGTTTAATATTTGCCTGGCTATGTGTATTTCCATGAAATACGGTGGAGTGTTATTTTGTGTATATGTGTTTTTAACATGCCAGGATAATACTCGACTTCAGATCTTCTTTTAAACTCAGTGCCAGTTTTTATGAATTATCTCTAGACCATCTCACAGACCATCTGTCTTTGTCTGTATCCCTGTCTGTACATAGTTCATTGTTTGGGGCACCTGCTGAGTTTACTTATGTAGTGTATTGTACCCATCTGTTCACTAAGTGATGGCTTGGATTGCCTTCATCTTCTGGGTACCACAGAACTACGACAGACAATCTCCCATGTGCCTTCCAGGTGTTGTAAGCGTTTCCTGGGTGCACGTGAAGGAGTGGAGTTGCTTGGTCATAGAAAGCAGCCCTACGTTGATCTCTCTAGAACAGCAGTCCTGGTGCACCAGTAGTGTGTGTGGATTCCTGCATCGCAGTGTCCTTGTCAGCCCTCGCTGTCATCCAGATGGTCTTATTTTTTTGCCAGTCTGATGAATGTAAAGTGATCTCTCATCCGTATTTGCATGTTTCTTGAACGTCTCATATCTGTTAGCCATTTGGATTTTTCCTTTTGTAAATAGCCAATTCATATATGTGGTCTTTTTTTTTTTTTTTTTTTTTTAAATTTAAAGTATTCTCCATGTCCAACATAGGGCTTGAATTCACAACCCTGAGGTCAAGAGTTGCATGTTCTGGGGTGCGTAGGTGGTCCAGCTCTTGGTTTTGGCTCAGGTCACGATCTCAGGGTTGTGGTACCAAGCCCTGCATTGGGCTCTGCGTTCAGCAGGAAGTCTGAGATTCTCTCCCTCCCCTCTGCCCCTTTCCCTGATCATGTACGCTCTCGTGCATTCTTGCGCTCGCTCTCTTTCTCTCTCAAATAAACCTAAAAAAAAAAAAAAAAAGTCACATGCTCAAATGACTGAGCCAGCAGGGTGCCCCTATTTGGTTCACTTTTAAAAAATTTGGGTTTCCTGTCGTTTTGCTATTGTTGAAGGAGTCATTGTATGATGATTCAGTTGGTTTAAAAGTTGCATATACCTTCCTCCTATCTGTTGTCCACCTTGGAACAGAAACTTTTTAAAGATTTTATTTTTATGTATTTATCAGAGAGAGAGGACAAGCAGAGGGAGTGGCAGGCGGAGGGAGAAGCAGACTCCCTGCTGAGCAGGGAGCCCAATGCAGGGCTCGATCCCAGGACCCTGAGATCATGACCTGAGCTGAAGGCAGACGCTTAATGACTGAGCCACCCAGGCACCCTGTTCACCCATTTGAAGTGTACAGTTAGTGGTTTGTAAGGTGTTCGCGTTTGTGTAACCACTGGCAGTCAGTGTTAGAACGTCTTCATCACCTCAAAAAGAAACCCGTGTCCTGTAGCCATTGCTGAATCTCCTCATCACCACCCCCCCGCCCCCCAAGCCCCAGATAACCAGTAATCTACTTTTTGTCTCTGTGTATTTGCCTGTTCTGGACATTTCATATAAACAGAATCCTACAATATGTGCCCCTTTATAGCTGTCTTCTTTCATTCAGAATCACGTTTTCAAGATTCATCCATGTCATAGCATGAAGCAGGACTTCATTTATTCTTACTGCTGAGTGATCGCCCGTTGGGTTCGGATGTGCCACATTTTGTTTCATTCATTCATCAGTTGATGGACTTTTGGATTATTCCCACTTTCCGATGATGAATAACACTGTTATGAACATTTGTGTGCAAGTTTTTGTGTGGTTGTATGTCTGTCTTTGCCCCGTCTGGACCCAGGAGTGGAATCGCTGGGTCGTATGGTAACTGTTCCATCGTTTGAGGAGCTGTGAAGCTGTTTTCCCCAGTGGCTGCGCCATTTTACATTCCCCCCAGCAGTGTCTGAGGCTTCCTCTTTGTCCACGTCCTCAGCAACACTTGTTGTCTTTTTGATTATAGCCTTCACAGTGAAGCTTTCTCTCAGTTTGGTTTTTCCTTTGCCTTTTCAATGTGCATTTTATAAGATGCCGCTCGGGACTCCTGCATTCTATTGGCGTGACCACAGTTTGCCACTTGTCAGGAGCTGGAATGTCCCAGTCAAGCTTCACACGAACATTTTCTAGCTGTGCTCAATGTTTCAGTCTTTATTTTAGTAGTAAAGCAGATTCAGAAAAATGTTCTTTTTAAATAAGCCTAAGCAAAGCAGTTTGAAAAACTTTATTCCTTCTTATCAAATATCCTTTTGTTCCCTTGATATTTTATAGAAAGGAGCAGCTAGCAGAACATAAACTCCTTATTAGGACTCAGCATTCATGACCAGCAGTGTCAGCATCACCTGGGACCTTGTTAGACATGGACGTCCTTGGCCCCCTCCACGCTCCCCCCGGGCCCCATGCCCCAGGCAGCTCTGGGGACAGGCGCAGTGGTCTGCCCACTGGGTCTGATGCACCCTGAGCCTCGCGAGCCCGGGCAGCTAGGTGGCACTGTGTCTGTGATGATTTTCCTCTGTGTCTGATGCTGTGATTTTAGTCTTCTGAGCACAGATGTTCTGCAGATACTCACGGGGCATTTTGCACGTATGTGTTCGGGGCAGCAGAACAGACTGAAAATACCATGGCAGCTTGGTGTCACTGTTGACGGGCGTGCTGCCCTTTTCCCACAGCCTGCTTTCAGCAGCAGCAAGCTTGTTATGTGCCTGTCCTGTTGGCCCTGAGTGCCCAGCGCCATGGAGGGTTTCGTCAGACTGGAGGCACGTGTGATGTGCCCGCGTTAGTAGTGTATGGTGTATATTGGGTACTTCATGGAAGGCTGCTTTTGTTTGAGCCAGGGCAGGTTCCTTTAAGTTTCCTGTCACCATTCCACTGACTTTGAAGTCCGAGTTCTTTCAGACTCCATGGATTGGTCCCGTTCGTCAGGCGAAAGGCCAGGCCTCCAGCTCTGGTCACCGTCCTCTGTTTGCATGTAGTAGTTCTCTTCTTGTGGTCATGTTTAACTGTGTGTGTTGCTCATTTTCCAGAATGAGCCCCTCATTCCAGCTTCTCACTTGAATTTAACATCCTTCTGTGGCTTTTCTTTGTCTGGAAGAATCATTGGTTCATTTAAGAAATATCTGTGGCGTACTTATGGTGTGTGGTAGGGATTCGACGTAAGTTGATTCATTAATAGATTTGATCTTTGCTTTCGTGGAGCTCACCAGTCTGAGAGGGGAACTGAAAACACATCCTCACCTAGATGTAAATTGAGGGGCGCCTAGGTGGCTCAGTTAGCTGAGTGCCCGACTCTTGATCTCAGCTCAGGTCTTTTTTTTTTTTTTTTTTTAAGATTTTATTTATTTATTTGACACAGAGCACACAAGTAGGGGGAGTGGGAGAGGGAGAAGCAGGCTCTCTGTTGAGCAAGGAGCCCAATGTGAGGCTCGATCCCAGGACTCTGGGATCATGACCTGAGCCGAAGGCAGATGCTTAACCGACTGAGCCACCCAGGTGCCCTTCAGCTCAGGTCTTGATCTCAGGGTCATGCGTTTGAGCCCTGCTTTGGGTTCACTGCTGGGCATGGACCCTACTTAAAAAAAAAAAAAAAAAAAAAAAAAAAGAAAAGATGTGAATTGCAAAATGTGTGCTTGAAGGAGAGAAGTAGCTCTAACGAAGGAGCACAGTGGGGTGAAAGTAGGGCCCCCGGAGGTCTGAAGGAGGTCTTTGAGCCAGATCTAAGGGTGAGAAATAGCCAGCCAGTGCCCCCCAGGGTGGAAACGAGAACATTACGGGTAGACTGAACAGCGTATGTTACGGTTCCGAGGGAGAGACCTTGGAGAGGTGAAGACATTGGAGGCCGGCTGAGGTGAGGGCTCGGGAGCGGCCACTGGTGAGGCTGGAGGGGCCCCGCCGGCCGTGGGCCTTCCTGCAAAGCTTGCTTTTCAGTCCGAGTGACCACTGCAATGTCTCTTTCGTAGCGCATCTATATTATGTATCTATGTGTTCTGTCACACGTAGTTACGTGTCACAATAAAAAGGTAAAAGCAAAATGTTAGATAGTGGCTGAGGGGCGGTTTGGGAGTGCGGGGACCAGCACCGCGCAGGGCTGGGTACCCAGTCAGGCACCCGATGCTTATCGGCTGATGGATGTACACCGCTGGCCTTCTGCCCCCCTGGGCCACTTTGTACCCTTCGTGAAACGCGGTGCTAACTTTTGTGAGCATCAGAGCCCTGCCCCTGTAGGACTGGTGGCCGTGGGACTCACAGTGACCTGTGTGCTTGCTGCGTGCTTCCAGGTAACAGCAGTGAGTGCCCCGCTCCTGGCAATGCTGCAGATGACACGGTGTGCTTGGACCTCGGCAAGTGTAAAGATGGGAAGTGCGTTCCCTTCTGTGAGAGGGAGCATCGGCTGGAGTCCTGTGCGTGTAACGGTGAGCGCATGTCCGTGCTGCGTCCTTGCAGCAGGAGGGGAGATGGTCTGTGTCTGCCAGGCCCCGTCCCTCTCCGGGGGCCCAGCAGTACTCACTGCTCACTGCTGGCCGGGGCGGTGGGGAGAACCCAGACGGGGTCGGGAGAAGGGCAGGGTGGTCTGTGAGAACTCTCTGGACTCAGATCCTGGCTCCTCCGTCTTGTCTGTGAAAACTGGCGTGTCGGTCTTTCTTCTTCATTTTCAGACCATGTGGCCGGCTTAGGGGTGGGAGAGGAGGGAATGTGGTTGCGGTTGGGTGGGTGGATGGAGGTCTGTCCTCGCTGCGCCCCGCCCGCCATGTCTTACACACCATGAAGGCAGGGGGGCCGTCTGCAGCTCACCGGCCGTGAGCTCGCACACTCCTTCAGGACCTCCGCCAGAGAGCCCGTTCCAGGGTCTGACCCTGCCTGTCAGGGTGTTTGCTGTTGTCACCAGGGTTGAGCCCGCTGCCCTCCGCTCCCTGCCAGATGTCTGGGGCAGGGGCCTTGCCTAGTGGTGGTTGGTGACATCATGCTGGCTTCTCAGACTTGTCCTCAGGTTTCTACCTTCTATTTTTGGAACTCCTGGGTCTGAGAAGGGGCCTCAGGGACTGACTGGGCTCCAAGCTTCCCGCCCTGCCTCACCTCAGGAGAGTTCTGTTGCTTTCACAACACCCCAGAAGTGAGAGCCGCTAGGTTGGGGACTCCCCATGTGCACAGTGGAGGAGGCGGCTCTTCCCGGGCGGACAGCACGTAAATACGGAAGATGACACACAGTAGATGCCAAATAAGTAATTTCCCAAGTGAGTGGCAGGAGGCTGGCGATGCCCTGGAGAGACACATAGTAAATGCCCAGGAAATGCTTGATCAATGAATGAATGAGGAAAAGGTTCTTCTTTTCCCATTAAAGTGGTTTTGCTGGTTTTTGTGTACTAGTTGATTTCAGTTTCTCCCAAGTGTAGCTGTGGACCTCCTCTGGGTCATGTACTGTCCGGAGTTACGTTGCCAATTGACTTTTTGGGCATTTCTGCTGTTGGTGTGCGTGCCACGTGGCTTATGTGATGCCCAGTTGGTTCCGTGACCCCACGTGCCGTGGGCCATAGGTCTAGATGGAGGGCGTCTTGGTTCGGCCGCTGTGCGCACATCCCGCGGCGGCCCCCTTCCGTCCGCGCTGGGCTGTCCTGTCCTGTCGCATCTCTGCTGGTTCTCCCTGGAGCCTTGGTTCCCCACGGGTGTATTTGAAACGGAGATGCCAAGGGTTGAAATCAGTGTCATAAGAATGTTGGGATGAAGGGAAACATTGAGTATCATAAAGGACTTGAAGTAGAATAATTTGGCTTTTAATCTGTTAAAGGAAACTCTTTGGTGTAAATTGTTTTTACCTTGTGGCCTCTCTGAGGACCAAGGAGCCTGAACTCAGAAGTTAGTGTTTGGGGGTGAATGAGGGATAGTTTGCTATTGAAATGAAAAATAAATGCATTTCCTTTCCCGTTGGGAGCAGGGTGGGGAGGAGAGGCGGGAAGGAGGAGCATTGTGTCTGCACTCCAGCTGTCCATACGCTCCCTGGTTCTGTTCCAGAAACCGACAACTCGTGCAAGGTGTGCTGCAGGGACCCCTCGGGCCGGTGTGTGCCCTACGTTGACGCTGAACAGAAGAACTTATTCTTGAGGAAAGGGAAGCCCTGTACGGTGGGCTTCTGTGACATGAATGTGAGTATTTACATACGTACAGCTTTTTCTGTAACGGCCAGACGGGCAGTTTGATGTTGTAAAGACTTGATTTTGCCAGTGGAAGGAGTGCCGCCCGCCTTTGTAACGCACTGCCTGCTCTCGTGGGCACGGCTGTCTGGGGGAGGCTGTGGGGATGACCCGAGGGAAACCGGAGCGCTCGCTCTCCGCAGCAGGGGACCCTGAGTCCAGTGACTGGGTGGGACCTGCAGGGGCCTTTATGGTAAAGTTGGTTCCTTTTAGGCAGTGAGTGTTAATTATTTGGTTTTCTAAACTAATTATAAAATTGACTAAGATTGTGAAATTGCAAGTTTTGATTTTGAAACCAGTGCTGAAACAGGAGAGACTAAGAGGTGGCTCGACGCACTTGCATCAGACCCTCTTATTCTCTAGAGAAACACCTTTTATTCCTGCGGAGTCACAGAAGTGGGTTTAAGGGGGTCAGGCCGGCTCCCCCGGCAGTCTGGTCAGGTTCCCCCTGTTCTGTGTGCGCGTGTGCGCCGTGAGCAGAGCCCTTGCTCGAGTGCCCTGGCTTAAACACATTGGTTTTCTCAAGTTTCGTTTCCTGGGAATTCTAAATTCACTTATAAAAACGAACTGATTGTGGAAGTGTCAATGACAAGTGTATCCTACTTTCTTAAGTCGTGTGTCAAAAAATGGGTCCCCTGCAGGTTTGATGTTACGAAGCCTTCCGTGTCAGTTATTTGTACACAGCCATGCTGCTTCTAATGCAGTACTTTTCGGGGCAATACTGTGTGTTCCCTGTTCATAGGGCAAGTGTGAGAAGCGAGTACAGGATGTCATCGAGCGATTTTGGGACTTCATTGACCAGCTGAGCATCAATACTTTCGGTAGGTGATTACCCTGGGTGTCTGTTTGCTTAAAGCTGAGCCGATTTCGGTGATGACAGGAGAAAAGTATGTTTTCAGATTAATGTGCTCTAATCCTGCAACAGCAGATGGAAATATTCACAGCTTTTGTTGAAACAACTTTGTCAGCTAAGATAAAATGGACTCCTAGCCATCCCTCCGTGTAGTGCAGATGTGCAGATTTTCAGACAAGGAAAGTCCGTACTTTGTCAAAATACTGACTTCTTAAAAAAATGAACACCTGACACCATAAGCATGGTTCAGTCCTATAGGTTGTAAATCTGAATCCTATTTGATGTGGGCCTCAAAACAAACAAAAAGTAGGCTTCAGATTTTGCAGAAGCAGCAATGTATTCTGTCTTGCAGGGTTCACAAAATTAGTCACAAAAATAATACCCGGATAGCAGCAGCTTTGTCCTGGTAGGCATCATTGCGAGCAGTAGCCTTCTATATGCTTAGTCCCTGACACCATCACTTCAGGGATCGTGTTGAGCATTGTGTGATATCTCTTCTCCACATGGATATTGGGGCTGTGTCTGGAAGAGCACCCGCGGTTTGGGGCGGTGGTCCGGGCTAGCATAGGTGACCCACTGCTCCGGGCCGCCTTGCTGGTACCACCTGGCCGGCAGTCCGTGGCATGGGACACAACGAGAATATACTAAGAGCATTCAATTTTGAGCATCTAAAGTACTTGATCAAAACATTCACTGTTTGGAATTGTTCACAGGAAAGTTTTTAGCGGACAATATCGTAGGTTCCGTCCTGGTTTTCTCCTTGATATTTTGGATCCCCTTCAGCATTCTTGTCCATTGCGTGGTAAGTCGCCAACTTGCAGGTAATGAGACATTTTATTAGAACTTTGAGCAATCCCAACCTTATAACTTTCAGAAAAGATAAAATTTGTTCTTAGCAAGATCTGACCTGATGTTTCCAGTGGCATTTTTTGGTGTTATCCCCTGGGAAAAGTTCAGCTAATTGTTTTTTAAAAGAATTATGCTTTTTGTATGTGGATATTTGTTCTCATATATAATTTGAGGAATGTTATACTTCTGAGCCCAGGAGATTGTTTCACTGGATTTGCCTAGGACCTCTGAGTGAAGCTTTGAAACAAGAGCGTTTTAGACTTTGTTATAATAGAACAAATAACAAACCTCAGCATTCCAGAGGTGGCGCCCCTCTACCATATAGATTCCTGACCTTATTGTATGGGGTATTAAATCTAAGAGGGAGCAATCTTTATTATTCTCCTTCAAAATGAGTAACAGCTAACAAGGTGAATTGGGCTCTAATAATAACTCCACGTGATTTATAAACTTGGGGACTTTATAAAACTCATCCTTACAACTCCATTCACCTTGCTTCTATGAGAAAATGATGATTTGTCTGCTGTAGAGATGAGATATCAGACCCAGGCTTCCAGGCTTGTACTTTGGAACTCTTGGGCAGTGCCCCCTCATGTGAGCATGTGGAAGATTCCAGCACAGCTACCTCTCAACAAGAGTCTTTTTTTTTTTTTTTTTTAAGATTTTATTTATTTGACAGGGAGAGAGAGAGAGCACAAACAGAGGGAGGAACTGAGGGAGAGGGAGAAGCAGACTCCCTGCCGAGCAGGAAGCCCGATGTGGGACTTGATCCCAGGACCCCAGGATCATGACCTGAGCTGAAGGCAGATGCTTAACCAACTGAGCCACCCAGGCATCCCTCTCAGGAGTCTTCCTCTGCTTCCTTTCCGCTTGTGCTGGGGCCCTCTCACTGAGCAGCTCTTCCTCAGGGTGGGGAGCATGGAGGGTGTGGGGAGGGAAATCTAGGGAACAGCCCTGCTAAAGCAAAGCTGTGTTAAGGGGACACAGTAGGAGCTTTGACAGGTGGCCGAGAGTGCCACCAGTTACTGTTGTTTTTACTGGCGAAGCCAATCTACTTTGCGTTGCAAGTTGCCATTGTGGACTGAGGCCTGACCCTTGGTTTTGGAGCAAAGCCGCTAGATAGGAGGGAGGGTGGTGCCTTGTCGCCGACCACAGAATGTGTGGGGGCAGCTGGGCTGGAAGCCAGGCCTAGAGTTTCGGGCTCCACCTCCTGCCTTGCCCATCGTCCTCTGTTCCACGTCGGGATGGAAGCAGGTGTTCAGCCGTCTGCGGAAGTGTGATGGAGGGACTTCAGGCTGTTCCTCTAAGAATTTGGGCCACAGTAAACTCTGGAAACAGCTGAGAGTGTTGAGGCCATGGCGGGCTGGGGCATTTGGAGGCCAGCGCCAGGTGGACTGCCCGCAGCGTCCCTGACCCCCGGCAGCTGCCCCTGCGGTCAGCACTGCCCTGGTCTGACCCCTGCACACACAGGGACGTGCCTTTGGGGAAATCTCCCAGGAGAATTGTCCTTAAGCGTTCCCTGACTGGTTCCTTAGTTGACACCAAAACACCGATGGCCTCAAGGGCGAAGGAGGCACTTGCGGGCTGGTGGCAGAACTCGTGAAGTTTCCGTGAGAAAGTCTTCTCTACTGCACCTGCTAATGCTTGCCACACTCATGTTCTGAGGTGGTTCTTCGCTTAGGAGGAGCCTAAAGGGAGAGAGTGTGTAACTGAATTATTTGTAAGAATGACCTTTGCCTACTCGTTTTCCTTCTAGGATAAGAAACTGGACAAGCAGTATGAGTCTCTGTCTCTGTTCCACCCCAGCGTGAGTACCCGCGCGCAGCAGTCCCTTCCAGGGCCTCCTGGTGGTCACCCCAGCGAGGGCCGGTAGCCCCTGCGGCTGCGCCGCCTTGGGCTGGTGGGAGGTCCTGTTGCAGTGGGAGGGCTCTAGGCTGGAACCTCCGTTGGTTGTGCGGATGGAGGTTTAAACAGGAGGGCTGCTCTGCCTCCTGCCCCCCGGCCCCGATTGAGCTGTTCCGCGCTGACCTAATTTAATGTTTGAACTTTCCCTGTCTTGGGATCCTGACTTGATAGGATTGTTTCTTGTGAGTGCTCTTTTGGGTCTTCAAATGGCCAGTTGTCAGGACATGTGGAAGGTGGGGGAGCCTCACCTCATGCTTTGCTTAGTGCGAGGGGGTCATGGTGCCCAGACTGTAGACGTGGGGGTGGGGGGGAGGTTGGAACTGTAGGACCTGGATCCGTCTTTAACTCCGTGTCTTTGCAGAACGTGGAAATGCTAAGCAGCATGGACTCGGCCTCGGTTCGCATCATCAAGCCCTTTCCTGCGCCCCAGACCCCCGGGCGCCCGCAGCCCCTGCAGACCGCCCCGGTGCCGCCCGTACCCACGGCTCCCAAACTGGAGCCCCAGCGAATGGACACGATCCAGGAGGACCCCAGCACAGACTCGCACGTGGATGAGGACGGCTTCGAGAAGGATCCCTTCCCCAACAGCAGCACTGCCGCCAAGTCCTTTGAGGACCTCACGGGCCGTCCGGTGACAAGAAGCGAGAAGGCCACCTCCTTCAAGCTGCAGCGTCAGAACCGCGTGGGCAGCAAGGAGACCGAGTGCTAGGCTGGGCCTCCCCAGCGCAGGCTTCAGCGCGCACAGGGTTTTTGTACGACGGACTTGAAATCCCTGCGTCCATTTTGTGAAGATTTGGGAGAAATAAGGGACTTCACAGCAGATGCTGGTCATGTGTTTGGACTCCTTCACACACAGAAATATTTGTGTGCTTAGGCCCTTGTCCTTTGGAAGAGGTAAGGTGAATCTAGCTTATTTTGAGGCTTTCAGGTTTTAGTTTTTTTGGTTTTCAAAATACCCTTCAACCTGTGGTGCAAAAGCAGAAAATACAGCTGGATTAGGTTATGAATATTTACATTTTTGTAAATTGACCTTTTTATTGAGAATAGCACTGATTAAGGAAATGATCAATTTTTTTTGTTTTTTTTTTTTAATTTTATATACACTGTAATGATCCGCTGACTATCAGGAGGCATTTAGCAGTTCCTTGTGAGGATAACTGGAACACAGATTTTATTTTTTGCCTTCAGGTAAAGACAAAGAGAAAACTGAGTTATACATTCTTTCCGAAGTGTGGGTTCTGTTTTTAGGCATTACCCAGAGCTTTTAGCAGCAGGGAGAATCACCCAGCTTATTCCCAAAAGATAGATGTGTTAATACGGTTTTTCGGATTCTAAGAATTAAAACACAATCTAGCTTACAGGTAGCCAAATTGAATTTACAGAATCCTGCCAACTGCTCAGGGCCCCAATGTGCCGGGCAGTTTTTGTTTTCTAAGTTTATCTAGTACTGTTGCCGTGTTCGTAAAGGGCTCGCCATTCACAAAACCGAAACAACTTCAAAATGAGAGCATGGTTTCCTCTTTGCAAACACTAGTGGCCAAGAAGTATGTGAGCTAGTTCTCCCCAAAGAACGGTGGTCTTGAAAGGCCGAGGCGTTGTGCTGAGCAGGGGGCAGCACGCTGCCTCTCTTGGGCCTGCGGCTTCCCC
>NW_022589745.1:6689399-6826891 GCF_004348235.1 Phoca vitulina | reverse complement strand
GGACTGTGTGCGTTTCCTTTGTGAAGGATAAAAATCATCAAATTGAACTCTGATTTCCTTAAAATTATAGTTAAAAGCTTTCACCCCCCAAGTAAGTACTGAAATGTGCTCATAGCCAACACATTCTAACAGAGATAATTTGTAAATTTTGAGGGCAATTAACTGAACCTGTGATAAATCGAATCTTTCCTTCTAAGGATGTTTATTATGCAGATGCCTGTTACACTAATACTTGAACTTATACCTTGTGGTGTTTGCTGTCTTAACTAGTCCTGATACAGTTTAGTTACACTTTCGGAATCTTGATAGAAGGTGAGTGGGTGTATGTGAGAGTGAACGGTTCCCAGCTCAATGTAAGAAGACTTTTTTATAAAATTGTGACTTTTTAAACAAATTTGTCTTTACCTTTTTTCCACGTATAAACAAGCCGCCCAGGGCTGGTTCCGTAGCTGCGGCACTGAGGACACCTGCCTCGGTCAGATATTACCACACAACGTACCGAGGTACAAAGGTCCCCTAAATATTCTAACGTTTTTATTAATCTTGGTGGCAGAGGTTCAGTGGTTTTTATCCCAAGGTCCTGAGCAAAGGTCTGATCTCGGGATCTCTGCCGCATGGTTAACGGCCAGGCGGGGTTTTCGGCGGCTAGCGGTCCCCATCTCCCAGAAGGCTCAGTTCCGGTTTGGCTTCTGCTACGTCTCGCCAGTAGGGGAGCAGCAACGGCAAGGACGAGACTTTCTTCTCTATCAGGGGCCAAAGGTGGGAGAACAAAAACTCATTTCCCTTCGGTGACAAGTGCAGTCCATCCGACAGATAGGATGAGAAGTCCTGCAAGGGAGGAGAGCACAGTTCAACTGGGGGGGCCCGCTGCTCGCCACCCCTTTGTGAGGTGCGGCCTCGCTGCCCGGTATGCACTGAGCATCGTGAGCCGCGTACCATCCGGCGCCTGCCCGAGCCATCCTTCCAGCTCCTCAGACGGCAGAGGCCGAACAAGTGAACACGGTGCATTAACAGAAACACGACCTGCTGGTAGAAGAGCTCAGGGCCCTGGGTGCCACACGGTTTCTGACGCCCCCGGTCTAGCTAGGAGGCGGACGGGCAGGTCGTTAGGTGGAAGAAACCCCGAGGAGCAGCCTTTGCCCTAAGCCGAGCCCCCGTCCCTGCGGCCCAGCTGGGTCACAACTCTGCCAGACCAGGGCCTCCCCAGGCCTCGGTGCTCCTCTCTGCCATTTTGGAGACGCTCTCTCAGGAAAGCCCACCCCCACCCCCCATTCTAGAAATCTCAAAGGACACAGTAGTGGGCAGTTCCCTTTTCCGGAGCAGTACAGCCTTCCCAAACTTCCTGGATGGACGTTCAACCCAGACAAAGCCAGGACTCTGCGTGCTGTCCCCTGCTGCTCCTGGCCTGGGAAACCACAGGAGGGCTGAAGCGCGGGGGCTGCTGGGTCCTGTGACCCGTGACTACAGGAGAGCGTCAGACTGCCTTCCTCGTACTGCTCTGCCTGGGGGCCAGCTTTCACCTTTTATAGTTGTAAGTGGGCTTTCTGGCTTTGAACAAAATATTTAGAACTACCTAGCTCAAGCTAGGATTTTTAGCTACCACCCTGTCCTGCTTAAATTCATCGTTGTACCTTTTAATGAGTTTTACAATAGGGGGTGGGAGTGCTAAAAGAATTTGGCCTGAATGTCCTTAATATGAACCATTTTTGGCTCATTTATTTCACTCTGTGCTCACTCCTGACTGTTCAAGGGGTCCCGGAGAAGGATGGCAGCTGCTGAGTCCAGCAGAGGAACCACGCCGGGCAAGCCCCCCCACCCCCACCCCCAGCTTTCTGGTTTAATCGGTGAAAGCAACAAGGGTCGTTGCTTTACTCAGAGCCACTCTAGGCAGAGCCACACAGAGCGGGGTCCCGTCTGTCGGATCCTGCTCACCCCAAGGCCCGAGCCAGCCCCGTACCTGAGTGTCCTTCTGCATCAGGGTCCACAGGTCAAGCACATCGATCCCACAGTCTTGGGCTACCTGTAAGCAGGCGCCCGCGTATTCGCCAACAACCGAGTTCAGACGATTTAATTTGCAGCCTGTTGAGAGAGCGCGCGGGTGGCAGTTGGCCCTGGGCTGGCCATGCTTGGTGCACAGGCACGGACCGCCGGACCCGATGGTCCCCGTGTGCTGCGCTACCCGGCACGGGACCATGGGGACGAGGGGACGGTGGCTGGTCACCGCAGAGGACACGGAACGCAAGTGCAGAGGCAGGAGAGGCCGGCGGCAGCCGTTGGACCCAGAGGCTAGGAAGGGGGACGCCGGAGAGGGACGCCGGGCCGAGACCCCTGAATCTGGATGTGAGGAGAGGCCCCGGCACTGGAGTGAAGCTCACTGGGGTTCAGCCCGAGAAGGGCAGAGCCGGGAGGGGCTGCGGAGGCTCGTTCTCCGCAACTATCGTGGGCTGGGCGGGCGGCTCCCTCCCCGCCGCCGGCGCCGAGACGGGAACGGACGGGCCTGTCTTCCCGAGAACGTCCTCGCAGCCCGTGGCTCAGGAGCCGGGCTGCTGAACCGTCTGCGGTTCTCCACCGGGCCTCCACCCACGTCTACGGAAGCGAAACAAGTCTCACGAAACAATGCCTACTGTGTCCCAGATCCTGATTTTTTTCTATTTCATTCAAAAAAAGGTCACTCGCTCGGTTTCATGAACCCCGAAAGGGTTGTGACCTGTGGTCTGCGAAGCGCTGCTGAAGCTCTAACTGGCACTCTGCCCGTCCAGGCTTAGCACAGACTTGCGAGCTCACAAGCCCTCACGGGAGGATGGCCGCTGGGGGGTCCCCGCTTTGCCCTCCGGAGCGAACGACAGGCGATTCGTCCACTTCCCGCGACTGCCCTTCAGATGTCTGCTGCCAGCGGGCCTGGCCCCTTCCTCCCCGTCTGTCCTCCTCTTCAGGGTAAACTTGCCCTATTTACCTCCTATGGGGAACTTTCTGGACATCTCTAGATTCTGCTTCTGTACTTTCAACAGACTGTTTCAATACGTCTGTTAGACCGTTAATCATATTGCGGCCAGTATCTAATGACGGGACCGCTGCCCTCCCTAGTCCAACAGGCAGGCACCGGGTTCCAGCCGCTTCTGTGTCCGGAGCACCTGGCCAGGTCCTGGCTTAGCACCTAAAAGTACACGGACGAACAGCGGTGGCGACAAAAGTGCCTCCCGGTGCGGCCGGGCAGAGACCTGGCGCTGGCAGGCGGAGAGCTGCGCCCGCGGAGGGGGCCGCGATCGGGGAGGAGGAGGAGGGGTGCCGGCACAGGGCACAGGCAGGGCTGCGCGGACGAAGGGCAGAGCAGCGGCCTCGGCAGCTCGCACTGCTGGGAGGCCCGGGGGACGCCCCCAGGTGTGGACGTCGGGGTCCCAGCCCCGCGGCGCAGGCTCTCGGACTCGGCCGCGCGTGCTTGGGGTCCGGCGGGAGCAGGCCACGCCGCCCCAGCCACGGGGAGTCCCGCCCCCGGCCGCGGGGCGCCCACAGTCTCGGTGTCCTCACGGCCCGGAAGCCGGCGCGCGTACCTTGCAGGAGGCACTCCTGCTCCCAGGCGGCCTCACAGAGCGGGGGCGGCGTGATGAGGACGACGCGGCTGCGGGGGACGCCGGCCTCCTGCAGGTACCCCACCATGCTCTCTAAGTTGGCCACGTACTCGGCCAGCGGGACGTGTTGCTTGGGGTTCTCGTCTGTGCGGGAGGAACACGGATACTCCAAATGCACCTTGTTACGAGGGACCGCGGGTAAGAGTAAGACGAGTTCACAGATCCGCCGGACTCCTGATGGCGCCGGGCAGGGTGAGCCCCGAGGACAGAAACGGGGGGCGGGGGGCACAGGACCCGGCTCTTCACACGGCGGACGTCACACCGCAGACGGCCGAGGCTCCCGGTGGCCACGAGTCTGCGGCCGCGCGCCATCCGAGCCGGTGCCCTGGCGCACACGCTCGACCCTCCTGCGCTCCCGTCTCCTCCGGGGTCACACGCCGCTAACCGGCTCTCCCTGACGGGTGTGGAAGGGACCTCGGCGAAGCGTGGGAGGCACTAGAGCAAGGCGCCCCCCACACCGGAAGCACTCGCTCTTGCCGCCACTCCCGCCGAGCCTGCAAAGGGTCATTCCTGACGGGCTCACAGGCAAGTATCACAAGACTCACTGCAGCCATTTTCCAAGCCACACGTAAGTACAATCGTAGGAGCAAAGTAAAATCACCCGTGATCCTACCACCCCGAACACCACAGGTGGCACTTGGATCTACTTCTAATCTTTTCCATGTTGATACGTATACTTTAAAAAACAAACACACCGTGGGGCGCCTGGGTGGCTCAGTCGTTAAGTGTCTGCCTTCGGCTCAGGTCATGGTCCCAGGGTCCTGGGATCGAGCCCCACATCGGGCTCCCTGCTCAGCGGGAAGCCTGCTTCTCCCTCTCCCACTCCCCCTGCTTGTGTTCCCTCTCTCGCTGTGTCTCTGTCAAATAAATAAAATCTTAAAAAAAAAAAAACAAACCTACAAAGATCTTTGTCCTTATGGAGCTCACATATTTTAAAACACACACACACACACACACACTGGGATGACACTGAAGATACATAACCATATTGTTCTTTTTTCACATAATGTTATATTATGGGCATTTCTGTGTCCATTAGTAGCCCTCAAAAACATGGTTAGTTGTTGCGTGACCAGCTTGATGCGTCTACTTTACCACGTGGCACCCTAATGTCTGCCATTCCAAGTACCATCCCAGGCGTCTGCACATCTGCCTGCTGCATTACTGAGTATTAGGCTGGATTTCTAGATGGGGTGCATGCTGTCAAATATCTTTCCGGAAAGATCACAAGTTTCCCCACCAGTTACGCAAGAGCGTGCCCATCTCACTCCACACTCAGCAGCTCTAAGTATTAGTGCTTAAAAAACACTTTCCAGGGTGCCTGGGTGGCTCATTCGGTTAAGTGCCTGACTCTTGGTTTCTGCCAGGTCATGATCTCAGGATCGTGAGATCGGGCCCTGTGTCGGGCTCATCCGCTGGGTATGGAGCCTACTTAAGATTCTCCCTCTCCACGGCGCCTGGGTGGCTCAGTCAGTTAAGCATCTGCCTTTAGCTCAGGTCACAATCCCAGAGTCCTGGGATCAAGCCCTGTATCGGGCTCCCTGCTTAGCAGGGAGCGTGCTTCTCCCTCTGCCCCTCACCCTGCTTGTGCTCTCACGCTCTCTCTCAAATAAAATCTTAAAAAAATAAAGAGTTCTCCCTCTCTCTGTGCCCCCCCCGCCCCCCACGTGTGTGGTCACGCTCTCAAAACAAAACACAGCTAAAAATGAATTAGGAAAACACAAGAATGCTTTTACCTTTCAGCGCACTGTCATTGGCACCAAAGAAAATTGTAACTGCTACTGGGCTGTCCAGACTGTTCTCTTTCCTGATTAATCTTGGAAGGATGATTTTGGCCCATCTGGTATTGTAACCTGAAAATCCACGATTCAGAACATCACATTTTCTGAAATGAAGAATTTAAAAAAAAAGATGAATTGTGAGCAAAGAACGGTTTCTAGTCCATCTGCAGTGAGCCCAGTGTGTGCCCTCCAGCTGTGGCACCTGCTCCTGTCATGCAGCTCTGATGTACTTTCACTTTTTTTAAAGTTTATTTCAGTCATCTCTACACCCAACGTGGGGCTTGAACTCATGACCCCGAGATCAAGAGTCGCAGGCTCTTTGGACTGAGCCAGCCGGGCGCCTCTGCCGTGCTTTCACTTTGAGAAGAGCATTAACATAGTTGAACATGCTGTCCTTAAAGTCTTTCCAAGATCTAGGTCGTCTTTCCTTGACAAGAGGGGTTATGAATAGCTGAGCAAAGGGGCTGGCATCTCGTCTGCGGACTCGTGCGTGGCGGGGGCTGGGGTCCTGTCACAGGGTGCTCACAGCAGACAGGTGTTAATCTGAGCAAGCATCTTGGGTGGAAAGTCACTAACAAGCTGGAGCTCAAGGGTAACAATGGTTCGTCAGCGGGGGGAGAGGGTATCTATATAGAAGATTTCTGAGACTTTTTACAGACTATTTTTTAAGAGGCATTTTAGGGGTGCAGCAAATCGAAAGGAACAGAGAGCTCCTGCATACTCCTGCCCCCCACACGCACAGCCTCCCCAACTATCAACAGCCCCCCGCCCCCCAGAGGCACATTTGTTGTAGGTGATGAACCTATACTCACACATCATTCTCAGTATCCCCCCATGGTTTTGATTCAATCACATATATATACACACACACACACACACACATACATACATATATGTATGTATATATAGTGTTTCAGTTTGTTTTGCCTTCTTAAAAACACACAGTTTGATTTGCAGGACCGTAGGGTACAAGGAAAGGACCATGGATCTTGAGCTAGTTGCCTGGGTCTGTGTCCCAGTTCCTTTACTTAGTGGCCGGGACCCCCAGTGTGTTTGCAGACCATTGTCTAAAGTTGTCCATAATGAAAATTTTAAAAACCCCTCAGAGTACAACTTCTGGTTAGCAAACCGACGTGGCTTACTTCGGTGTCTAGTTCCCATTCCTACATCTCAGCAGAGAACACGGGGCTACAAGGCCAGGGAACAGAGGCTGAGACAACCGGAGACTTGGTTTGCCGCTACTCGAAAAGCTCTGAAAATGTATAAATCTTGGGGACAACAATAACAAAATTCAGCCACATTTATTTCTAAGTGTGATTTCTTGGTGTTTTTCATGCATAATCGTTACAAAAGCTGACTAGCCATTTTAAAGACTCAATTTAAAATGGAATACTCTTGGGGCGCCTGGGTGGCTCAGTTAGTTAATCGTCCAACTCTTGATCTCAGCTCAGGTCTTGATCTCAGGGTCATGGGTTTAAGCCCGCGTTGGGCTCCATGCCAGGCATGGAGCCTACTTAAAAAAAAAAAAAGAATACCCTAGAATTTTGATGAGTCTGTTTTACATCCCCTCCAATGGTTTAGTCACTGCAATGCTTAAAAAACCAGAAGGCAAGGCAGCCTGCTCCCTAAGGCCTGTGTGATGTGGCAGGAAAGCTGAAAGTCTGGAATCAGAGCAGCCAGGGTCTGGACCTCCCTGCCCTTGACTACCAGATCTGGCCTTGGCCATTTACCTAATTTCTCTGAGCTTCAGGCTCCCCAACTGCAAAAGATGAACCTAATACCTAATCTGCTAGGCAGTGTGAAGATTAAAAGTAACCAGACACACATAAGGAGCTCAATAAAGAGCAGCCATTACATATTGAAAAAAAAAATCATTAGTATAAGGCTATGAACCAGGAAAAAAGTGCAAGTGAGTGAGGCCCAGGGCTGAAACTGTTACAGTTCCCTTCTGAAAGGGGAAGGCTAACTGAATTTCTCTGGCTTGAACAGTATCATTAATAGTGCCCAACTTATTCCAAAGGCTACAGAAACTGGCACATTAAGAAAGACTTTAGGGGCGCCTGGGTGGCTCAGTCAGTTAAGCGTCTGCCTTTGGCTCAGGTCATGATCCCAGGGTCCTGGGATCGAGCCCCACATCGGGTTCCCTGCTCAGCAGGGAGCCTGCTTCTCCCTCTCCCCCTGCTTGTGCTTGCTTTCTGTCAAATAAATAAATAAGAAAAAAGAAAGACTTTTACTTAAATTCATGGCTAATAACAAGTATTTAAGTTCAGATGAAGAGGGAAAGGGTAAGAACGAACTGAAAGATTCCTTGCCAAACAACCCAGCTCTAGGAGATTGCCTTCCAGAAACAATGTAGATTAAGCCATTTTATAAACCAGGCAGGGGCTTATCTTTAAAAGCAAACAGCAGCAGCTTTTAAAAACTGAAAAAGTTGAGTTTATTCTAACTCCTTTAAGTCCTTCAAGTATTTTAAAGAAATATTGCGATAAGGCTAAAAAAAACCAATGAAAATATGTCAATAAATTTTAAAAGGATTTAAATAGATTTAAGAATTATTAGAATGCTTTTATAATGCTAAAACATAAAAGATGTCCCTATGGGACACAATGATGTATTTTAGATTACTATCCATGTAGTTAGTGAGGTACCTCTTTACAACTTGGAAACTGGGTTACATTTAACACTGAATCCGTCCACCTGAAACCAACATAACACTGTATGTTAATTACACTTCAAAAAAAAAAAGAAAAAACCCCAAAGGGCTGTGAATCAGTTCAGGGCTGTGCAGATGGCTGAAGCTGACATTAAAAATTCACGGGGGGGGGGAGGGGCTCGGGTGGTTCAGTGGGTGGAGCTTCTGACTCTGGGTTTCCCCTCAGGTCCTGATCTTGGGGTTGTGAGATCGAGTCCTGTCCCTGCCCCTCCGCATTCAGCGGGGAGTCTGCCTGTGCCTCTCTGCCCCTCCCCCCACTGGCGCATTCTCTCTCTGAAATAAATCTTTAAAAAGAAAATTCACCCTAAGTGTTCACACAGCTGAAGAAAATGTCCACCTAAGGGGCAGTTGTTTGGGGTGGAAGAGGAAGAACCCAGTTCCGGCGCTAAAAAAGGACGGTGGATGTAACTGCCTGGTCTCTTGGCCCCCAGTGCCAGTCAGCGCCAAGCACAGCCCCCGAGTTTGCCCGGCGGTTCAGGACCACGGGCTCTGGAGCCGGGCCACCTGCCACTTCTTAGCTATATGACCTTGTCAAAACCCCTCTCCACCTCATTCTTCTCAGCTAGAAGATGGATCGGAGACTCACTCACTCTGTATTACAGGGTAGTTGTAAAGATTTAATGAGTCAATACACATAAAGCATTTTAGTTTCTGGCACTTGGTAAGCATTCAGTAAAACTTAGCGATAATCCTCCCATTTTACAGAAGGGAAAACCGGTGATACTTTCATATTTCTAGATTAAGTCCACTTAAATAGGGAAAGCATTTGGGAACAGAAAAAGCCAAAAAAAAAGGTCAAATTTTTCATTTCTAGTTTAGGGGATAAAAATGAAGGAGAAAGTGAAGACATTTTATTTTATTTTTTTTTAAGATTTTATTTATTTGCAAGAGAGAGAATGAGAGACAGAGAGCATGAAAGGGAGGAGGGTCAGAGGGAGAAGCAGACTCCCTGCTGAGCAGGGAGCCCGATGCGGGACTCGATCCCTGGACTCCAGGATCATGACCTGAGCCGAAGGCAGTCGCTTAACCAACTGAGCCACCCAGGCGCCCAAAGTGAAGACATTTTAAAACACATTTCACATTTGGAAATAAAATATATTTTCTTGGTGTGTTTATTATACTGGTGAAGAAATTATCAAGTATTAATAAGCTGGTAGTACATCCAGCTTATTTCTTCTAAAGGAGAGACAAAACTCCTGACCAGTTTACATGTGGAAAATATTTCTAAGTATTTTTTAACCTCTTGAATTGGAGCAGTGTTTCCCTTTTGATGACTTCCTTAGCATATGCTTACCTTAAGTCTGGCAAATAAAATGCCAAAATCATCACTATTTCTAATATATATATATATTTTAAGATTTTATTTATTTGACAGAGAGAGAGACACAGCGAGAGAGGGAACACAAGCAGGGGGAGTGGGAGAGGGAGAAGCAGGCTTCCTGCGGAGCAGAGAGCCCAATATGGGGCTCGATCCCAGGACCCTGGGACCATGACCTGAGCCAAAGGCAGACGCTTAACGACTGAGCCACCCAGGCACCCCTATTTCTAATATATTTCATAAAGAGAATTTGGGGGACAAAAACCTCTATCCAGAAATGATGCTAACTTTGGTTTATGAATATACTTTGCTTTCTTTCAATCGAATTCCTTACTACTCGTTTAAATCATATCCACAGTAATACCTGCAAAAAAAAAAAAAAACTTCCTCAGACGGTGAATAACTGTATTTGTTTGGCTCCAAACCCAATATCTTTTCCACAACTTTTAGGGTTTTATTTCACATCCAGCAGAACTTTTGCTGAATCCTGAGCACCTGCCCTTCCTCCTTCCCTCCCCCAACCCTGTACACTAACCAGGAAAGGCCCACAAAGATGAAGAAAGGAGGAATTTACGGTTTGAAACTGTATCATTCACTCTGTCTTCTGAGATGCAGTTATAGTTTTCCATCAATAAGCACTCGAGTATCAATCTAGAAACTATTCTCACCTGACCAGCCTGTCAGCCAGTGATGCTCCCCATCCACCCTGCTGGAAAGAAAACTGAAAAAGGAAAAGTCCATTACTACGTATCGATGTAATTAGCACATTTTAGAAAGGGACATTTTGGTCATCAACTCCTTTTGTTTTCCTCTCATCCTCCCTGACTTCTTGGCCTTCAGCATTTGCTTCGCTCAGAGGTCATTTTAGGAATCACTACAGCTAAACCTCAGCAGCACTCTGGAAATTAGAGGGAGTTTTCTTCCCTATCAATTGGATTTGAGCCAGTCATCCGCATTTTACTGAGAATATTAGAGTCATTTTTACTTAGAATAGCTACTTAAATTTATGTACAAGAGATAAAATCAACTGTATGTTCAGTTAGGAAGCGAGATCCATGCTGTACTACATTTCCATACTTGAAAAGAGTAAGGAAGTTAATTACAGAACTCGGGGTGAACCTTTTTTAAATACACATTCCTATAAATTTGGAAAGCCCTTACTGCCCTTCTTGCCTAAAAATTGGCACATACACAGAAAATTGGTTGAGGAAGTCATGTTTGAAGAGACAAATAAGAAAACAAACAAACAAACACAAAACACCACGGGAGTAATTTTTTAAAGTGTACTTCCTCCCTGAAGTAGAACATACATTTTTCCTTAATATGGGTTGAAATGATCTTGGGTGAAAAGGTCATCTACTACGTTATTCTTGGGGACATTTTACTCAAGCTCAGCTTGTTCCACCAGAGGAAGCAGAGGGCGCTGGTTCCAAGTGTTCTCCGCACGGAGCGGGCTGCACAGAACCTCAGCAAGTGGTTCGGCCGCCACCGCGCTCCCGCAGGTGACCGTCCCCGGCAGCTCCGCGCGGGACACAAAGTGCTGTCCGTGCTGCGAGCGACCAAAGGAGGTTTCGTGGAAAAGGAAGACACTAAGCTTGTACCAGGTCTCCCGATTATCCCACAACTGACGGGAAGCAGGGACCTCAGGCTCGGTCACGGCCAGGGCGCGGCCTGGGCCAGGCGCCTCACCTCCCCGCACCTCACCTCACCCGTGGAACAGGCTCCGTGAGGCGGGTGTGCAAGTGCTGCGCCACCCACACCGTTACCCGGAAGCCAGGGGCGACCGGAAACGGGAAGCCCCGCCGGGGGCTCCGAACGGCCGCTGGAGGCTGCAGGCATCCCCGAACAGGTCCCGCCGCCGGGGCGCTCAGCCTTCGGGGCAGCCCGTGCCGGGGGAAGCGGGGTGCAGGGAGGTGACCTTGATACCCGCGGGGCAGACGGGAGGACGGGAGCCCGGTGCGGAGGACAGCCAGTGAGCTGGGGCCGTCGCCCAGAGAGCGCGGCCGCGGGCGCCCAAGCGACCCGCCATGTGAGGACCGAGCGGCGGTACCTGGGTGATGGAGTCTCCGAAGAGCAACACCCGCGGCCAGAGCAGAGCGCAACCGCCGCTCGCCGCCTCGCACAGCGCCATATTGCCTGCCAGCCGAGAGGCGGGGCCAGGCCGGATATCCGGGGCGGGGCGAGCGGCGGGGGCGGGGCCGCCCGCGGAGCTGGGGAGGCGCCTGAGCAGCGGTCGCTGTCCTGTCGTCCGCGGGGTGGCTGCCCGCCACTTCCCCGGGGCTCCTCGAGCTGGGCTCCTTTGGCGCCAACCGGCCATTTTTAACACATGCGATAGCAGTTGCCCCTCGGAAAGCTCGTTTTTGTCCGTTTACAAAGCGGCCTCGCTGTTCGTTGGTTCATCCCGTCAGGGGCGGGGCGCACGCAGCCCCCTGCCCTCGGGGAGCCCGGAGGCCTCCCGGAGAGTCGGTCTGGCCGCGCACCCCCCGGCACTTCCCCGGGGGCCCGAAGGGAGGGCGGTCTGGCGCCGCCACCAGAGTCAACGTCACCCTCCGGGCGGGGCCAGAGGTTTCCGCAAACAGCGAGAGTGTGAAGCCCGGTGGGGAGGAAGTGCTTCCGAGGGACTCGTTCATCACACAGCCATCTCGTTAAATAGACGGACTCGAGCGTTTATCGAAGGTTTTGACCTCAAAGAAAAACTTAAGACGTTTGCTGAAGACAGGAAGGCAGACTATTCAAGGACGAAGATGGGGTTTTGCAGGAGGGGAGAGAAATTAGGAAAGGTGGGGATCCATAGCCAAGGAGCAGGGTGGAGGGTAGAAGGATGTACAACTTCTAGAGACCGGATTCTTGCTGAAGGCAGGCCAGGGCGGTAAGATACCAGGCAGGGGGACGAGGAATTGGAGCAGGTACCCAGCAGGACTCCAGAGGGGCCAAGGGCAGGGCCAAGGTGGGGGCCTACTCCCAGGAGCTCCAAGACTCGTTGCTCAGAGTCCTTGCCACCTCAGCTGTGCCATGAAATATGATGGCTGTGACTAAAATGGGCCAGATGTTTTGAAAAAACTGAGCCTAAGGTGAAAACCAGACTCGCAGGGGAAGCAGTGCACCATAGAAAAGCGGACCGACCTCGCTGTGGCTGGGCCGCAGGGTGTGGGGAGAGCGGCTGGAGCCGGAGAGACAGGCACTGGGAGGCAGAGCCAAGTCCCCAGGCCAGCAGCAGTCCCCCGGCTGCAACGAGAATCCTCTGGGGAGCTTTAAAAATGTGCTGATAAAGGGCCCTCACTCCACCAACTAAGTTAGCTCCTGATGGTAAGATGTGGGCCTCAGTATATTTTTGCTGCTCCCCAGGTGATTCCAGCATGTAGCCAAGGTTGAGAACACCTGGCTTACTTAAGATGTTTGGACTTGATCCTAATTACAATGAAGCCCTGAAGGACTTTCAGTAGGGAAGGCCTGAGAGCAGGTCTGTGTATTTCGGGAAGGAGGAGCAGGGAAGCTGTGGCAGGAACCAGAGGGGACAGGGTGACTGGGACTCAGAGCCACCGTGGAGAAGACAAGGGCAGACTCAAGAGCAATTGGAATCCTCAACTCAAATTGCTTACCTCAGGGAGAGGGACTAGGGGAAAAAGCACATTCCCTTTTTACTATATATACTGTCTTATTAAGATATTACGGTATGTATTTTTTGTAACTTAAAAATGTTTTTAAATCTCTCAAAACCGGGGTGCCTGGTTGGCTCTGTTGGTTGAGCGACCAACTCTTGATTTCGGCTCAGGTCGTGAGATCGAGCCCCGCGTTGGGCTCCGTGCTTGGCAGCAGTCTGCTTGGGATTCTCTCCCTCTGCCCCTCCTGCTCGTTCTCTTGCTTTCTCTAAAATAAAATAAATCTTTAAAAAAAAATCTATCATAAAGTCTTACATGACACCAAAGGTGACCCTTAGAACTTTGGTTTGGGCCAGAGACAAAAGTGGGGTAGGGTATCTTACAGAAATATTTCAAGTAAAACTTCAGATTTGTGCACTCAAGCTTGTCACAACACAGGGAAGGAGCGCTTGGTGGCTGTAAGTCACCAAGAGGTGAGGCAAGGAGAGGACTAACAGGGTCGGTGGCGTTTAGGGACTGTGGGTGGCGGACGCCTTTAGCTTGACGGTGAGTGTGAGCGACTCTCGAGTGGGCAGGAAGATGAGAGCGAGTTTCTGCTCGTGCTCACCCCCCCGCAGAGGCGGCAGTCAGACCCGTGCGTGGAAGCGGACCCCAAGGACACCCCGGCTGATCTGCTCCCTCAGCACGCCGCACCCCTACACTCCTGTGCCAGTTATTTGCAAGTCTGAATTACACACGCTTCAGGAAACTGGCCTAATGATTAATTTACACACAGAGCAATTCAACAACTCACACCTGAATCCCCTGGAACTTGAGGCATAAAAATTATAGTCTGAATATCTCTGAATTGAATGTGAATTGAGTATCTCTGAATTGAAAGAAAATATCACTGAATCCCGAAAGTCGTAATTTTACAAATGTACAAATTAAGGAATTTGCCAAGAGTATCAGGAGGGAACAGAAAAGGCACTTGAGGTGATAATCTCTATTAATTCCCTTCAGAATATGGACATAAAAATACAAACCATCATGCATTTTCTTTCCTTAAAAAGGCCACGAAGACACTGATTCAGTTGCTATGAGCAGATCTGAAAGGTTTCATTGGCAGCTTAGGCAGTTTATTCAGTATTTTGGAATAATGGACAGATCAGTTGGTAATTTAGCAGCACCCAAGCTGTTGGAATCAGGGCCATTTGACGTCACAAGTCACTAGGCTACTCCCGAGAAACTAAGGTATTTTATTTTAAGTCACAGAAGTGGAGTCAAGCGTTCCGAAGCAGCTCACGGAGCCGGAGGCGGGCGGCTGTCAGTGAACGGGGGTGAGGGCCTCATACAGCCTCTGGGCGGCCAGCTCCACCATTTCCCGCAGGGATTCGTCTTCCTCGCTCCCTTCTTCGCATTCTACAGTCTGAAAGTGAAAGCACAAACAGGCCTTTCACCCTAAGTGTCTACAAGTGTTCTACGGCAGACAGACTGATCCTCTTTAGCGATCCTCATTTCCGGGAGGGGCGGGGGTCTCCGAAGCCTGGCGTCTGGGGCCCCGAGCTGTGGCCCTCAGGCCTGCAGGCGTGGGCCCGACCTGCGGAGCGCGACCGCACAATCACTGGGTCTAATTAGAGGTTAATTTTGGAAAAAGGAATAAATGGAAAATCTAGTGAACTAGATTTACTTCAAAGTCCATATTCTGACCCAGTAAGTTTCATTACCAGGAACTCAGTCTTTGTAATACCAATTACTTAGCAAGCTCAAAATTTGTATTAAATCTGATTTAGACTAATAATCTTCTAGTAATTTCTCAGCTACAAAACACTATATGTGGTTTTAAAATTTTATCATACTATAAATATTGCTCATATTACAACTTAGTAAGGAAAGAAAAAAGTAACACCCTTAATTCTATAACCTAATGATAACTCCCGTGAACATTTCAGCGTATAACCTTCCAGATTTTGAGCTACACATATGTATTTCTTTAAAACCAAAATGGGGTAATTTGTCATACTTGCGGTCTGGTTAACTTTTCTTGCCCCTCACTGATGCGGGGGGGACAGCTGTGCCCATCAGTGCTCCCCATCGCCATCCTGCTGATGGCTGCCTGTTCAGGCCTCTGTGGCCGGGAGTACACACACACACACACACACACACACAGCCTATTGTGATTTCATTTAGTTTCCTACTCGTGTGTATTTCGGTCTCTTGCAGTTCTGCTGATGTTACAATCAATGCTAGAAGAGAAATCCTTGTATATATCTTTGCTCGAATTATTTTATTATTAACTTGTCCAATTATTTTCTTTGATTAGATGCAGTAAGTGGAATTGTGGATAAAGGTATTTACTTTTCTGAGCTTTTCTAGGCATTTCACCAACACACTACGGAAAGAACGTGCCAGCTCATTTACAATCCCCTCCCTGCCCCAAACTGACCCTGATAATAAACTGTGGCCCGGTTTTCCCCGGCGCCAGGTCCAGCACTCTTGTTCATCTGTGCCCAAGTGTTAAGCAAACAGTGAGGTTTTGTACTTTCAATCCGTATTTCCTCTAATTACTAGTGGATCGGAGCTGAACATCTGATTCATGTGCTTGCTGGCTGTCCAGACTTCTTCTCTAGTGAACCACTTGGTTATATTCTTAGCTTATTTTTCTAGTGGGGTAAAATAAACTAGTGCCTCCTCAAAGCATCTATATAGTCAAAGAACATAAATTTAAAACCTATGTTGTTTGTTTAGTAGAACTGTTCTAATCTTCAAAAACAAGACTGTAAGATATACTTATTCACTTATGCTTATGAAATAATTATGCAGGATCTGTAGCGTGAGACCAGAGCAGGCCCCAAGATCTTGAATCCCATTGTTTGGAAAAGCCACTTGGATCTTGCTGGTAAAACCAGAGAACAGCTTCTCTGAAAAAATCTGGAATCAACTGGATGCCAAATAAGAGAAACGGACTCAGGCCTCTCGTGCAAAAGTAAATGACGGGGAATATACACACGAGAACCGTGTGCTGTGCAGCAAGGCGCAAGAACACTTAGGACAGGGGCGCCTGGGTGGCTCAGTCGTTAAGCGTCTGCCTTCAGCTCAGGTCATGATCCCGGGGTCCTGGGATCGAGCCCCGCATCGGGCTCCCTGCTCAGCCGGAAGCCTGCTTCTCGCTCTCCCACTCCCCCTGCTTGTGTTCCCTCTCTCGCTGTGTCTCTCTCTGTCAAATAAATAAATAAAATCTTAAAAAAAAAAAAAGAACACTTAGGACAGGATGGGGAAGCAGCAAGAACGCAGGGCGCCTGGCCGGCTTGGTCGGAAGAGCATCCGACTTTTGATCTTGGGGTCGTGAGTTTGAGCCCCACACTAGGTGTAGAGATTACTAAAAAAATAAATAAGCTTAAAAAAAAAAAAAAGAAAGAAAAAAACAGGAATGTGTAACTTTACATATAATAACATAAACAAAGCCTGTAAAAAGCAAATGTAGGAAAAAAAACTGGAAGGAAATGCCAAAATGCGGAAGTGAGCTGTCTGGTGTGAGACCAGAGATTACTTTTGTTTTAACTTTCTTTCCCAAATGTCCTGAAATGTGGGAAGGAGCAGCTACATACCCGTGTCTCCAAGTTTATATTAGCTGTTTTCCCGTCCACTGTGACACTGAGAATAGAACCATCTTTTACACTTACACAGTCTTCTCCAAATATGTCCCTTAAGATAAACAAAGATGCAATATTAGTGCAAAATGCATTAACAAGGAAGTCAAGTACATTTTTATATACCAGGGGAAAAATAATATTGAAGATAACCCCTAGTTCTGAAGTAGAATACTTCTATCTATTCCTGAGATGGACTTAATTTAACTTCACATATTTTACTAATTTTATAAAATGGTTAAAGTACACAGCAATCATTTAGTAAGACTGCTTTCTTCAGGGGCACCTGGCTGGCTCAGCTGGTAAAGCATGTGACGCTTGATCTCAGGGTTGTGAGTTCGAGCCCCACGTCGGGCCAAGCGCTTACTTAACAAAAAAAAAGCATGCTTTCTTCAGCTGGTACTGTGCTAGGCACTTTATACACATGATCTTAACTTACAATCTTAGTAAGAAGCCTCTTTTACACAGGAGGAAAACGAGACGCAGGGAAGGGATTTGCCTGCAGCCCTGCGGCTGGAAGGCGGTGGCTGGGATTGAAGTGCAGGCATCTCCGCTGAACAGACTCAAGGCCGCTGCTGTCTGCTCCTCTGAATCAATTTCAAACGCCTCCTTTGAGTTAAACTCTTCCCTGAGCATCTGCTACGTGCCAACTTCTTAGGGACGGAAGTCACTGAGACACTGCGTCTGTTGCCAAGGAGCTGGAGTTTAATCACTAACTTCCACGTCCGTCCGCATCAGTTACCCAGGCGCCTGCACCCGCCGTCGGAGCAGCAGGCCGGAGCCAGGCCGGGAAGGGCAGCTGCGGTCGGACAAGCCAGACGGGCCGCACTGCCCACACGGAGCCCGCGGGGTCGCGGGGAGGCCCGGCCAGCCGCCTGCTCCTTTAGGACGTTAATGGTAATAAATACGTTTGAATAAACTTGGCTGGGTAACCTAGTTACTAAGGAAAAATGCTGGATTTTAACTACAGAAATATATTCAAAAGGTAGGGAAAAAATATCTCACGTTCATGTAATCAATTACTGGTTTGTTTACAGAAACCAATAAACTCCTACGTACACAATCCTAAGGATTTAAACAACTGGAGTTTTTAGATTATGATCGACTGGAAGTTTAAACACTCCGGAATGTCACGTTCACGAGGCGCATGGAAGCTCTGGCTCTTTGGCTCCTGCTCCTGCTCCTCACAGTTCACGTGTGTGTGTGGAAGGGCGAGGACGAGGGACAGGGCAGCGGCCGGGCCCGCAAGCCGCGGAGGGAGGGCGGGAGGGCGGCGGCTGTCACGATCGCCCGGGTGGCGGCTGTCATGATCGCCCGGGCGGCGGCTGTCACGATCGCCCGCAGCCCAGCGAGCTTCCCTCCGGCGCCACCGACCGCGCGGCCTGGGGGGCTTAGCCCGTCCAGGGCGACACCGGTTTGCTCTCCGCGAAGCTTCCAGCACCAGCGCTGCCCGACGGCACAACTGTTCCAGTCACGTACCCCGCAGGCCCCGCAGGCCCCGCACACCTGCCTTCCACGGAAGCGCTTTTTAACCTGCGCTCCCGGGAGGGGCTGCGGGGACGGGCGTCTAACCCCTCGACGACACAGATAAAAGCGTGGGTGGCTGTGTGGTAAGTTGCGCGGTCTCACCCGACTGTCCCGGGCGTCCAGGATCTCGAATGATTAGGACACTCAGGCTGGCAGGTCGGGCTTTCCGAAACTGCAGAGTGCAGCCCTCTGCAGACAAGAGTCGGGGATGGGGCGGGGGGGGGGGGGGGACTGCTCTGACCGCAGGGCTGGGGACACAGACACAGAAGCTGCTGCCTTTGGAATGGCACCGCCTGTCCCTGTTCCCGCCTGTGAGCTGCTTTCCAGTCTGTACGACAGGGATGCTTTTTAATATCAAAATGGCAACACCAAGAACCTTTTTCTGAAGACGTGTGGTAGCTTCTTCTAGCAAGATCACCTCTGAAAGCCTATCCGTTTTTTAAAAGCTACTAATTGGCTGCCTTAAAAGATTATCAGTGAGGAATTTGGGGGGAAGGAAGGAACAGATATGTTAACATAAAACCTCCAACATGCAGAGGACCTTCTTTTGTTAAGACATCTAGTCAATGAACTTTCAATTTAAATACAGAGGCAGTTAATAAAAGTGGGAAAAAAAAGTAGAAGCAGTCACTCAACAAGAATTTGAGAGATACTATGTTCAAATCTTTTAATTTTCCTTTTCTTGGCATAATACATAGCTTAAATGGTGGTTATCCACTATGATGCAAGTGATTATTTTATCTGGAAAAAAAATCCCCAAATCAGTATCTAAAAAAATTTTTATTTTAAGTAGACTCCACACCCACTGTGGGGCTTCAACTCATGACCTTGTGATCAAGAGTCACATGATCCACTGACTGAGCTAGCCAGGAGCTCTCCCAAATCAGTCTTAAAGAGTATTTGAGAAAAGGGGAGAGACCTAATATCTGGTGTTTAGAAAAATACTGAGTTTAAAGGTACTTCTTAGTTTACAGACTTATTATCTGAGAAGAGTCCAGAAGAAAACCATTCTTAACGCAGAACTCACATTTAAGGAGAACACGTATAGTAATTCTTAAAGGCACATTAACACCAGGTGAAGAGTTTAGTACTTGACCTTAGTAAAGATGTACGAATCTCAGTCGACCATGCCAGAAAGAGCTAACCAAGGTCACAGGTATTTGGAACTAGCTAGAGTGTTAGCTGGAAGGATGAGGTTCAAACCACTTTACGGATACAAACACAGACATCCAGACCAGTTAAGAGACCTGTCTGAGCTTCACAACCATCAGTGAGCCAGAACTAAATCCCGGCCTCCTCCTCCCCGCCCTTGGCCTCACCACCCCTTATGGGGCAATAATGGGGACAATACTTACTGGAGCATGATCTCCAGCCTCTTGCTATAAATGTGCATTTCTAATTTTTTAGAAACCTTTTGTACTGCACCTGGGGAAAAAAAAGCAACAGAGATCAATTTCCAAATTCTTATTTAGAATAGTTACCGAGTCAATATCAGAACACAGTTACTGATAAGATTTAAGGTGATCAACTATGGAATCCTTCAAGTGACAAACAAACCATCTATCTGCTGAGGCAAATTGCTATTTTCATCCCTTTATCTTTTGTTCTTGTTAAATGCAGAACCACAAAATGACATTTAAGATTACTTTACATTTTATTTATAATGTTCCTCAAACTTTTCCACATTTCATGTATGTGCGGAAGTAACCTTGTAACTCTAGGACTCCTGGGGCACATCCTGGCTCAGAGATCTCTGGAGCTTTCATTTTACCTAAAACATTATATAACTTTTGCATTCTTGTACCTATACTGATTTTAATAAAATTAATATTTAAAACCATGCGCCAGTTAGATCACTTAGCTTTCCCTCCCCAAAACACGGTAATCTGACAGTTCAGGAAGATGATCTGGTGTTTCAAGTGTGCCCCGGGACATCAGTAAGTGCCCCCCAGCCCATCACCAGCAGCAAAACCATGCAGAACTGTCTGGCAGTTCCTTGAAAAGTGAAACATTCAGTTAGCATATGACCCAGCAACTCTACTCCCAGGTACAGACCCAAGAGAAGTGAAAACACATGTCTACACAAAAACTTGTACATCAATGCTGAGAGCAACATTATCCATGACAGCCAAATGGTAGAAACAACCCAAATGTCTATCAACTAATGAATGGAGAGACAAAATGTGGTATACAATGGAAAATTATTTTGCCATGAAAAGGAATGAAGTCCTGATTCATGCTACAACATGGATGAAACCTGAAAGCATTATGCTAAGTGAAAGAAGCCAGTCACAAAAAACCGTGTATTATGATTCAATTTTTATGAAATGTCCAGAAGAGGTAAATCCATAGAGAGAGAAAGTAGGAGAAAAAAAAAGCAAGCAGATTAGTGGCTATCTTGATTGGGGGCTGATAGCTAAAGAATATGACGTTTCTTTGTGGAGTGATGTAAGTGTTTTCAAGTTGATCATAGTGAACCTACTCGGTGGAAAAGAGCCAGACTGCCATTTTTCCTAAATTATTCTGTAAGTCAGACTACAGTTACTCTGATTGCTTTTAAATCATGAGGCTTTTTCCTTCTTTTTAAAAAATGCAGGTCTCACTGGTATATAACATTATATTAATTTCAGGTATACAACATGATCATTTAATATTTGTATACACAGTGAAGTAATCGCAAGAAGTGCAGTTAACCATCCATCACAACCCACAGTCGCAAAAGGTTTTTTCCTTATGGTGAAATAAATAGTTTTGAGTTTTAACTGAATATAAAATGAATCAGATGCCAGCCAAGAAAGCTATATAATAAAACCTTATACTTTAATTATAATCATTAATTCTGTTAAGTATTAAACAAGCATTTAACTGACATGTAAAATCCCATGAAATACATTAAAAACTATCTAAGCTATGAAACTATTAAAAGAAACTTTCCAAACTCTGAGTGCACATGTATGCATATTTGCCTATTTATCACTAATATTTATGACAAACTCCTCAGATACCCGAGATTATATGTGTACAATGTGAAATCATAGTTATCTATGTACACCTGCCCCTAGTAGGCGCGTGTGTCAGGACACAGACGTGCTGAAAACAGGTGCAGTGCCAAACGGAAGGACGTAATGGAACAGAAGAACATAAAAGAATATATTTTGAAAATGCTTAAGCTTGGCTGTGTGTCCTTGACGAGAACAGGGGGATACAGAAATTGAAGGCGGGGCTAAACACACACACAGATAAAAACACAAGTTGTATTTCCAGAATCTGGACCCAAGTCTCAGCAGGCTGAGAAATGAAAAGGGAGCGGAATGCTAGCAAAGGAGAATCAGCCTGTTCACAGACGGTGCCTCTAGAATGGACCTGGCAAACTTCGGTAAATGGCCTGATGGTGTCTGAGGCTTGGTGAGCCACGTGGTCTCTGCGGTCACTAGCCGACTCTGCGGTGGCAGCTCAGAGAGCAGCGGCACATGGTATGCAGATAAACGGGCATCGCCGTGTTCCAATAAAACTTTACAAAAACAGGTGGAGGGCTGGACTTGGCTTGTGGGCCCTGGTTGTTGACTCTGCTCTAAGTTCAAATACCAAGTCTGGCTAGGAGAAAGTCAGTTCGTTACACAATAAACGTATAGGATGAACGTCCTCTACTTCCCCACGTGCAGCCAAAGAAAAGAGGGAGTGTGTCAGTCCTCGTGATATTTTTCATCTTCTGAAGGAGCAAGTCCTGCTTATTAAAATCCCTGTCACTTCGCCCCATGGGTGACAGCTTTCCAGGCTAATGTAGCACACACACTCCTTGGGTCACTGTCTTCTCTCTTTAAAATTCATCTTGTCTGCTTTCTCTCACCCTCTGTACCTAACCCAGCAGGAAAGACTGCAGGCTTGACCTTCAACCCATCTCCAGAACCCAAGCACTTTCTGCCACCCCCCCCACCCGCCTGGCCACAAAAGCTCTCAACTGAAACACCTGCTTTCTTTACTTGCCCTCCCAGTCTCTCAACGAGCACCAGCGCAACCCTTTAAAAACCTTACAACATAACACGCTTCACTCAGACTACAAGTCCAAAGTCCTTAAAATGGTCCATAAAGCCCTACACTTCTGCCCCTGCTCCAAACCCGATGAAGCCGCCCCGGCGCTCACTAGACCACCAGCTCCCTGGTGCTCACTAACCATCTGCCGTGTTCGCTGCTGTGCCCTGAGCACCGAGAATAATACCTGCCCAACAGAAGGTGCTCGATAAATGTTTGTCAAATGAATGCTAGCTTTGCAAGCACCTCATTGCTCCAGAAGAACAGACTCTCCTTTTCTGAATACAACACAAAGCAGGGAAGCACTAGGGAACCCAGGGCCGCCGGCTAATTCAGCACAGTTAACTCATGGAAAAAACCCTCTTGTAGCCTGTCTGCAGTGACTCCCTGGGGAGTGCCCAGACGCTAACCTTAGGAAGCAATGTTTACACTGTTGTTATTATTATTAAAAATGGATCACTAATAATATAATAGCCATTGCTGACTAGCACAGATCAGAGTAAAGGCACACTTTCACTCTGGACCAGAGTACTAAGAGAAATGCGCAATATAAAGTCAGACCCATCTAAGGTCGCTCACGCGCTCCTTCCTGTTTGACACAGACAGGACACATTTGGTGATTATCTGTTTTCATTTTCCAGCACAGTCGCTAAGCGGCAGCTTTGTCACAGCTGCAGATGGCGTGTGGACACCAAAGTCGACAGGCTCAGGCCCAACACGCCCCGTGGCCCCTGCCCCACCACACGGCGCGGGAACGGGCTCAGGGTGGCTACGACGTGACACGGCCCTGAAGACCCCCCAGCATCCTAACACCGTTTGTGCGTAATGTCTCATATTTCAGAAAAGTACACAAATACCTGACAAAAATACTGACATCAGGTGATTATATCACAGGACAGACTTCATTTTACAAAAGGGTTATCAAAATGCAGTGAACAGAAAGGAGTCCGGGAGGTTAAAGCAATTCAGTTCCGAGTGTCTGATCTGAACGGAACGAAGCTAAGCTACAAAGGGAAGGCCGGCTGTGTTCTCAGGGAAGTGGGCATCGATCCTGAAGGGTGTGCCCACTCCAGGCTCTGGGTTTGAGGCCTTCCTTCCTGTTCTCTGCCCTCCACTCTGCCCCTCACCGCGCCACCACTCATCGGTTGTGACCTCAGCGCAAGGAAGCTCCTCCTTCCCACACACCTCCACCTCGCGCTTTGTCCTTTGTATTTCTATCACCTAAGGAAAATGTAAAATAGGAAAATAAGAAAAACCTGACAACTGCCTTTCGAGCTGTTCCGCCACACATGCACCTCTGTGTCCGGGGGCACACGCTGACACTGAGTGGGCACCCCGGGAGACCCGGGCTCGTGGAGGTGCCATCCTACACGCACACGGGGTGGCCGCTCCCCACCAGCTAATTCCACCAACACAAGTCACCGGCGGCGTCCAGATGAACGTTTTTACCATTTTTTACTATTACTCAAAACAAATTCAAGCGCTCACCAGCACCTCAGATGAGTAAGTTAGATTCGTCTAGGTATTTATTCGGTTCATTGTACAGACGCGGTCAGGTACAAGTAATGGATTATTAAGTATCCAGCAAAACGTTTTTTCCTCCTGAAATCAAAGACTACCTACTTGTTTAATTCTTTGTAATTTCAAGGAAGAGAATCATTTTCTCAGAGCACAACCTGGTACCATGAGAAGGGTAAAGGCTGGGAGGCTTCCCCGCATTCTTCATGGGCTACCTTCCACGCCAGTGAAGCGTTACACTGAGTTATGTATAAAATAGATACAACTGGAAAGAAATAACACAGATATACTCACTAGTGTCTTCTTTGACTGAAAATGGCTACTTAGAAAAGATGTAGCACCTAAAGTGACTGCAAAATTGCCCTAAGGAGGGATTCCATTCTGTTCAACGGGTTTTCCTGAACACCAACAGGGCCACCGATTTTCTTATTAGACTGCTGGCTCGATTCAGCAATATTTTGGAATTTCTGATTGAGAGGACTGTGACTAAGGAATTTTATCTTAGTGTTCATGGCAACCAGATTTTCGGCAACAGCACAAATGAAGACCCAGGACGAGAAGTAAAATATGAGTAACATGCAGTGTTATGCACGTATTGTACCTGGAAGGCTACAGGGGTGGAACAAGCAGATTTCAGATTCTAGAATTCTGTCTTCTGCTTCCTAGTTCACAGACCATGGGAGAAGCGAAAGAATTAATTGATAAAAATGCAGTCATTCCGTACCTTTCCTTATCTTCGGGTTGGACTGGACTTCCAGTATCACGGTTGTTACCGTGTCTGCATACATGTCATTGGAAGGGTTTGCCAGCCACTGTGAAGAAAAGGGCAGCAGCTGAACGGTGTGAGCAGCGCCGGCCACACACGCTGTGCGCGCTGCTGCGCATCCGCGGGCTGTACGGCGGGACTCTGCGTCGTGCGTTTCCACGGACTGAAACTAACCTGCACTTAATAATGCTGGACTTCTCTAAGATGTACTGAGTGCCTCCTCTGCGGCAAGGGCTTTATGGGCATCCCCACACCTGATCCTCAGAACACCTTCATTTTACAGAGGTCACTTGCATGAGGTAACACGGCAGTAACTCAGGTGCTGGGATCAAATGCAGATCCCTGAGCACTGGGTTTCATAAGCACACAGCATGGGAAGAAGGCAGTATTTTTAAACACTTCCTTTTGTTTCCCACACGAAGCCTAGGCCCCTTGCCCCTGCACATGCCCAGGGCTCCGAGACGGTTTTCCTCCTCTGCCAGGTGAATGTGGGACCAGGTGAATTATTTCAGGAACAAGTGCCTTCCCTAATGTGTAAGGGGCGCCTGGGGGGCTCAGTCGGTTGAGCATGCTACTCTTGATTTCAGTTCAGGTCGTGGTCTTGGGGTCATGAGATGGAGCCCTGTGCGTGGGCTCTGTGCTCAGCAGGGAGCCTGCTTTAAGATTCTTTCCCGCTACCCCTCTCAAAGCTTGGGCATGTGCACTTTCTCTCTCCCTCTCTCCAAAAGAAATGGCCAAAATCTTAAAAAAAAAAAATCTGTAAGAACAGAACAGCAGACCATCTAGATGGGGAATTTACATAGGATTCTACCTCGAGGCAGAGAAAGAGATGAGGTACTTCCTGGATCATTTGGTTCCAGGATTCACTTTGAAAGTCCTTCTTTAAACTTAACAGATGCCAAGTTATCAAAATCAACCATCAAATTAATTTGGTGTCTGGGTTCCAAATTCTACCAGTAGGAATTTAAAATTCTAATAGTAGGAACCACACACAGTGGTTTCTAGCCTTTGTGTATTTGGGTCAAAGTAATATTGCTTATTTAAATTTTCAAAATTCCACTCTTAAGAGCGCTGCGTGACGTCTATTTGTTTCAAAGTAACAGAATTTGATTTTTATCTTGAGAATGCTGGATATTTTGATATAAGTGAAGACATCCAGCGCTATCACAAAATTAGTTGGGACTTCTCACATGAGACCTATATTCACTACACATACTAAATATTAAGCCTTAATTTAACATTAGTTCCATTTCTTTTTTTTTTTTTTAGATTTTATTTATTTATTTGACAGAGAGAGGGAACACAAGCAGGGGGAGTGAGAGAGGGAGAAGCAGGCTTCCTGCAGAGCAGGGAGCCTGATGCGGGGCTCAATCCCAGGACCGTGGGATCATGACCGGAGCTGAAGGCAGACGCTTAACAACTGAGCCACCCAGGCGCCCCTCATTTCTTTTCTTTTCTTTTTAACTAGGCTCCACACCGGGCATGGAGCCCAATGCAGGGCTTGAACTCATGACCCTGAGATCAAAACCTGAGCTGAGACAGTTGAGCTGGATGCTCAATGGACTGAGGTACCCAGTTGCCCTTCATATTAGTTTCTGTTATTGGAACTACATAGAAAGTGCCCAGCTATGTCATATTTAAAGCTGATCTGGGCAAGAAAAATATGCACACACACACATATATTTTTCCTGATTGAGAAGAAACAAATTTTCTCTATAATTATATGTGAAGTCTTAAAATTTTTTCCCCTCCTTGTTTAGGTAAATGATCTTATCTTACTTCTAATACCACCATTCCTGGCTCCTGTATGACAGTGATATTTTTGAATACTTTCAGAGCAGGTTTTTCTTGAATTTCTAATTCTTCCACGTCACCTGAAAAAAAGAGTATCAAGATGTATATAATTTTCTGATAATCTTCCAGAGGCATTATTATTCCTTTGTTTATAGAGACAGCTGAAATAAATCTGATACACAATGAAAAAATTACCCATTTTTGTACTTAGATTTCAAATAACTAAGTTTTATGTGAACTGCTTGCAGCAAATGAAAGATCTCAACATGTATTAAACTCATATAACGAGGCAGGATTTACCTTGGACCTTCAACATTTTTTCAGTCACAAACTTTGGTGATTGTCAAACATGTGTTTATGTAAGAGATTTAGCCACTAGCATCTTAAAATTTAACATGAGACTAGTCAACTACTTCCAACTAGTCACTTCTGCCTTCTGTCTTCATAGACTTCATCATTCTACAGGAATATTCTGTTGTTTAAAAGGAGACTTTTCTGGTCCTCCCAGGAACCTCTTAATTAAGGGTTAATTTTATTAACTTTCTGTGTTATGACCTATAATTCTGGTATGAGGATCTGAAGTAAAAGAAAAGAAGTTTTTCTTTCTACTGGTTTATTTTATGGTTGTATTTTGCTATTTGAATTATGAAGAGCATATTAATATAAAGTGTAATTTATTATTCAAGTGTTCCTGCTTATTAGAGGGAATCCACACCTTTTAACTTAGTCAGTGCCCCTCATTATGTTCATGCCCCAAAATCTCTAGCTCCGAATGGTCTAATATGAAAACAGAACAGGTCTGCTGTTCTACTGGCCTTTGGCCAGCGGCCATGTGTTCTTGTAAAACCTGCTATATAGACTGGTCCTGATGGAACCAGAAAACTGATTTTCTGAATAAGAAAAGAAATAGATGAAATTTAGCACTAGCATACACTAAAGTGGATTTTAAACACGAGGAGCAAAGATTACTGATTTTAGAATTTTCAGTGGATCAAGGATAAGAAGTATAACACAATTTAAAAAATTTATGAGTACACTTTCAAAAATTCACCAAAGCTGAGAACATGTCCAAGCAAAGTACAAATAAAATTTGTGCAAATTCTGAGATAATTACCCAAATTAAATAACATCCTTTCCCAGATATATACTTATCTTACTCAAAAGCAGAAAACAATTAGGTGCATTTTAACAAATACACACACCTGTCAATTTCTGTAGTTGGTAATAGAGCAAATTAAAAGGACCGGTATAGGGAATGGCTTGGGTCTGTTTCACAGTGCTCATGGCCAAGTCAGTATAATCTGAAGAGGAAATTAGAATAAATACACTTTAAGTAACAATACTAGTCACACAAAATACAATCTGCAATCTACAATCTGCGCATACAGGGGTAGAGGGAAGTTAAAGCAAGGTAAACAAGAACATGTTTTTCAGAAAGCGTACAAGGTGCTCCTTAATCTCTTTCCACCCTACATTTCCCCCTTTAACTCCCTACGCCCACCCCTGCTCCCCGACTAGTTAGCTTATGCTTCAGCTGTAAGACAGCAGCCTCACTGCCCTGAAAACATCGGGTCCCTGCAGGTCTCCAAGCCAGTACACCCCAGCTTGTCCTCTGCTGATCCCGGGCTTGGCCACTCCCGACAACCCTTCACCACGCAGCACAAGTGCTACAAAACCTTTCCGACTCTTCTAGACCTGTTTGTTCTCTCCTCACAAACTTAGGCACTTTGTCACTCAGCGCGGTGACTAGCTCTGGACAAAGACGCTTCTCTCATGAGGCAGCGTCCAGGGGCCGGGGCTGTGCTCTGTAGTGCATCGTTAGTCCTCTAGCACCCGGCACGGGGCCTGGCCCAGAGCGAGACCGCACTCACCGCCGGAGAGGGGGACAACGGCGCCGGGCCCAGAGCGAGACCGCACTCACCGCCGGAGAGGGGGACAAGTTATACTGCACCTGCGTGGTGCGCTAAAGCTGACTGCCGGCCCAGCTCACAGATGAATACCTAAACCCTGCTATTTCTTATCCTTTCATAAAGCACTCATACTCTATTAGTGCTTTATTGTGCATAAAACGGAGCACAGTTATTTAACGTGATACCATATCTACGGCAAAAGTAATGGTGGCCCAGCATCTATACAAACAACATAAAGGCCCAGCAAGCGATGTAAAAGTCTAGGTCATAAAGATCAAAATGCATGAGTGGGGAGTCCAAGGTTACTTCAGAAAATAAAAGTACCAGGACTCCACTGCGAAAGGTGGAAAACAGGCTTGTCAAGGGTCAGCAGGAGTGGTCAATCTTGGAGGTGAACTTATGTTCCCAATTAAGAAAAAAGTCCACAAAGAATTCAAACATTTAAATAGTTCAAGGAAGATTCCCCCCCCATTAAGTTATGTGCATTACTAACCCATCAATTTCTATTACTTGGCTGTTACTTAAAGTTTGGCCATTAGTAAGAGAAGTTTTCGTAGATTTTGTTTCAATGTGAAAATCAATTTATATTTGATGATTAATAGTATACTTACTGGAGAGATCACAAGGAGAAAGTATGTGATAATTAAAGTTTCTTTTAACAAGTATTCCCGAGACCCGCTGGCCTTGTTCTGGTTTCTTGTCTGCTAAAAAGCCCATGACCTATTAAAAAAAAAAAAAAAAAAAAAGGAGGTGGAATTTCCAATTTTGGAAAACGCACTTATTTAGATACTCAATCATAATGATGCCCATTAGGCATTTAAAATCAAAAGTTGGATGCTTAACCAACTGTTCCACCCAGGCGCCCCTCTAGTTAAACAAATTTTTAAATGCTGCTTACTATATTTCTTGAAGGTTTATAATGTATAATGGCCTAATAAAAACTCTGGGGGCACCTGGGTGTCTCAGTCAGTTAAGTGTCTGCCTTCAGCTCAGGTCATGATTCCAGGGTCCTGGGTTCGAGCCCCACATTGGGCTCCCTGCTTCTCCCTCTCCCTCTGCTGCTCCCCCTGCTTGTGTGCTCTCTCTCTGTCAAATAATAAAATCTTAAAAAAAAAAAGAAGTAAAAACAAAAACTCTGAAAAGTCCTGTTGTAAAGAAAGCAGCTTAATTTTGTTCAACTCCGCTTCTCCTAAATTGACTGTAAAATTCTTCCCCCTCCCCAAATCTCAACCAGCAGAGCTTGGGAAATTTAATTCTTAGATTCCTAACTGAACACATTTTTCTATAGGTACAAGGTTGCTTCCATTAAACTGGCCACCGGAAAGTTTTGAGAATACGAGTTAATTCAGGAGTAAATACAACCATCTGTCCTTTGGCAACAAAAGCCTCACATCTTAACTTCTGCTGACTTTTTTTCCTCTCAAACTCAACTGCAAGGAAGGATATTCATCAATTAGCCTTCTCATATCTGGCTCATTCTATATTAAAAGAACTGCTGTAAAGTTGCTCATTAATACATGTCTGATATTTAAAACTTCAGATAAATCATTAAAAAGTTCCCCTTAGAAGCATCTTAAAAAAAATCTTAACAGGAGATACCATTGTAGCTACCTTACAGCATCCCTCTAAAACCTCAGGTAAGATTTTTAACTATTTTATTTTTAAATTCTGAAAATACTGTATTTCAGCATCAAACATGGACAAATTTTTGTTAAGTTCTATCATACCACATATATGTTTACACATATGAGCCTATCTTTAGATTCTTTGGGAGAAGGACCAGTGGACAGAATAGTGTATTAGATGTAGTAGTAAAACAGTAATGAATATTTGTTTATTCTCAGACACAGGGAGGAAAAGGAAGTGGAGATGTGGATTACAAAGCTACCAAATTCAACTGCATTAAGATCTAATGTACTTGAAAACTTCCTACGTGAAGAAATGAATTAGCAGGACCAGAAGACCTAAAAAAGCATATGGATAAAATTCTTATACAATACTAAGTAGACAGAAATCATCATTAAGGACATTATCTTGCTTTGATGAAAAGAAGTCTGTATTTTTAAGACGTATACATTTCCCTTTAGAAAAGACCTGGATAAGATCAGAAACCACAACCTTTTACCTTGGCTAGCTTTTCTCCTCTGAAATTCAAGGTCACAGCTTCTGTATTCCGAGGATTATGAACCTCTATGTGAACTTCATCGTTGTCCTCATATTCTCGAATCAGGGCTGCTTTCAATCTGGCCATTTCATTCTGTTCTCCATGGACTAAAATCTACATAGAATGAATTGTAAGAATAGCCAAACTATGGAAAGAGCCAAGATGTCCATCAACAGATGAATGGATAAAGAAGATGTGGTATATATATACAATGGAATATTATGCAGCCATCAAAAGGAATGAGATCTTGCCATTTGCAACGACGTGGATGGAACTGGAGGGTGTTATGCTAAGTGAAATAAGTCAATCAGAGAAAGACATGTATCATATGACCTCACCAATATGAGGAATTCTTAATCTCAGGAAACAAACTGAGGGTTGCTGGAGTGGTGGGGGGTGGGAGGGATGGGGTGGCTGGGTGATAGACATTGGGGAGGGTGTGTGCTATGGTGAGTGCTGTGAAGTGTGCAAGACTGTTGAATCATAGATCTGTACCTCTGAAACAAATAATATATTATATGTTTAAAAAAAAAAAAAGAAGATAGTAGGAAGGGAAAAATGAAGGGGGGAAATCGGAGTGGGAGACGAACCATGAGACTGGACTCTGAGAAACAAACTGAGGGTTCTAGAGGGGAGGGGGTGGGGGGATGGGTTAGCCTGGTGATGGGTATTAAAGAGGGCACGTTCTGCATGGAGCACTGGGTGTTATGCACAAACAATGAATCATGGAACACTACATCAAAAACTAATGATGTAATGTACGGTGATTAACATAACATAATAAAATTAAATTAAAAAAAAAAGAATGAATTGTAAGAGAGCACAGGGAAACATCCTGAGTTCGGCTTAATGATGGCCCCTATCTGACTTTAATATGTGCAACAGACATATACTTGACGTTATTAAACGTAACGACTTTGAAGGACCTCCCGTCAATCAAACTTGTACAGTTATTTTCATTCTGTTTGGCTTTAAAAATCCTGAAGTAGAACTATCTTAAGAGAAAGTACAGACACTTCTACTTCAGGTGTTCCCACTAGTGAGATATACAACTTTATGGAAGTTGGACTTTCTCTAGACTTCTGTGTTCAACTGTAAAGGGCTGCAGCGCGTGACTTCTGCAGCCTCTGCCGGCTTTAGACGTAGGATTCTTCGACGAAACCATCGCTATTCTTACTAATGCAGAGAACACCCAGTTTTCTTTAGGTTTCCTAATACAAGACTTTCAAAAGAAGCTTTTTATGGGGAAAGAAAAAGACTTCTGATATTTTCTTCCGTTTATTATAGTAATACCAAATAGAATATTTCGGGACCAAATGAAATTGCCTTTGAGGGGTATTTATAGTAACTGTATTAGATACCAGTCTCCTCCCATTCACTTCTATAATCTGTATTTTACAAGACAGATCATTCTTAACCTACAGACTCCTGCTAGATGATTTCTTGCCTGGGCTCACAGAAGCCGACCTAGCATCACTCCTAGGCAGAGGCATATGGCCGAGTAAAGAGCCCGGCTTTGAGGCCTGGCTGCTGCTCAAACACAAGTCCTGGCTCCTTAAGCGCTTCCCAGCTACGGAAACTCGGGCAAGTTACTTAACATCTCAGTTTTGTCATCTACAAATAGGTGTTGGTCGTAAGGAGGAAGCAAGCTGATGCATGTACACCAGAGTACACGGTGCCTGGCTGGCTCCGTCAGTAGAGCACGCGACTCCTGAGCTCGGGGTTCTAAGTTTGAGCCCCATGCCAGGTGTAGAGATTGCTTAAAACATGAGTACAGTACCTGGCACGTGGTAAATAATCAACGCTAGCTGTTACTTGTGGTTACCACTAACACTGTTGTTATTCTATCACGCAGATATACTTTTGCTGACCTGGTTACTGAAGAAAGGTAAGCATCGAGTTCAATCCTGTCAGCAGAGAGAGAGCCTGGAGAGCAATGAAATGGGACTGAGGATGAAGCAGTGATTGCTGAGAGAAATGGCACTACCACGCTTCCTCCCCGGCTTTAACACGTGGGAGCATTTCCATGAACCACATACACCAGGGAACCCCTGTGAGGAGTCTGCACTGTGACGAAATTCACAAAGCTAACAAGTAGGTGAGGGATTTTTCTTCACCCAAGACTCTGCTTATCGAGTAAGGGCCACTGGCAAATCCCTGTGAGGACTTCCAGGCTAGAAAGAACTCAAAAATTAACAGAAGAGCACATGAAAGGACGCTCAACATCATTAGTCATTAGGGAAGTGAGAATCAAAACCACAATGAGATACCGCTTCATGCTTATTAGGAATGGCTGTAGTCACAAAAAGGCAAACAAGTGTTGGCAAGGATATGGTGAAATCGGAACGCTTGTGCCCTGCTGGGGGGATGCAGAATGGTGCAGCCACTTCGGGAGTTGAGTGACTCCTCCAAAAGTTAACAGAATGACCCTATGATCCGGCAAACCCACTCCTCGGTGTATATGCAAAAGAAGTGAGAACAGGGACTCACACAGATACTCAGAGGCCAGTGTTCACCGCAGCATGCATATACCACATGCATGTGTGTGGTCTATACAAACAACAGAATGTTGGTCACCCACACAGAAGAAGGGAGTTCTGATACGTGCTACAATATGGATGGACCTTGAGCATATTCTGCTAAGTGCTGTAGGATTTCACCTTCATGCAATACCTATGCCAGGCATATTCAGAGAGACAGAAAGTAAACTGCAGGTTACCTGGGGCCGGGGAGGAGAAAATGGGGAATTTTTGCTTAATAGGTACAGTTTCTCTTGGTTGCACAACACCGTGAATGCGATTCATGCCACGGAACCGCACAACTTAAAAATGGTTAAAATTGCAACTTCTATGTTATATATATTTCACCACAATGAAAAAAATTTAAGGAAAAAAACAACTAACAAAAGGCTATTTCATCTAAACTACTTTTCAATAAATCTAGAAAGGGCACTTCATCTGTTTCCCACACACACGTTCCCCAAGTGTTCTGTTGATTAAAAATACATATATTTTTTTAGCTTTCCTTTCTTATTCCCTCCCCAGTCCCACCAAAATAGAATTGTTATTTTCGTATTACATGAAACTTAAAAATATAAACAAATCACATCAGTAAAGAGCTATGTGATTTCATATCTATTTGGATCTTTACTTTTTACTATTATATGATTTGTCTCTCTTTCAGTATTATTAAGCATTTACTCCATGCCAGGCACCGTATTACATGCTTTAGATCTATGTTCTCTCATCCCTTCCTCACAATTACCTTACGAGGTATCATTATCATCCCTATTTACAATTGGGGCACAGAGAAGTTAAGTAACTTGCCCAGGGTTACCCAGCAAGTAAGGGGTGGAGCTGGGATTCAAAACAAGTAGCCACAAGCAAAGCCCGTGCTCTTAAGTTACTGGGGAGAATGGGGGAAGGGCATTGGAGTTGGGGCTGGGGGATCTGACGAGGGACCTCGGGTAAATGGAGACACAGTGCACAGCTTGCCCAACTCAGAGTGGAGCTGCAAAGGTCAGGTCCAAGTGCTCGCAGAAGCCTTCTGCGAAACGAGGCTACCTTAATGACAGACAGTGTCTGATTTGAAAACCAGCTGCAGTTTCTTACGTATGTTTTCTTCCCCTTTAATGTTATAAATCAAATTCATAGACTAACCACATGAGGCGGTTTCAAAGCACGAATAAATTCACTGGTTTGCTGGTAATCTGTGTGAGCAGAGAAAGAAATGTAATCAACAGACATTTTCAGTGGTAACTTCTGTCCAGACATGGTAGTGATTTCTTCTGGCTCAGACATGATATGCTGTTAAAAAAAAAAATAAAAATAAAAGAAACAAAACAAATAAACTACCCAATCAGAAAAGAAAAGGTACATTTTCTACTTGTTAATGCAGCCACAAATTCTTACATTAAATTTGGGACCTTTAGCACAAAAAGCATTCTAACAATTGACTTAGTAAATATCAAACACTTATTTTCTTGGTCGAGCAAATATTCAATCAGGAAAGTAAGCAAGTTAACTAAAATTCAATGTATTTGGAGTATTGGAAGTGGCAATTGTAACTTATGATCAGAAAGGCAAACTTGGATTCCCAGCTATTCTCCTGCTCTAAAAAGTCACTTTTCAGGCAGATCTGTTTCTGTTCTGGAAATCTATTTTAAATACATAGCCAACACTGTCTGTGTGACTTAGAGAATACGCTAAAGTAATAAACGGTCTAAATGGAGAATCACGAGGTATTTTTAAAAATAAGACAAGTTCTAGAAGAGGAGAGAAGAGGACGTGATGCTTGGATGTTCAGAAACTGCCTCTGGAGCTCTGCACGCATTTCCTACCATGCGTACATCCCTAAGAGTCAACATCAACCGTTGTGTATCAACAGGAAGATGGGCAATCGACCCAAACACCTTCTGTGACCTTTCAAGAGAATACACACTGGCAAACTTCTTCTTCACTGAATGAGGGTATCCATGTTTTTGCGTTTGTCTCAAATAGGTTCCTTTCCATAGTTTTTACTGCGAATAGACGGGTGCTTCTCAGGCTGTAATGGGCCGCCTTGGCAATTCTGATTAGGAATAACACGGTGGTCTAAGACCATGGCTGACCTTGGCAAGCGTCCCTTCCACACAGTACCCTGCTATAATGACGCCGTTCCTCTTATCCGTGCACCAGCTTTCAAAGAGCTCTCTGGATAAGCCGCTCTGCATCATGCCTGGGGAGGCCATGACGACGCTGGGGCCAATGTCATCAAAATGATCCATGCTCTAAGAGGGGAAAAGGGATGGTAAAGGCATGCTGAGTACCAGGGTTTGGCAAGGCATTCCTCGTTTTCAAAGAATAACGAAAAGCTAGATAAAAAGATTAATCACACTACTGAAAGGGCCTCAATGAGACTAGTAAACGTTTTAAGTCCAATTTCTAAGTTCCTAAACAATGTAGGCTAGGAATGAAAGGAGAACAAAGTGATAAAGGCAGTTAGTTCACACTGACCTTTTAAATCTCCTACTGGTATTAATGGGGCTATTAGGACCATTTTCACTGCTAAGGAGGTGGGCAGGAAAAAAGTTAAGAGTCAAAACGGCTTTCTATCCGCCCAAGATAGAACTCTGAAAGAATTTTCCCCTCACAATGGCCTTGCGTACTTCATCAAGATTTTGAGCTGGCCTAGAAATCCAACCAGAAAGTTCAACATTGTTTCTAGGGAAAACTTGGCTCTAACTCTTAAAAATTAACTTAAAAAATAATACTTCATGAATAGAGCCCATTTATAACTGGAAGATGACTTATAACTTGGATAATCTGGGGCATAATTTATTAAGATTAAAGCATTAGTTTTAATAAAAATATTTTTCTAAAACTATTTTTTTAACTAAAGAAAATCAGATTTTATTGTTTATTGAATGCTCTACAAAAGTAATGACAAAAGTTTTCACACACGGAATTTGCAGTGGAAATCAAAAAGATGATTAGGTTAGAGTAAGAATGGAAAAACTTAATATATAATGTAAGAGTATTTTTCTCATCAGGACCTCCTGTTTCCATGGCAGAGAGACCCAACTTCATCAGCAACAGTAGATACTGAGAATGTATGCAGACTTGGAACAAGTGGCAAAAACTGTTAAGCAGAAAAGAATGCCAGTTGCTAAACTGTTGTTTTCATGAAGAAAAACGGTGCCTGCTAGAGAAACAGCGAGACCTCAGCAAGAAGGACTGGGCCTCAGAATCAATGGCAGTAGCTGTGAGCACTACCGACTCCTCTGTGTTTACGGGTCCTTCCTCAGCACTCACCTTGAGGTTACTAATGTGCTTGAAAACAAAGGGATTATTGATGTTGATCTGTTTGCGGATTTTGTCATTCATGGCATTTACATATGTCTGGTACACTGCCATGCACTTCTTGGCCAAAGAGGATGCGTAGTATATGGGAATATCATGGAGTTCTGGGTGATTCTGCCAGTACTCATCTAGAGAGATTTTATAAGAAACAAATTTCATTTTGTTGTGTGGGGTATATAGTTCAAATAATAAACGAATTATAAGAAATTCAGACAACCAAGAAATAAAGCCTAGAATCATGTATATGCAACAGTATTTATACATATATATATATTTATACAACTATATATATATTTCCCTCTCTCACAATTTTTGTAAATGACTAATTTATGTGTTAATAGCAGATACCAAGGTTTGGACCGCCCTGGGGTGTTAGAAATACAATTTGTCATCACAAGCACACACAATTCGTTCAGCATGTCAGCTCTGTCTGTACTAATTGCTACCCTGGTTAAGGGTAAGCCCCACTCAAGACACTGCTGTGCACGGGGCTGGAAAGCCGGGGGGGATGGTGGGGGCGGGCTGCCGGTCTTGGCTGTTTTCCTTGAGGCCATCTCCTCTCTCCGGTCCCTTCTGGTCCTTTCCATAGTAGGCCTCATCCACACGGCTCTGCACCTGGTAGGCCTCTCACAGGGCTCGCCCTGCCTGCAGACACCCAGGTAACAGTAAGTGGGTGCTCCTTCCTGGGACGCATTCCTAGGAGATCTTGCCTTCTGCCCTCAGGAGGGTCCCTGTTCCACGCTGGCTTCCCATTTTTCCTGGACAGTCTGGGGACACCAATACCTTCCAGTACATTCCGTCTTGCTTTAGTCAGTCAGCTTCCTGTAGGCTGCTTGTAATCGAGGCTCTAGTTCCTGCCCCTTGGTTTCCCTGGTGGCCCTGCAGCCCGGAGGCAGGGATGGCTAGCGGCACGAGCAGCGGCTGCCATTTCCTGGGCGTGCTGAGCAGGGCTCCCATAGGCGTCTGCGACCACAGAGAGAGCACACAGGGTCCGCATCTTACAGAAGGAATGGAGGCTCAGAAATACCAAACCCCGTGCCCAAGATCCAAGATCACACACCAGAATGTGGGCAGCTAGGATTTGATACCCACAGGTGGCCCAAGGCTCTGGGATGCAGCCTCTGGTTAGAAAGGGTGCTCCTTCTTTCAACACATGTTGGCCCCTCTTGTGCTTTAGCTCCGGGCCAAGGCGCAGAGGCTCTCGTGGAGCAGCGGGAGGGACTTCCAGGGTCTGAAGGCTCCCTAGGGGCCTGGCCCTGGCTAGGCTAACATTTTTTTTTCAAATTGAAGTACCACTGACATATGATATCCTATTAGTTTCAGGTGTATATCATAGTGACTCGATATTTTTCAATTAGCAATAATCGTGCCTCGGATAAACCTCATTGGCTAGGATACTGCCACTGTGCAAAGCTGTGACTCGATATTTTTATACACTACAAAATGATCCCCATGGTAAGTCTAGCTACCATCCGTCACCAAAGTTATTACAATACCACTAACTATATTCCCTATGCTGCAGATTACATTTCCATAACGTCTTTATCGTCTAACTGGAAGTTTGTACATTTTAATCCCCTTCACCTGTTTCGCTTGACCCCTAAGCCCTCCCACGTCTGGTAAACCAACAGTTTGTTTCCTCTATTTATGAGCCTGTTTCTGTTTGGTTTGTTCATTTGTTTTGTTTTTTATATTCCACGTGTAAGTGAAGTCATATGGTATTTGTCTTTCTCTCTTATTTCGCTGCCGAATACCCTCTGAGTCCATACATGTTGCAAATGGCAAGATTTCATCCTTTTTTGTGGCAGAGTAATATTCTCCACTGTCTCTATATACTATATCTTCTTTATCATTCATTCATCAGTGAACACTTAGGTCATTTCCATGTCTTGGCTATTATAAATAATGCTGCAATGAACAGAGGGTGCATATATGTCTTTAAATTGGTGTTTTCATTTTCTTTGGATAAAAACCCAGAAGTAGGACTGCTAGATTATATGATATTTTGATTTTTAATTTTTTGAGGAGCCTCCATATGGTGGCTGCACCAATTTACATTCCCAACAGTGCACAATGGTTCCTTTGCTCCACATCCTCGCCAACATTTATCTTTTTTTTTTTTTTTTTTGTCCTTTTGGTAATAGCCTATCTGGCAGGTGTGAGGTGGTATCTCATCTCATTGCGGTTCTGATTTGCATTTCCCTTGAATGATGAGTGATGTTGAGCATCTTTTTATGGGCCTGTTGGACATCTGGATGTCTTCTGTGGAAAAATGTTTTTCCAGTTCTCTGCCCATTTTCTTAATCAGGTTGTTTTTTGATTTTAGGTTGTGTAGGTTCTTTATATATTTTCGTTATTAACCTTTTACCAGATGTATGATTTGCAAATATCTTCTCCCTTTTTGTTTTAATATATTTTATTTATTTATTTATTTTTGAAAAAGATTCTATTTATTTGACAGAGACATAGTGAGAGGGAACACAAGCAGGGGGAGTGGGAGAGGGAGAAGCAGGCAGCCCGATGCGGGGCTCGATCCCAGTACCCTGGGACCATGACCTGAGCTGAAGGCAGATGCTTAACGACTGAGCCACCCAGGCGCCCATGTTTAATACGTTTTAAAGAGTTCAAGAAAATTAGCCTGGTTCTAACTTAAACTTACAAAATCAAAACTTATTTCTAAATACTAGTGCATGACCTGAAAAGAATGTTGTGATCACAGTCCCAAGATGTGGAAGGTTTTAAAAATAATTCAGTAGAAGTTTACAGTGAGTAACAGACCATAACTTATTACCTTAGAGAGACACTAAATTCTGGGATAGTTTTAAATAAAAATGTACTCTCAGTATTTCAAAGAGTTATCAAAATTAGGCTTTCTGTAGTCAGACTTTGCTAGTTACAAAATAGGACTGCCAGAGTTAAAATTTTTACTGAACACTTAAAAACAGGACAGTAACATTACTGTTTGACTATATTTTTTTAAAAAGCTGCCAAACAGTTTCTGATAATATAGGAAAACTGTGGGCAATACACCTTTAAAGGAAGTCTTATTTTAGGGGAAAACTCTCATTAAATCCCAAAATATTATAAGAGTAGTATGGTCAAAAGATATCATTTATTCTCCTAGGTACACCTGCATTTAGGAAATGTGTTAAATGCCTAGTATGCAGTTTACAATTATTATTTACATATTATTTCTAATTTTTACAAACCTTATGAAGATTCATCTCCATCTTATAGATTAGGAAATAGGCTTAAACAAAGGTTGAATAGGGAGGGAATGTTATTTTTCTACTTGACTATAAGTAAAAACTCTATAGAAGGACAGGGACTTTTCCTGTCATACACGTGAAATATTTCCTGCTTTGCCCTCTGGTTTATTCTGCTCATGTTTTTACTGATGTAATTAAAATTTTTAATGGTGTCAAAGTTTTCCATACACTTTTATTTCTCAAGTACCTTGCAATGCATTCTACATACCAAGGTCATATTACTTCTATTTTTTGTGTGTATTTTTATGTATAAATTTTAAATATCAAAGAAAAGTTAAATAACTTGCCCCAAGGTCACATGGCTAGAACACAGATGAAATTTGAAACCAGTCATTCAAATGGCTATCCTCTATTATACTACATTGTAAGGGAGAATTTAGGTGAAAAGGAGCAAGCAATCACATAGGGCAGTCCTGGTTCAGAAAAGGAATCATAACATACGCCCTGATGGTAGACTTGCCAGATAAAAATACCAAATGCCAAGTTAAACTTGAATTTCAGAGAAAAAACAAAAGATTTTCAGGGTAAGAATATATATTAAATATTTGGGACACTTGTGCTAAAATAGTATTCATTATTTATCTGAAATTCAAGTTTAACTGAATTAAACTTGTGTCTTATATTTTTATGTGCTGAATCTGGCAACCCAATTTGATGATAACAACATGGTTTCCCCTTCCCAATTTCCTCTGTTCTTCAAATTACTTTGTTATGGAGACTTTTTATTTATTTAACTTATTTTAAAGACTTTATTTATTTAGTTATTTTAGATAGAGAGAACATGAGCGGGGCGGGGGGGACGGGCAGAGGGAGAGAGAGACTCTCCACTGAGCGAGAAGCCCAACACAGGGCTTGATCCCACAACCCACGAGATCATGACCTGAGCCAAAACCAAGAGTCAGAGGCTCAACTGACTGAGCCACCCAGGTGCCCCCATCATTTTAGTATTTCAAAAAACTAGGGTTCAAAACAGTATGTACTCCAATCCTAGTTAAAAATACACAAATGGGGGTGCCTGGGTGGCTCAGTCATTAAGCGTCTGCCTTCGGCTCAGATCATGATCCCAGTGTCCTGGGATCAAGCCCCGCATTGGGCTCCCTGCTCCGCGGGAAGCCTGCTTCTCCCTCTCCCACTCCCCCTGCTTGTGTTCCCTGTCTCTGTCAAATAAATAAATAAAATCTTTTAAAAAAAAATACACAAATGACTGGAAAGATGTTAAATCTGGATAGTGAGAAAATGGATGATATCCTTTTTCTGCTTTTCTCTGTTTTTTAAATACTTCAATGAGCATGTATAAGTTTTTTTGTAATAAGAGGAACAATGGGTGCCACTTTCTGCGTATATTTATACTTAATGATCCCTTCTAACTCAACCATTCTGCGATGCTATTTGGGGAAAGCGCTCTTCTTAAAGACTGTATACAGCTTCAGTGTGAAGAACTAGAAATGGTTACATAGAGCTCTTGCTCTCACTTCCATCTGTAGAATAAGGCTAAGTCTATGCCTATTACATCGAAAAGGAAAAATGGAGTAAATGACCCCAGCTCAAAAGCTGATCTGTGAGAGACAGGACATGGTAGGAGCTGCATTTTCTGCATCCTAAGCCAGTCCAGTTTTCTCTCGGTCCTTTTTTCTAACTGCAAGTCAAAATTATCCTTAGAAGTCTTGAACTAAAAAGTCTCCCTAAGTGGCGCACCTGGATGGCTCAGTCGGTTGAGTGTCCGACTCCTGATTTCAGCTCAGGTCATGATCTCAGGGTCGTGAGATCGAGCCCCACGTGGGGCTCCGCGCTCAGGGAGGAGTCTGCTTAAGATTCTCTCCCTCTGCCCCCCGCCCAAATAAATATTTTTAAAAACTACTAAAATGAGGGATACCCTTACTGATAAAAATTTTCTTTGTATCATGTATTTCCCACAGGCGGTACTCCTGGGTCAAAAGGTGACATATTTTTAGGACTCCTGAGGCTCACTGCAGAGAGTTCTGAGGCTGTTGGCAACTTCCAGAAAAGGGCACCACTTATATTCCCAGTAGCAGCGCCCAACGGTCACTGTTTCTCTGGGCTCTTACAGCACTACATATTTTTAGATGCAGAAACTGAAGCCCAGAAAGGCAGAATGACCTATCCGAGGCCAGGCAATTACCTGGATAGAAAGGCACTCCAAGATTTTGAGAATCCCCCAATAAAAAGGAAAAGGCATACCTAAAATCAAGAGCAGCTCCTGAGCCCTTCCAAGAGCAAAGACAGGAATGAGACCTCTGCCCCCTCTGTTTACAATGTCATGAACAGTGTTACAGAATCTTGCTTCTCGCTCTTCACGCTTCTCATGGATATGGGTCCCATAAGTAGATTCCTAAATGACAAGTTAGAAGTATGAGACCGAGACTGACGCTTGCCAAAGAATACAAAAGTTAAATGTTAATAAAATGCAGCAGCAAAGTGATTCATTTCTCCATTAACATGCCATTTACTTGAACACATTGTTATAATACTAATTGAAAAGAAGAGCAAATAAAAACGTTAGAATTCAGATCTGACTAAGCAGTAAAAAATTTTTAGAAAAAGGAATCAGGAAAAAAATTTAAAATAAAGTATCTTCCCTGCTCAAGATAATTCTTTTTATTTTTTTAAACCATTTTGCTTTCCGTGGATGGGAAAAAGGGTATTTCTCCCACCTTTGATAAATCAGAGCTTGTAAAACAGAAATAGATATTGTTTCTTATAGTTCTCTTTAAGAATATCCCTCAAGCCTGACTAGGTGTGGCCCACTGGCCAGCTGCATGGGCATCCCCGGGAGCTTGTTAGACGTGCTGAATCTTAGGCCCCAGCCCAGACCTACTGAATCCAAATCTGTATTTTAACATGACCAGATGATTCATATGCAACATCAAAGTTTGAGAAGTACTGCTCTAAAGTACCAGATATAATGAAAATAACTTTTTTTCCTGAGGGTTAAAAAAAAAACCCATAAAAATTCCCTTAGATTAAGATCAATTTATGTGTAGGGTACAATTAACTGAGTGAAAACGAATTCATTTGTACGTTGCTTAGGGACAGCAATATGCGGGGTCTCTCATACTTAGATGGTTGGGGGATGTTACGGGTGGTGAGGGAGAGACCGACAGTTCTTCAGCCTTGAACTAAATTTACTTGATACTCTTCTATATGCCATAGGCCCAAGAGCTCTCTCTCCTAATCCCTGACCTCACTGTCACCAATACACATTTATTAATTTGTTCCTCATCAACCACCACCCCACCCCTCACCAAAAGCCCTGTACAGTTAAATTGATTTTTATTCTCCTGTGACTTGCAAACTAGTAGGCAGCTAGAACACACACAGAAAGTTAGCGGTTGCTATGACCTGAAAGACAGTAACCATGGCCAAGGCAGTGGGGTCACACCATTTCTATACAACCCTTAAGAGGTTCTATGAATTTGGGGTAATTCCCTTAGATGAAAATACTTAGGAGGTGTCCTATCATCTCTGATTCAAGGCTAGAGTTATCACATAAGAGCAAGAAGGTGGAGCTGCACTAAGAGAAGCAAAAAAAAAATGAATTAAAAATACAAGTAGGGGCGCCTGGGTGGCTCAGTCGGTTAAGCATCTGCCTTCGGCTCAGGTCATGACCCCAGGGTCCTGGCATGGAGCCCCGCATCGGGCTCCCTGCTCAGTAGGGAGCCTGCTGCTCCCCTGCCCTCTCCCCCTCTCCCTGCTTGTGCTTTCTCTCACTCTGTCTCTCTCAAATAAGTAAAATCTTAAAAAAAATAAATTAAAATAAATTAAAAAAAAACTAGTACAATTACATCTGATAACATATATTATGAAAATGAGATCATGATATTTTTTTCCACTAGAAAAAAATCCTGCGTACATTACACTAATTAAAACACACAGCACTAATACTTACAATAATAAGAATATCAGGTTTAATATTAGGAATTTCAGCTGCCATTAAGTGTCTGTCTTCTTGTCTTGAGAAATCACCTGTGTACAATAGCTGTGAAAAACATAAAGCTAGAAAGTTAGGATTTTGGAAGGTTTTGTTTTACTAGTGAAGATATTTAGCTCATAAAATCTGAAGGTGAAGTTCAGTAGGAAAAACAGCTTACAAGTGATGAAATTTAGATGCAATACTTATGTCGTATTCAAAGTGTATATCTCAGTTCGGTTATAGAAACTGTCCAGTGTTTCAATTATTCACTCTAACTTGGAGGAATGATACGCTCCCAGATGCACCCAGCACAGACAACCTGTATATTAATAAACCTGGGAAGTGCTCTGGACACCTGAGACAAAAAGGGCATGATGAGGAAAGAAATCTACTAAGGTATATGGAAAAACCATCTAAAGTGGAAGACAAAAACATAGGAAGGTATGCATCAAATTTCACATGGGAATTCAGATCTGCATTTGTCCTATTTTCTGCTTATTTTTTGTGCCTCTGAGCACATAGTAAGGATAAATGATTTAGCAATACTTAGTACAACTTGATGTGTAAACATTTCAAACCAATGAGCAGCTGCTAATAATTCAGGACAGTATTACTCCAGAGCATTGATGCTCAGCTCTGCCTACACATAGGAATCACCTAGAAAACTTAAAAGAGGAAAAAAAAAAAAAAGCCAAGGCCACACCCTCAGAGTCTGATTCGATGAGTATTTTTAAACAGGGTCCCTAAGTGACTCCAACGTGCAGCAGAGGTAAGAGCTGGTGCTGTCATCCATCTGTGTTTACAAGGATGGCGGCAAAGATCTGTTCTGATGAACCCCGGTCACTCATGCAGCGCCCTGCCCCTTCCAGGGGCTTACAGGTGAATCCCAGAACACCAAGATGACACAAATGCCCCACCACGGTTTAACGTGAAACAGGTACAGCCACAAAGACAGCTCTGCCCTCATCATTTTTCTAAAGGACCCTGGAAAGGCATCAATCCTATGTACTGTGAAGGACCGTTAGTCTTTTGAGAAGCTTACTTTACTCTTTCGAATCTTGATACAGGAAGTCTTACCATGGGGGTATGAACTGTGATATTTAAAAGGAAAAAGCATCAACTTAATTTTATCCTACATTTCAGTGTTTAGACACCTCGCAAGTCTTAAGGAATTTCCTTTAGTGTCACTTGGGGGCACAAAGCTCTGCATGGATTTCTCCTGGAGAGGAAGCTGCTGGAGCAAGAGTACCTTCACACCCGCGATCTCAATCATGAACATGGCAGCTCCTAGGACGTGGCCTGCGTGGTAACACCAAAACTTGATTCCTGCAACTTCTTTAACTTCATGGAAGTTGATGGTTTCAATTTTGTCCATGCTCTCTTCCAGATCCGTCTCTGTATACAGCATGTCGTCTGCTGATATATTACTAAATATTTAAAGAGGCCAACACAGAAAACTAAGGGTAAGGTTTTTTAAAACTCTCTGAACTCAGAGACCATGAACGAAATAGCCGCAAAGTTCTTCCACTGTATGGATTATGCTACTTAGAATCTCTTGTACATTTTGTGTATTTTTTTACTTGGTAATTATAGTAATAAAAACGTTTTATGTGTACAGCTACAAAGCATGATTTTAAGCAAAGTACATAATAAATTACAGCATAGTACTCTTATGATGGTATTTCTCAATGTTTTTTCCCCCAACACTCCTGAGAGATAAACTCACTCATATACACACACACACTGAACCACAACAGAGAGTTTCACATCAGGATGTGAAAAGATTTCTCTACAAAGTGTAGTGTAAGTTTTCTCCTGAAAATTATGCTAATGTACTTCCCAAAAAGCATAAGGGAGTGATGGTTAAGGCCACAGACTCTGGTGCCAGACTGCTTGGTAAATCCCAGCTTTGTCTCTTACCAGGACCATCACGGGCGAATCACCTAACCTGTGTGTGTCTCAGTTTCATCACCTGTAAAATGGGATTCATAACAGAACCTACATCATGAAGTCGAGAGGAAGATGAGTTAATATATGTTGAGAAGTAAGGACTGTGTCTGCACATGGTTAGCATTATTTAAGTGGTAAGCAGTATAATTACTAAGGGTAACTCTTCCATTCTTTTATATTTACACATGAAGAATAACAAATTGCCTCTTAGCTACTTTTGGAATAGACAAATTAAACAGTAAACTTTTGAAGACTAATAATTCATGCTGTAGGTATCACAAAAATGCTTCTAACTTTTCTGATTATCCTCTTACAACTGGAAAAAAACATCCTCAGGAAACTTTTTCATTTAAGATAGTAATTTGCTTTGATCAAATAATCTAAAATACAATTTCAATATATATCACTGTATCATGTACTTGATCTTAAATTTTAATAAAATCATAAAATCCTGTTTATAAAATATTGTTAGCATACCTTATAATTCACCTAAATTACAAAGAGTTAGGGATGTAAAAACTTCATAAAGACTTTATGGTCAGGAAGGTGCTGGGTACACAATGGGTATTTGAAGAGTTGATACTGAATGACAAATTAATGACATCCTTGTGAATAAAAACAGTGTCTCACTTCCAAACACAAAATGGTCCATATCTTGAACTATATGTATTCTGTAGAAGCAAATTCCTGTATAACTCTAATAGAGCAATTTACCTGACTTTGACATAATCTGAAAGAAGCCATCTATAAATAGCTTTTGTAGCATGAGTCATAAATGTTCTTCCTTTGAAACTTGTCTTCTGTAGAAACCAGGGCAAAGCTCCACAGTGATCCAAATGGAAACTTAAAAAGAAACAAAAAGATTGTCAATTTTTAAAATACTATTCAGCATAAACTATATGAAATGAAACTGTTGCTCACTGTACAGAAAAGTTCTATGTAACAGGTGCATATGGATACTTTCAGAGCATCCAGGGTAGGTTATGTGCAGAGGGAAGGAATAGAACATCCAGTTCTGTAGAGCCGGAGGCAGGGTGATCCCAAGACCTAGATCACCACCCCAGCTGAAACTGAGAGTCAGAAGCTCAACCGACTATTCTTTTGGTTTCTATTTCATTGATTTCTGCTCTAATCTTTATTAATTTTCTTCTGCTAGGTTTAGGCTTTATTTGCTGTTCTTTCTCCAGCTCCTTTAGATGTAAGGTTAGCTTGTGTATTTGACACCTTTCTTCTTTCTTGAGAAAGGCTTGTAGTGCTATCTATTTCCCTCTTAGGACCGCTTTTGCTGCATCCCAAAGGTTTTGAACAGTTGTGTTTTCATTTTCATTTGTTTCCGTGAACTTTTTAAAAATTCTTCTTTAATTTTCTGGTTGATCCATTCATTCTTTAGTAGGATGCTCTTTAGCCTCCATGTATTTGAGCTCTTTCCAAATTTCCTTTTGTGATTGGGTTCCAGTTTCAAAGCATTGTGGTCTGAAAATATTCAAGGAATGATTCCAATCTTTTGATACTGGTTGAGACCTGATTTGTGACCCAGTATGTGATCTAATCTAGAGAATGTTCCCTGTGCACTCGAGAAGAATGTGTATTCTGTTGCTTTAGGATGGAATGTTCTGAATATATCTGTGAAGCCCATCTGGTCCAGTGTGTCATTCAAAGCCCTTGTTTCCTTGTTAATCTTCTGCTTAGATGATCTGTCCATTGCAGTGAGTGGGGTGCTAATGTCCCCTATTATTCTATTACTATCAATGTGTTTCTTTAATTTTGTTATTAATTGGTTTAAATAATTGGCTGCTCCCATGTTAGGGGCATAAATATTTACAATTGTTAGATCTTCTTGTTGGATAGACCCTTTAATTATGAATGTCCTTCCTCATCTCTTATTACAGTCTTTGGTTTAAAATCTAATTTGTCTTAAATAAGGATTGCCACTCCAGCTTAGAAGAGATCAACAAAACTAGGAGTTGGTTCTTTGAAAGAATTAATAAGATCGATAAACCACTGGCCAGACTTATCAAAAAGAAAAGAGAAAGGACCCAAATAAATAAAATCATGAATGAAAGAGGAGAGATTACAACCAACACTGAAGAAATACAAACAATAAAAAGAACATATTATGAGCAACTATATGCCAACAAATTAGGCAATCTGGAGGAAATGGATGCATTCCTAGAAACGTACAGACTACCAAAACTGAAACAAAAAGAAATAGAAAACCTGAACAGACCCATAACCAGCAAGGAAATTGAAGCAGTAATCAAAAATCTCCTAACAAACAAGAGTCCATGGCTAGGTGGCTTCCCAGGGGAATTCAGGGGAATTCTATCAAACATTTAAAGAAGAATTAATACCTATTCTTTTGAAGCTGTTTCAAAAAATTGAAATGGAAAGAAAACTTTCAAACTCTTTTTTATGAGGCCAGCATTACCTTGATCCCAAAACCAGACAAAGACCCCACCAAAAAGAATTACAGACCAATATCCCTGATGAACATGGATGCAAAAATTCTCACCAATATACTAGCCAATAGGATCCAACAGTACATTAAAAGGATTATTCACCATGACCAAGTGGGATTTATTCCTGGGCTGCAAGGTTGGTTCAACATCCGCATATCAATCAATGTGATACAATACATTAATAAAAAAAAGGACAAGAATCATATGATCCTCTCAATATATGCAGAAAAAGCATTTGACAAAGTACAGCATTCTTTCTTGATTAAAACTCTTCACAGTGTAGGGATAGAGGGTACATACCTCAATTTCATAAAAGCCATCTATAAAGAGACCACAGCAAATATCATTCTCAATGGGGAAAAACTGAGAGCTTGTCCCCTAAGGTCAGGAACACAGCAGGGATGTCCACTCTCACCACTGTTGTTCAACATAGTACTAGAAGTCCTAGCCTCAGCAATCACGACAACAAAAAGAAATAAACTAGCATCCAATCAGCAAAAAAAAAGTCAAACTCTCATGCTAAGCAGATGGCATGATACTCTATGTGGAAAACCCAAAAGACCCCACCCCAAAATTGCCAGAACTCATACCGGAATTCAGCAACGTGGCAGAATACAAAATCAATGCACAGAAAGCAGCTGCATTTCTATACACTAACAATGAGACAGAAGAAAGAGAAATTAAGAAGTCGATCCCATTTATAGTTGCACCCAAAACCATAAGATGCCTAGGAATAAACCTAACCAAAGAGGCAAAGGATCTATACTCAGAAAACTATATAACACTCATGAAAGAAACTGAGGAAGACACAAAGAAATGGAAAAACATTTCATGCTCATGGACTGGAAGAACAAATATTATTACAATGTCTATGCTACCTAGAGCAATCTACATATTCAATGCAATCCTTATCAAAATACCTTCAACTTTTTTCACAGAGCTGGAACAAATAATCCCAAAATTTGTATGGAACCAGAAAAGACCTCCAATAGCCAAAGGAATGTTGAAAAAAAAAACACAAAAAAAACCAAAGCTGGTGGCATCACAATTCCAGACTTCAAGCTGTATTACAAAGCTCTCATCATCAAGACAGTATGGTACTGGCACAAAAACAGACACATAGATCAATGGAACAGAATAGAGAGCCCAGAAAAGGACCCTCAACTCTATCCTCAACTCATCTTCAACAAAGCAGGAAAGACTATCCAATGGAAAAAAGACAGTCTCTTCAACAAATGGTGTTGGGAAAATTGGACTACCACATGCAGAAGAATGAAACTGGACCATTTCCTCACACCATACACAAAAACAGACTCAAAATGGATGAAAAACCTAAATGTGAAATAGGAAGCCAACCAAAATCCTAGAGAACACAGGCAGCAACCTCTTTGAAGGCGGCCGCAGCAACTTCTTACTAGACACGTCTCCAAGGCAAGGGAAACAAAGGCAAAAATGAACTACTGGAACTTCATCAAGATAAAAAGCTTTTGCACAACAAAGGAAAACAGGACAAAACCAAAAGACAACTGACAGAATGGAAGAAAATATTTGCAAATGTCTTATCAGATAAAGGACTAGAATCCAAAATCTATAAAGAACTTACCAAACTCATTACCCAAATTGCAATAATCCAATCAAGAAATGGGCAGAAGACATGAACAGACATTTCTCCAAAGAAGACATACAAATGGCCAACAGACACATGAATAAACGCTCAACATCACTTGGCATCAGGGAGTGATCAAAAACCACAATGAGATACCACCTCACCCCAGTCAGAATGGTTAAAATTAACAAGTCAGGAAATGACAGGTGTTGGTGAGGATGTGGAGAAAGGGGAACCCTTCTACACTGTTGGTGGGAATACAAGCTGGTGCAGCCACTCTGGAAAACTGTATGAAGGTTCCTCAAAAAGTTGAAAATAGAGCTATCCTATGACCCAGCAATTGCACTACTAGGGATTTACCCCAAAGATACAAATGTAGTGATCTGAAGGGGGACCTACACCCCAATGTTTACAGCAGCAATGTCTACAATAGCCAAACTATGGAAAGAGCCCAGATGTCCATCAACAGATGAATAGATAAAAAAGATGTGGTATAATATATACAATGGAATACTACTCAGCCATCAAAAAATGAAATCTTGCTATTTATAATGACATGGATAGAAATAGAGGATATTATGCTAAGCGAAATAAGTCAATCAGAGAAAGATAATTATCATATGATCTTACTCATACGTGGAATTTAAGAAACAAAACAGAGGAGCATAGGGGAAGAGAGGTAAAAAATAAAACAAGACGAAATCAGAGTGGGAGATAAACCTAAGAAACTCTTATCATAGGAAACAAACTGAGGGTTGCTTGAGGGACGGGGTAATTGGGTGATGGACATTAAGGAGGGCACGTGATATAATGAGCACTGGGTGTTATGTAAGACAGATGAATCACTGACCTCTATCTCTGAAACTAATAATATATTATATGTTAATTAATTGAACTTAAATAAAAAATTTTTTAAAAAGCTCTATTGATATGAATAATATTGAAGAAATAGGTACTGGTTCATCTGACATTGTAATATCTTCACGGGTATATGTTAAGATTTTATGAGGAAGATGAATTCCATTTAATTGGAAATTGCTATTATTTCAAAATAATGCAATGCAATACTCTTCAATTTTAATAACTGTTTTAACACAGTTCTTTAACATAGTTTCTAACACAGTTCTTGAAATATGCAAGAAACAGACAACAGTGTGTAATACTGTCTTTTTACAATAAAGCCTTACCAAGTGTCCACCCACGGGGACACAGTTTTTCAAGCTGAGGAAAATGTTGCAATGAAAGAATATGTTGTAAGAAAAAACAAACAAACAAATACACTAAAGCCTTACCTTTGGAAAATAAATGCTGGAAAATGGCCCAATTAAAAAAAAAAAAAAAAAAGCAGCAGCAGCTCAACCAACTGAGCCACCTCGGTGCCCCTAAAATTCTTTTTTCTTTTTTTAAAGATTTTATTTATTTATTTGACAGAGAGAGACACAGCGAGAGAGAGAACATAAGCAGGGGGAGTGGGGAGGGAGAAGCAGGCCTCCCGCCGAGCAGGGAGCCTGATGTGGGACTCAATCCCAGGACCCTGAGACCATGACCTGAGCCGAAGGCAGACGCTTAACGACTGAGCCACGCAGGCGCCCCCCTAAAATTCTTTTTATTAAGCATCCGACTCGGTTTTGGCTCAGGTCATGATCTCAGGGTCCTGGGATCGGCCCTGCAACGTTGGGCTCTGTGCTCTGTGGGGGAGTCTATTGGAGATTCTCTCTCCCCCAGCCCCAACCCTACGCCCCCACTCTCGTGCGCTCTCTCTCTCTAAATAAATAAATCTTTAAAAAAGATTTTTTTTATTAAGTAAACTCTACCATCAACGTAGGACTCAAACTCACGACCCCGAGATCAACAGTTGCATGCTCTGCTGACTGAGCCAGCCAGGTGTCCCAGAAAATACTCTTAAAACACCAGAATCTTAAAATCTGATAATGATCTTTATAGTAAAAGTTCTTGAAAAACTGTGTCATTAATAAAGAAAATAACTTACTGACTAATTAACAGGAGATCAATCTCAGCTGGGTCAATTAAATCAATATAAGGAAGAGCATCCATTCCTTCTAGGCCAGGGTGGATCCCACAGTCCAACTGAAAGAGACAGAAAAAAGGATCACAATCTCCTACACTTTTTATTTTTTTAAAGATTTTATTTATTTATTTAATTGACAGAGAGAGAGAGAGAGACAGCGAGAGAGGGAACATAAGCAGGGGGAGTGGGAGAGGGAGAAGCAGGCTTCTGGCCGAGCAGGGAGCCCGATGCGGGGCTCGATCTCAGAACCCTGGGATCATGACCTGAACCGAAGGCAGATGCTTAACAACTGAGCCACCCAGATGCCTCCCTCCTACACATTTTATTAACACTTACTTAATAGACAATATTTATAACAAATACATCACACACATAATCAAGATGGACTGTATACACCAACATCTGCAATGCAATTCTTATTAAACATTTCAAATATGCCATTAACAATTCTCACTTCCCAAAACAAATATAAAATAAAGCTCACATTTAAGCCATAGGATACAAGATAAAAAAACACCTTCTTTTCAGCTAGTTTCTATGGTCACTCTAACAATGGGTGAACTCTTTTTCAAAAACTTTGATATCAGAAGATGGTGGGCATTTTAAGTTTATAGATTTCACTACTCCCGGATCTGGCTATACTGAGAAGATAGTCATCAGAAGTGGGAAACTTACCAGAATAGGGCAATTGAAGTATTTTAAGGCGTTGGGGAAGGAATTCTTGAAGTCAGCCATAATGAGTTACCTATTCATTTTGGGGGCATTACTAGCACATTAATACAATAAATGACTAAAATATCTTACACCTGCCTGTTCTTGAATGATTGGGAGAAGTAGAACCACAGGAACACGATGAGCCACCGAGGTGCCTTTCTAGTGAGGACTATGTAAATCATCTCTCCTAACCTCTCTTTCAGGTAAGGAAATGGGCTTAGAGAACTCCAGCCTGCCTTGCCCAAGGTCAGGGGCCCTGATGCAAACTTAGGAATCTAAGCTGCTGAACCAGGGCTCTGTCAGCCCAGGCTGCGTGGGGGTGGCTGGAGCTCTGCATGGGTTCAGGCACGCAGTTCCTTGGCTCTCTTCCAATGGGGAGTGGTGGCGGTGGTGGGGGTGGGGGGCTGGGGTGTGGGGCAGTGAGGTTGGCTTGACCCTCCAAGAGTGGAAGAGGGATCTTGAAGAAGCAATAGTTCAGGAGAGCTGGTTGACAATTTTACAATCTTAGATTGTAAAGATTGTAAAATCTTTACAATCCGTTATTCCTTCTCAGTTTAATGTTCTGTCAAATTACTAAGTCGAAGTGTATTCAGTTATTCACATTAATCTTACACAGCACAGACATATACCAACTATGACATTTTTCTGGGAGCTAAACAGAGAATACAGTACTAGAAAAGATCTAACCCCCAACGCAGACAGAGCCGTACTATTATCCAGACTACAAAATAATTACCATTATTTTTCTTCCTTTGAACTCCAGGATAATACATGATCTTCCTACTTCTTGCCCAGCTCCACTGCAAACATTGAAGGGGAAAAGAAAAGATGATTAAAAACAATCAAAATCAAGCCCAATAAATCCAAATATTTTTACAACTTAAATTATGCCCCATTTGATGATAGCACTTATCTGAGGCAGGTAAGAGTTTGAGAAACTTACAAAGATAGGGAAGACGAGTGTCTACGTGGGAAAAGATAGAAAGTGACCCTTGGGAGTTGAGGGATTTTGCAGCTGCTAAGATATGGGAGGGGATGGTACAGATACAAGAAGCCCAAGGTTAAATTCAATCTTCTGAAGGTTAGGGTTAAATCATGATGTAACAGAAATCTCAGTTATGCACGTTATGGGCTCACACTTCTAGGATCAGCACTTAAGTGAAACTCATAGGCACTTCAAAGTTCTTTCATTGCCTTTAAGAGCACAATATGTATTTACATTTTACATTATAGCTTAAATTTAAATAGACTAATTTTATTCATAGCCGTGCACTCAGTGCCTTTGCTCTCTAACTTGTTATTTCAGGATACTGGATGCCAAGTACTTCAACAATTTTCCTTTCTTCTTAAATGAATACAACAGCCTTAATTTCCAATTATCACAAGATGCACTTGAAGCTAAACCTCACCTGTTTTTCCAGTCCCTCACCTTCTCTGACGTCTTTTCCCACCCATCCTAGGTAACATTGCACTCGCTCAATTCAACACCCAGCACCGTACTGTCAGTGCCGCATATGGAAATGCCTAGTACCTGGACCATGATCTCAAGGAACTCAGTCCACTTACTAGGAGACACACACGAGATGGTTCTACCCCCAAATGGAGATCCTAGTGCAGAGTACGATGTTGATAAAATCAAACAACCATGGTGCTGCCATGAATTCCTGGCCTCCCCCTTTCACTGGCCCACGAAGCAACCTCTTAAGTGTCCCTAGCTCAGTTTTCTCTTATAGTTCCCACAGTAACTATGTCAAACTTCATCCTCATTTTCCATTCTACCTTCCTCTTCGCTCGAGCCGAGGGCCTTCTGTGCATCAAAAAATATACAGCTCATGTTTGCCAGTTTCCTTAACTTCACTTACCAACCCACCAACATCGTGTGTCCCTCCATTTTCCCTGTAGCAATACAACAGAGCTCTTTCTGTCCGAGGCCCATCTTGTCACCACGGTTCTCCACTCTGCACACTCCACCCTCCTGAAGACCTGGACACCGCTGCCTCACCGACATCGCCCTTCCCAGCTACTTTAGCATCACAACTGAGACGTGCGACAGCGTTCTCACCTGAAAATTAAAACCCCTCCAATCTAATTTCCTTTATTTCCGTTATTCCTTTCCCCGGCCGCCTCCTAAGAGCTGTGCTCACTCCCTGCTGGTTCCTCACCTCCTCCCACTCAATTCACTGCAAGCCGGCTTTTGCCAACCACTCTTCTGGAACCGTGCTTACAACGTGGCTCTTTGTTGCTAAGTGCAAATAGCCTTTCCCGCGCCCTTCTCCTGTTCTCTCCGCAGCCCGTCATCTGTCTCCCTGGTTTTCCTCCGGCGTTTCCTTCACACGCCTCTGCCCACACCTCAAATGTTGGTACTGCAAGGGGCTCTCCTTGGCCCACTTCTCAGGCTTTGTGATCTTCAGTCTCACGTTTTTGACATGCTGATGACTTCCAAGCCTGTATCTGTAGCCCAGATCGTTCTCAATTCCAGGCCTCTAAAAGATACCTGGCCTTTAGGTCTTTCTCCTGGGCTACCACACAGGTACTTTATATTCAAATATGCCAAACTAGTTTTCACCTCAAGTCCTTTGAACTTGCTTTTCTCCTGGAATATCCCTCAGCTACTGACATGACTGGCTCCTTTGTATTTTGTATCATTTGGGTCTCAGTCCAAATGTCACCTTCTGAGGCCTCCTCTTGACTACCTTCTCTTGTTTGCCCTTCACAGGACTCTATCATAACTACATGAAGTTACTCTACCTATTTATGGTTTGTTCCTCACTATGAAAATGAAAGCACTGTACAAGCAGAGACATTGTCTATTTTGTTCACTACGATTCAGCTGCAGTACCCGATATGCAAGAAATCTCAAGAAATACTTACTAAATGACTAAAAACTCCCAAATTATAAACCTTGGAAACATTATGCTAAGTGAAAGAAGCTGAAGCCAGTCATAAAAGGTTATATATTATATGATCTCATTTAAGGAAAATGTCCAGAATAGGCAAATCTGTAGAGGAGGAAAGTAGATTAGTGGTGGCCAGGGGCTAGGGAAGTTGGGGGGATATGGGAGCGACTGCTAATGGGTACGGGCTTTCTTTCTGGAATGATGAACATGTTCTGGAATTAGATAGTGGTGATGGTTGGATAAGTCAGTGAATATACTAGAAATCACTGAATTGTACACTTTTAATGAGTTGTATGGTATGTAAATTATATTTCAATAAAGCTGTTATAAAACAACAGAACTCCCAAATTTATTCCAGACCTGCCCCAGCTCCCGTACTCCTCGAGTGAATAACACAACCTTTTACCAGTTGCTCAACCTAGGAACCCAAGACATCCTAACACTCCTCTCCACAACTACCCCTTCCAATACATCTGATGAGCTACAGAACTAAAGATTTCACTTCCTTACTCTCTGAAACCGACTTCTTTCCACCTCACTGATGTTCATTTCATTCATTCCAAGCTCTCACTGCTTTTCACCAGGATTATTTCAATTACATCCTCCTGGATTCCCACCACTGAACCCACTCTTATTCATCTGCAACACTGCTGATATGAGTGATCTTCCTAAACACAGTTCCCACTATATCCCATTGATGCTTAAACCCTTCACTGGCTCCCCAGAACTGACATGATAAACACTCAAACTCCTTAGTATGTATACAAGCTGGTCCCTGACAGCCTTTCCCACCTCATCTGCTAATCTTTCAGCCACAGACATGAGGAAACTGGCCACAAACTGTGACCATTCTCATTTTCACCACAGACATAAGGAAACTGGCCACAAACTGTGACCATTCTCATTCTCACATGTGCCACTTCCCCTGCCTGGAACATCCTTGCCCTGCCCTTGACCTGTCTTTAATTCCTACTTATTCGTTAAGGCTCAGGTCATGCTCCGTATTTTCCAGGACGCAGGAACTAGCCTTCTCTTCTCAACTTGTTAGAAATCCCTTTTCCGTAACTGTCCCAGAACTCAGTGCATGCCAATCTGTATGTACACTCCTAATATACCATTTACTGAGCACCTACTATGATCCTCACAGTAAGTGTGGCCGTATTATTTTTACGTAAAGAAATGGGTTCAGAGAAGTTGTTGTCCTAGCAAGTGACAAAGAAGGGACTGAATTCCACGTCTGACCCCAAAGTAAGTATCTCCTATTAGTCCCAACTGTCTCTCCAGAACTTTTCACTTTGCACTGCAATTCCTTCTGAAAGGGTGAATTCAGTTAACTTGGCACTGTCTTATTTGCATCTCCAATGCCTAGTGTGGCGCTGGACACTTGCTCAGTGTTTGCTGAACACAGGAAGAGAGGGCAAGTGTGAACGAAGCAGTGGGAAATTTGTGTTATGTCCCCAGTAGGTGCTCAACTAGTCTTTACTGGGTGGATGTGTAGATACTGTCCACCTTTTGAAAATGCACAAGTGAATGAGATGCTAACTTATATCTAAATATATGTTTGTGAATTCAAATTGCTCATCTACAGCAAAGGGTTCTCCACAATGGTTTCCCCCTCTAAGCCTCATTCCAGATCTGTAGAGTGTTTCTCTGGCAGAAGGCCATCTCCACCAAAAGACGAACCTTCGCATGGACAATCAAGGGCTGAGTTTTTGTCCTTAACATCTCTGCTCTTTCCCCTCTCCTTCTACCTTTCTTATTCTGCTAAGGTCTGAAGTCAGAACGTCAAAACTCATAGCTAGTCGATTCCCTCTTTCACATCTTGGCAAACGTGGAAATAATCAACAGCTTTAGTTCTTCTTCCCACCGCCACAGCCTCATCCAGGTCCTCCTCTCATCCCGCCATCAGCATCAACCGCTTCCCGCACGGCTTGCCACTCTTTAGCGCCCAGCGGCCCAAAGACATTTCCCCCGCCCCCAACAACATCCTCTCCCGTGAGATTGAAGAAAACAGCCAAGTCCCATTCAACCTAGCAGGCCCGTTCCGATCCACGGCTCTCCAAACCCCTTCAGCCTGAGAGGCCTGGCCGGCCCCTGCGGACCAAGGGGCCGGCTCCCGAGGCCTGCCGGCGAGGGGGGCGACCTAGGAGGCCAACCATCCGGTCACCCCGCCTCGCCTCTCACAGCCCGTGGCTTCGTGCCCTCTCTCGCTGGGCCCTTACAGGGGTCGGATCAGCAGCTGGTCACTTTCCTCAGCAGGAATCGCAGACATCTCGGAAGTCTGAAGGCGAAGCGCGGGAAAGGAACAGGTCGCGCGAGTCTTCCTAAATGGAAAGCAGAGCCACGGGGAACCAATGGTAGGTAGAAAAACCCCATCCACCAAAAGCACTTCCGGCACTCCGGCGCCCGCGACACTAGGCCCCTCCCCTCAACTTCCGGTCGCAGACGCTCGGGCGCGAGATTCCTCCCCGAGCGGAGTCCGGAAATCTGGTACGGGGTCAGGCTGCGCCTGCGCGATGTCTCGGAGGCGGGGCTCGGCGGGCGGGGCCGGGGGCACCGGAAAAGCTGGCGCTGGAATTAGAACTGGAGTGGCTGCCCCAGCGTCGGTTCCCGGGGCGGTGGGTGTCTGACCCCGATCACGGGCGGCCCCGGCGGCGGGCCACTGGCTGTGAGGTGAGAGCTGGGCCCTGGCCGAACCCGGGCTGAGCCTGGCAGGGAACGCGGGCCCCGAAGGCGGCGCCGGCGGGGAGGCCCGCTGTGGGGCGGATGGGTGGGGCCGCTGGGGCCGCGGTCTCCCCGGGGACCCGCCTTCCCGGGGTCCGGGACCCAGGCCCCGAGGCGGCTAGGGGCGGGCGGCGGGAGCTGAGGAGCGGGCCCGGGCCTGCAGGAGGATGCAGTGCCCCCGGTGCCCGGTTCCTGTTTGGGGTGGGACTGCCGCTCCTGTGACGACAGGTGTCGTGTGTGGATCGGTCCCGTCGGACTCGGCGGCGGGAGTGGGAGCTTCCGCGGGGCTGTTTCCTGAGTCAAGCTCTGCTCTGCGGGGCGTGAGGAGCACTGCTTTTTTGTGCCGGCTCCCACTGGTTTCTGCACCGCTCCACCCCCCCCCCCATCCCTCACTGAGGAAGGCCCGGGTGGAGTGTGTCTTGTTTGCTGTCACCCTGTGCACCTGCACGTGGCAGGCACAACAGAACGGTGCGGAGTGCAGGGGAAGCAGGGTGGGGTCGAGAAGGAGCTTTGGCGTCGGTCTGTCTAGGTTCCGAACTTGGCCCCACCCATGATTAGCCTGGCGACCTTGGCCGAGGCCCTTGGCGTTTCGGCTTCTTCGTTTGAAAGGGGCTGCGCCTCCGCAGCCTTGCTGGTCCTTAGCGGTGCAGGTAGCACCTAGCACTGGGCAGCACCTGGGAGGTGTTCAGGACACGAAGTTATTTGGATGTCATCTTCCCAGCAGGGTCTTCAGTTCATTAAGCATGTCCTCTGCCAGTCTGTGCCAAGCATTGGGTACACGGAGGAATTATCTCACCCCCATCTTTGAGGAGCTCACAGTGAGACAGTTCTAAGTGAGACAGTTCTAAGTAGGCAACCGCAGGCTAAGGCTAGGATTAGGGTGCATGCTCAAGCTGTGGAGCACCAGTCCTTTAGCCCAACCTGGAGGTCCAACGGAAGCTTTCTGTTTTAGTGAAGAAGCAGCCTGAACTGAGTCTTGAAAGGTGAGTAAAGTTAGCTGAATGAATAAAAGGTGGAAGGGCATTCCAGGCAGACAGAATTGTAGGAGCAAAGCATAGAAACAGCAGAGTGCGTGCTGAGAACCCGGAGAAGCTTTGCATTCCTTAGAGAATAAGGTATGAAGCTGGTTGTGGAAGATGAGACTGGAGAGGTAGGTAGGAGCCCTGCCATGCAGGACCTTGCATGTCCTGGCAGAGAGCTTTAACTTCAGTCTCTAACTTTGGTGAGCCCGTGAAAGATTTTAAGCACGTTAATAGCATCAGATTTGAGTTTTAAAGAAATCATTTTAGCTGGAGCTTGGTGGTAGATTTAAAGCGGCAGGGAGTCCCGTTGGGACATGAATTCCTTAAATGGCCTGCCAAACTATGTATCTGTGCATTGTTTTGGGTTGAGGATCCATCCACACTGATGGATCAGCTGATGAAAAAGTATTTATATACAGCAACGGTCTAGTGATGGCATGGGCCTGTTAGAGGTGTGGATGAGCAAACTGTTCAGGGGGTAGATTCAGTGGATCTTAGTATTTTATTCGATGTGGGGCCTGGAGGACTTTGTGCAGTTGGTGATTTCCTGGTTTCTACCAGAAATAATAGAATTTACTGAAAGGGAGAGGAGAGAGGTGGAGCAGATATGGAAAGGAAGACAAAGGGTTTGCTTCAGGCATTTTTGCATTTGACAAGTTTGGAACATCCAAGTGACAATCAGTATTTCTGGTCTCATTTTCATGCATGAATAATTTAGAGACAAGAATGATTTGCTTAAGAACATGCATCAAAATAGCAGCAGATCTCAAAGACTTTAATAAAATGCCTTTCCCTCCCTCAGCTCCTAGATTGGTGATGGAAAGTCTTTAGGAGTTGCAAAGGCATGATAATACCAATGGGGTGATTTTCAAAGCATTCTCGTATTCCAGGGATTTGAAGGGATGCTTCAGGATTTCACTAGCAATAGAATCAAATTTTATTTTAAAATCATATTTAAAATTGTTACCTGTATTGAAACGTGTGTGTGTGTGTGTGTACACTCCCTTTCAGTAAATTCTCTCTCTCTCTATATATATATTTAAAATATAATGTCCTTAAATATGCTACACACCAATATTTTGACTGATCAGAAATCGCTAACATGGCACTTCATGCTGCTTAGGTTAACCCAGTTTGTGTAGACCTGGGAATAAGGCTCTCTTGCCATCTCCTCCTGACTGAAAAGCATCCCTTGAATGCTAGGTGATCAATGGCAGCAAACGATCCCCAGTATAGCCTGATAATTCATCTTCCTCTTTTTACTTGTATCCTCTGCAGCTAGTCCTCTACCTGCAGCCCATCATCTTTCCAAAACAGAAGTCTCATCCTATCACTTGACTGCTTTTTAATAGCCCCTCAAGTCTTTCTGTTAAACCCAAAATAAACCCCAGACTTTTGTTGTGGTTTGCAAGGCCTCCTGTGGATCTTTCCCTCCTGTGGATCTGTCCCTCTCCCTCCTTCCTGCTTGGGTGAAAGCCACATTGGCCTCTCGCTATTCCTTACAGCTGAGGTGTGCCCTCAGGACCTTTGCACTTGCCCAACTCTCTGCCAGAATGCTCTTCCTCTGCACTTACATGGCTGCCATCCCTTCCTTCTTCAGGTCTCCTTACTGTTCATTTCCTCAGAGTATCTTTTTCTGTCTAAAATGCTCACCCTTCCTTCCATCAGTTGTAAATCCTGAACTTGCTTTTGTTTCCCTCATTATCAGTTGTTTCTAACAATGTATTTGGTTTTCTTGTCGGTCTGTCTCATCCCTCTGAGAATGGGCTCCTTGAGGTCAGGTCAGGGGCATTATCTGTCTCATTCACTGATATATCCTCAGCACCTAAAAGCTGCTCACTGGTTACTCAGGAATGAGTGAACAAATCAGATTTTCTTGCTACTTCACAAATCAAGCAAAAACATAGAAATAAGTTATATGATGGGGCTAATAAAAAAGCTTGGGCTTGAGGGTCAGTCTTGGGCAAGTGGCCTAAGGTCAGATGCTGGTGAGTGGACTGAGAATGGGGTCTCCAAATAGAGTGGGAGAAACTTCTCATAGGACATTCAGTGACCTCCCCTTGATTGACTCATTCTTTTTCCTTCATCAGGTACCTCATTTTTCTGAAAAGAATTGACCATGTCAGAATGAGAGGAAGCTCTCTGTGCACACTGTCGTCTATGGGACCTTTGAAGACAATACAGTAGTATTCCTTCTACCGTAAGCAGATTCCCTTGTTCCCTCTGTAGGATCCAATCTTTGGTAAAAATTTGTTGTAATCTTACTCATGAAGCCTCCTGAAAGATGGGTCACAGTTCCCTCATCTATAAAATGCAGATTATAACCTACCTTCTGTAAGCCCTCTGAGGCTGGGGGCCTGGACCCCCCGGGATAATATGCAGCACAGATGAGGGATACCCTTAAAAAACAGCCGGAGCAATTGAATGTGTCACCAGGTTGTTGTGAGGATAAAAGTGACACGATGTCTTTGGAAGTATTTGAACTATAAACTGTTATGCAGGTTAGTTAATAATTTTTCAAGTATAATAATAGATGTGCTCCTATGAAATGGGCAAGGATAAATTTTGTTTCCCAGGCATTAATTATTACTTTAAAAAAGATGCATGGAAGACTGACTCTGGAAAACTTCAGGTCACCTCCTTCCCTGGCCTTACAGAGCGAGGGGGGGAGGGCTGGCGCCTGGGAATGTTTTTGTGTCCATTTTTACTTAAAGGTAGCTCAAGACATTGAGAAAAATGCCCATTTCTGAGAGGTAGTTATGTCTTCTGTTCTAAGCCCTACCATTTACAGAATGTCAGCCCAAGATAGCAACGGAATCTCAGGATCTCGGTTGGTAAACTAGTATGTCACCTATTTTATTACTGTCTTGAATTGATTAAAGAGAAGGGAGGCACTGGAGTATTTTGAGAAGTAGATGACGTGTGTCTGTTACTTCTCAGAACAATGCTTTTCACACCCCCAGGTATGACGGAAGGTTTCTGTCCTTTTGGTTCATTGGGTTATTTTTTTCAAATTTAAAAAGAAAGAAAGAATGAAGCAATAGTATCCAAATTTGGTGGCCAAAGGAAAACATTTCGGTTTCCAGTAGGAGGACTGCACCGCGGACGGGGAAGGAATTGATGATTTTTATTCCTGTTGTGCATAAAGTGATTTCGAGGTGGTTTTCTTGCTCTAACTAACCACCAGTTGTTCTCCTAGGGGAGCTCCTTTGGATCAAGCTATGGTGAAAAATGTTCCGGAAAGGCAAAAAGCGACACAGTAGTAGCAGTTCCCAAAGTAGTGAAATCAGTACGAAGAGCAAGGTAGGGGGGCTGGGAATAGGCCCAGAATGGCCAAGCAGTGAGCATTTTGTTTCTCCTGATCCCGCACAGAGCCTCCTAGCCACGGCGCAGCTGCTGGTAGTCCTCAAACTAGGTGTGTTTTGACATTTATTTTTGGCACTAGAGACCCATCCTGTGCTTGATTTAATTTTCTTTTGTTCTGGAGAGTTCCTGAGATGATTCAGTTCACGAACCTGGATGGCACAGGACGTGTGAATGGTCTCACCGAAACACTGATTTTTAACTGTTGCACACGATCGAAATTGCAGGCCCATCCAGGGGCCGGAGCTCTTGCATTCCGGGGTGTGGGGTGTGTGTGCATAACTAGAAGTCTGCTTACTTACTAGCGCGTGAGTTGGATCGTGAGGCAAATGCCATGTTTAGGACTCTAGAGAAGCCGGGTATATGACTGCGAAGGGACCATCGAGGCCTGAGTCCTCATCCCTGGACCTAGGCCGTGGTTCTCACAGTCTCCACCCCGTGAGCTCTCTTTTTTCAAAGACGAGCGTGCGCAGTGCCAGGACGCTGTGAGGCAGGGGACGAGCCCGTGGCACAGTGCAGAGGGGCCCCCTCCTCCGGGGGATGGGCCACGCTGGCCCGTGGGCACCACCCGAGCGACGGTGACCTCACCCCAGTGAATGAAGACACACACGACTGCCCCTCGGGATTTTCACTGAGCTGAGATGCTCCTAGCCAGAAGCACAGAAGTTGGACGTTTTAGGAATCCTGCCTTAGAGTGGCAAGACTGAGTTTTCTTGAAGGTTTTTGAACTGAAGCTAGTCAAGAACCTCCCTGCTGTTAGCTTTGCAGCCCTGGTGTGAGGACCTCAGCCTGGGAAACTGGTCGGGCCTGCTTCTTGTTTTCTAGACCAGAGAAAGGAGAAAGGGAGACTTGATGGCTCGCTGCTGGCGGAGTAGATTTTCAGATTCCTAAGGGAACTTGCTGATGGCTTGAGATATTAGCTCCAAGCCGTGGGTTCTCTGATGTGGCCAGCAGGGCTGGAGAGGGCAGAAGGGGGCCACCTGCGAGTGAGGGCCTTACCCCGAAGATGGTGGTGACCCCCGTGTGGTCTCTAAGCCAAGTTTTGACTGTTAGGTGTGTGTTTTAGGTTGATGTAAGCTCTCCTTGTTGTCTGTTCTGGACATGGGAAAAGCAGACCAGTTTCTCCCTTCCTGTTCTCCTCGTGCAGAGAGGTTCAATGGGGGCTGGTGCTTTCCAGCGTGGGGGAGTAGTTTGGAGCACAAAAGCTCACTCTGTTACTCACTTCGGGGGTTGTGTTCATCCCAGAAGTCAGTCTCAGTTTATAACAGCATCTTAATTCCAATTCCCTCCCCCTCACCCGTTGAGTACGTACAGTATTTCCAGTGTTCAGTCCCACACGTAACATTATGGGGAACGTCTCTGTGCATATAGCTCTCTTCTCATTTTACATTTTACTGCAAGAAGAGCAATTACCGAAAAAGGGAAAAAACATATTTACCAGACCTGATACATTTTTGCATTCACCTTGATTCACTTCTTGAACATTGAAAAAATTTGAGTATATTGCTCTTTTAAAATTTAATTTTGATTTGAGGTGCAAAGAAGGGACTCATTTTTTGAATCAAAAGTTTTCACAGAATGTTATTTCTAAAGAAACAAAGCATATTCAGAGCACAATTCTATAGAATCTACGCTAACGTGTATGATTCTTCGTGTTTTGCTTAACAATTTTGTTGGTTTTCCTTTGCAATTCACACTGATAATTGCACTCTGGTCTGCCAGCCGGCCCATGCATGACCGAGCAGGCCAGGTACTAGTCGGACTAATGGCAGAGCATGGGGATGGGGAGGAGGAGACCTTGATCAGAGGGCTGGGCTAGTTCCTTGATGTAACCTTGGGTAAATCACTTCACCCCGCTGGCTGTCTTTGCTCATTTGATTATATAGAATCATACTCCCTGCCTGCTTTCCACACAGGGTTCTTTTTGGGTTCCATGGAGATCATGTGAAAACAAAGTGTAGATTTTCACACACAGCCTGAGTACCAGGTGTCTTACAAGGAGGCAGAGGTAGTAGTTTTGGTTCATACTGGGAATGTCCACACCACGGTTATCTGATGTTGTGTTCTGGGAAGGGCAGGCGGGACTACCTGGTTTTTTTTTTAATTTTTTTTATTGTTATGTTAATCCCCATACATTACATCATTAGTTTTAGATATAGTGTTCCATGATTCATTGTTTGTGCATAACACCCAGTGCTCCATGCAGAACGTGCCCTCCTCAATACCCATCACCAGGCTAACCCATCCTCCCACCCCCCTCCCCTCTAGAACCCTCAGTTTGTTTTTCAGAGTCCATCGTCTCTCATGGTTCTTCTCGGGACTACCTGGTTTTTTGAAGTTTGCTGTAGAATTCGTCTTTAGAAAAATCTGTCATAGTCGATCTGCTTGAGTAATTGAGCTGCTTTTGTCTATGTTGATTCAGCTGTAATAAGTAAATGATTTGAATGTTTGGTAGAGAATTTGAGAGAAGACAGTGTGTCTAATTCTGTTTACCTTTTTGTTTGTTTGTTGTCTCTCAGTCTGTCGATTCTAGCCTTGGGGGGCTGTCACGATCCAGCACTGTGGCCAGCCTCGATACAGATTCAACCAAAAGCTCAGGTACGGAGAAGGCTTGGGCCGTTCAGTACGGCTCTTAACCGGTGTTCATGTAGTTTTACCAGAGCAGCACAATACGTTCCTTTTTTTTTTTTTAAGATTGTATTTATTTATTCGACAGAGAGAGAGAGACAGCGAGAGAGGGAACACAAGCACGGGGAGTAGGAGAGGGAGAAGCAGGCTTCCCGCAGAGCAGGGAGCCCGATGCGGGGCTCGATCCCAGGACCCTGGGACCATGACCTGAGCCGAAGGCAGATCCCTTCAGGATCATAGACTAGTCAGTCTGTAAAAAGTGGGGACTACGGAGGGGTGGGATGAAGAACCATATCATGTACAAGAGAAGATAGTAGCGCAAAGTCTATTATTTTTGCTTCCAGATGCCTTAAAAATATTAAAAATGTGGGCGTCTTTTTTTTACATAAGCATAACCTAGAAGTAACCACATAGTATCACCTTAACATGGCAGATAACGTAATGCACTGTGGCCATGTTGGCCCCGGCTAGATTTTACAGTACACGGTTCTTCAGCCTGTTGCCATATGTCGTGTAACCTAACATCTGTTCATGTGAAGAGACTTCCTGTCTGGCATTATTCCATCTGCAGGGAAAAAAAAATTTGTTTTTTTTGACTGGGAGAGGTAGACCAGATTTGGTGAATCAGGAAAACAACAGTGAACATGGTAAAGAGGGAGAAGAAACCAAAAAAAGCTTAAATATCTTAATGTATCAGGAAGGTACTCAATCATTATCTAGTCAGCATTTTTTCTCCTGTTTTAATTTATTTTTATTGAGACTTTTATACATTTAGGATAGAGTCACGGAAGAAGAGGCTAAATTCCAAGTTCTTTCCTATTACTTCAAGTAATCTTGCACTAAAATTTTTTCTATTTTCATGAAAGGTTAAGTTCTGATGACACAGTCTTTTTTATTTGTGAAGGGATTGAGGACACGCTGTAATGCAGATATTTCTTTTGAAGTCTTACTGTTAAAATTTTTCTCTCACCTTTAGGACAAAGCAACAACAATTCAGATACCTGTGCAGAATTTCGGATAAAATATGTTGGTGCCATTGAGAAACTGAAATTCTCTGAAGGAAAAAGTCTCGAAGGGCCCCTAGACCTGATAAATTATATAGATGTTGCCCAGGTAAAAAGCAATTTTTAAAAAAATTTTAGAACATTCTAGAAAATAAATTCATGGCTTTGGAGAAAGATGTTCTGCTTTTATCATTGGTAAAATATTTATCGAGCACTGTGATCATAGGTGGTACAAGGTGCCTAGAGACAGAGTCCCATGGGAACAGAGAGTTCTTTCCTTCAGAAACAGCACTTTCTACTTTTCTGGGAGCTGACTGACTTCCTCGTTTAAATGAGGAGCTGAGTGCGGTGATGGGTTATATACACCATAGGTCTGTCTTTTAAAACAGACTGGCAGGCCTTAGCAAGTCTCCTTTGAACTAGTCGCAACTCCTTCAATAATCAGCCTCCTAGTGGTGTTGGCCTATCAATGCGCTCACACCCGGTTAGCAACAAGAATTGAAGTGAGGTGGGCTTCAAAAACATACCCCAGTCAAGAAGATTAAAAAAAAGAAATGATCATGAAGGAAAATTAAGAATGAAAGCGAAGAGAAAGCAAAGGTGTAAGGTCAGTGCATCGAATTCTGTAGATCTGTACCCTTGCTAGTGTGGGAGTGGATGAGCCAAAGACAGTAAGTTGCTTCCTGAATTTCTAGAAAATGGCATCGCAGGTCTTTGTATTTATTAACAAAGGGTTATTTCCACAATGGAAAGATTCCCTTATCAGTTATTAGAGCGCTGGTTACTCTTAAGGCTGTTTGGTCTGGTGAATCGTGGAGAATGGGATCACTAAATACGATGCTTCGTGCACTCATAAAGCACAGGAATTCTGTCTGCGGGGCATCAGCCAGCCGAATGTGCGTTTCACAGAGACCTCTGGGTAGTCTGGACTTAATATCCCAGCGTTTGGCTTGGCATCTGTCATTCCAACGAGGGCAAGCAACACCTCACCGAAGTATTACACTGAGAAGATTGCTAATGTTTCCCCCCCGAGAAGCGCACTAGGATCATTTTCATTCTGTTAACGACTGCTGAGTTCCTCAGAGCACCGTAGTCTTCGGGCTTGTCAAAATTCCATTATTGACAATAGCGTTAGTATTCTCTCATCTTTTGAGTCTGGGAATGCTTGAACCCTACTGTGAGAAATCACTGGAAGAGGTTACCGTAGCCGTGTGAGGACCCAAGAATCAAGGCGTGCAGACACAGCTTCTTTACCAGAAGTTCTTTAATGTAGGCAAATGGTTCCATACAGACATTCACAGTACGGGACATCTACTGATTGCCCACTGTTTTATTGTGGCATTAGACAAGTTAGGCAGTATTCTGACTTAGGGGAATAAAACAGGATAATCTGCTAGGGAAGCCATCAGCTATCATCTGCTGTTTTGTTTCCAACTGCACATCAAGCTCACAGCCCCGGGATGTGGGGGCAACCAGACGTACCTACCATCTGGGTAGGATGTAAAATGGCTTTGAAGAGGGGTTCCTGCAGCTCTGTTTCCTGATGGTTTCCTGTGCTGACATCGGCATAAGCTTTGAGTATTTTAAAATCTAAATACCTTTATTTTTCTAATGTAAATATTTAAGCCTCACTGGGATCTGTGAGCGGGATCTCTGTTTGCAATTAGGGATAACATCAAGACAAATGGATGTGAATTTTGCTCAGGTCTGTGGACATCAAACCAAACCTTGGCGACGATTTTCCTTCTGCCTCTTTGAGGAACAATTTTTGCTGGGCTGTTGCATACCCCGCGTTCTTGAAAGGGTTTGGATTTGTGATGGCCAGATATTAAACTTGACTAATCAGATTTAAGGAATGTAACGTACTTTTTAACGTAGCTCATGTGATTTATTTTTACTTTAAAGCAAGATGGGAAGTTGCCTTTCGTTCCTCTGGAGGAAGAATTCATTATGGGAGTTTCCAAGTATGGTATAAAAGTATCAACATCAGATCAGTATGTAAGTAGAATTTATTAGGGAAAAAGTGGGTTTCAGGTACTTGGAAGTCAGGCTGCTAAGGGCCCACTTGTTCTCTCTGCTCGTTTGCAGAACTGTTGCTTGGTAAACATTCCTGGCAGCTGGTCCTAAAAAATGACCGATTTCTTAGGGTGAATGAAGAGAGGCCTCCTTTTACTTCTCCTGGATGGTGGGGCCCCGGCCAACACCCCCACTGCTGGCCCCTAATGCGGTTTCAGCTTAGGACCCTGCGCCAGCTCAGCAGTTGTCAGCACAGACGCTGGGCACAGGGAACAGGACCGTTGAACTCAGGTCTTACTCCTGTTTTTCTGGAATTTTTAGTAGGAAGGGATAACCCTGAAGGCAAGCAGCCCCATAACTGAGCATTCTGGAATGTCCCTTAGGGGGCAAAAAAACCTCTACAGCTGTTTTCTGCCAGATGCATAGATATGCTCTGTTTGAAGCCTCACAGTAAATTCTGCAGAGAAAGGTCAGTATGTCAAGAGTCCCGATCTTTCTTTCTCCTGACTTCTGCAGGACGTCTTACACCGGCACGCTCTGTATTTAATCATCCGCATGGTGTGTTACGACGACGGTCTGGGGGCTGGAAAGAGCCTGCTGGCCCTGAAGACCACCGACGCAAGCAACGAGGAGTACAGCCTCTGGGTCTATCAGTGCAACAGCCTGGTGAGGTTTCATGTTGCCTTGCTTCGCCTCATTCACCGGGCAAGGTGGTAAAGCCAGAGGAGACGGCCAGTCTTCTGGGAGGCCGAGGAGATGCCCCCCACAGGGCATCTGACGCCCGGCAGAGTGCGGGTGACCGTCAGGCCGGCGGTGAGCCAGCTGCCGGGACCTGCCGCGGGCGGTCAGTGGGGCCGGGACGAGCACTCACCCGTGCGGGCATCTCGAGGGCAGGGCAGACGCAGAGCCGGGGCGGAAGCCCGTCCTGTTCTGTAGCCGTCACCCCACTGCCGCATCGGCGTCCTTCCCAAAGGCCCAGTTCCTACACGTTGTCCGCAGGTGCTTCTCCCAGAGGGGACGCAGGAGGCGGCCCAGGGGACGTGGTGTCCGGGCTTCCCAAAGCTGTTGGTGGGCAGGTGTGGGGGGGTGTTAAGAGGGTCACATTTATACCTTTGCTGGCCACGCTAATTCAGGAAGAGGTCGGTGAAGTCTCTTACTCTATGTTTTTCACTTAACCGTAGGAACAGGCACAAACCATCTGCAAAGTCTTATCCACCGCTTTTGACTCTGTATTAACATCTGAGAAAGCTTGAATTCTGCAGTCTAGTGGAAGCTGACTTCGTGTGGAAGGGCGGTGGTTTTCAATCTGCAGTGTTGAATTACTCTGGAAATAGAAAGTGATCCCCTGCTCGAGATTTTCTGGAGAAATGCAGTGTATAAAATAGTGATCATTTGCTTTTCTATTAAAATGTGTCTTATTACAGTGAGTTAAGTCTCAATGAGGTTGTTGGCTTTCTGGGACTAAAAAAGAAACCTCATCTGTCACTTTTATTTTTTTAGATTTGAGAGAGAGAGAGAGCAGGAGTGGGGGGTGGGGAAGGGAGAGGGAGAAGCAGACTCCCCGCTGAGCAGGGAGCCCGACGTGGGGCTCGATCCCAGGACCCCGGGATCATGACCTGAGCCGAGGCAGACATGTAACCGACTGAGCCACCCAGGCGCCCCCCCCGTCAGTCACTTTTAAACACAAATGAGCGTAACACCTAAGTGTGACAGACGTGCGCGCAGTGAGTAGGTGAGCGCAGAGGGCTTTCTGAGGAGGACGAATGCTTTCTGTTGCGCAGCACGTGGGCCCACTGGCTGGAGCTCTGGTCACACTGGTCTGGAACAGCAACACTGCCCTCTCAGCTCACAAAAAGTAAAACTTTAAAAGTGTATGTCAGGATGGCATGCTAGTAAACCAAAGTATTTACCTCGGAGTTCAGAGAAGAAAGATTACCACGCGTGTTAAATAACAGTGTCGAAAGAATCTCACGCACAGTAGGCTAGTGGGTTTTTCTAAAGGACCATTTTAATATCAGTGCTTAAAGGATTAAAAACATTACAAATAACACTATGTCCATTTAAAAGTATTTTATTTTTTTCCAGTCAAATGACTAGTTAACAGGAAGAGTCAACTTACTGAACATGCTCTAATTATAAATCACTGCATTAAGGACAACGAAAATAAGAATCGATTTAGGTCATACAATATACACAGTTGCGCTGCAACTAGATCGAAGTAATCAAGTGAACGAATCGAGTATCATACATCTCAAACAGCATTCCGAGCTGCATATTTATGCTCTCCACCCCGTAGCAGATCACACAGGACCTAGGAGTCTGTGCACATGTTGGAGTCCTCATCTCTAGAAGTCAGATCTGATGGAAAATGGCATGCAAAATGCCGGGATCCCGCAGCTGAGTTCAAGAAACGTAAACTTTAAATATAAATAGTTATCTACAATGTTTTGCTTCCTCTCAGTTGTTTTTTAATTTGCAAAGAGCAAATAACTAGGAAAGGATGTTAGCGGGGAAGTTAATATAATTTCTCCTCTGGCAAGAGTAATATTAATTACTGCACAATAGCACCACCAAATTGTCAGCTGGAAAAAATATTTCCAAGATATTTATGTACCAGTGAACCTGACAGATTAGTTTGGGACTGGTGTTTAAATGTTGGTGAGACTCAACTTTAATTCCTTAGATATCTGGCACCAAGTAGTCAAAAGGCTGATTATAAAACACAGATGCAAGAGGACTTTGTTAAAATATACAGAAGAAGTGCACTGTGCAAAGTATATCTGTTTACTTTCTTAAATCTATGAGGGAATTAACTAAATGAAGGGTTCAAACAACAGAAATTAACAATTAGTGAAAATAGATGTAGTGCTTTAAAAAAAAAAAAATCTAACACATTTTTACCCGGAACTTTGAAAGGCTTTAAAAAGCAATTGCCATACAACATCATAAAACATTCCAGTTTGTTCTGTTTTCCTTTATAATAGCAACAAAAAGTACAATGCAATAAAAAAAAAAAAAGGCTCTGCACTTAGAAGAGTCGTGCCTAATAAAGATGGGCTGCTCCAATCAAATGTACCAGCACCACCGTGGATGAAAGGATCGCTGCCTCGCTTTCCAAGCCCAGACCTACACTTATCCCTTCACTTCCGGTAGAAATCCGAGTGGGCATTATAGGCCTATTTATTCTCAAAGAGTGCCAAAATGTCCAATATTCCTATTATGAATCTTATGCTCACAATTACTAAATAGAGGTATGACAGTCAAGTTCGTGAAACTAATGAATTCTGATTTTATCACACACAACCTAACCCCCCCACCCCCAGGAGCTTCCGTTTAAGAATGACGTGATGGACTTTGGTCGTGAAATGGGGATGTCTGCTCGGGAGTATTTTATTACCTGGGACCTACAGATTTCTGATATGCTCTTGATTACAAACAAATGGACAGCTTTGAGTTCAAGACAGTGTAATACCGTTCCTGTTGGTATAGTATATAAGTACAAGACACTAAGCTGAGTAAACATTCCCGGGAGCTGGAGAGGGAAAGCAGTGGTACACTCAGTGGGAAAGAGCAGTGTTAACAGTGGGGTCTGCACCACAGTGCTCTAGCTGCGTGACCGAGGAGGGTCGAGAAGGCGAATCCGAAACACCTAAAGCATATAAACTAGTGTAAAGAACTGTTTTTGCAATCCATCATCCTTAGTTTTTAACCAAATTCAGGAAATGCAGGTTTATAGAACGTGGAACTGAATTAGCTGCTATTACCATATGCCGTAATAAACCATGGGTAGTTTTGCTAGGTAGGATTGTTCACATCAGGCTATACGCACATGCAGAATACAATGAGAGTTGCAACCTCACAAATTAGGGCTGGAAAGTACAATGCTAAGGTGTAAATTTCCAAGTTGCTTTAACTAAACCTTGGGTGGATTCTAAAGGAAATCTTTAAATGTATCTTAAAAAAAAAAAAAGTCTTTAAAGGTGAACTGATAGCATTTTATCTAGAAAGTCCAGGGCTGGGCTACTTCTAAAGCAAGTTTACCAACTTCCTAAAAAGCTGCACTAAAGGGTCACCGACTCTAGAAGCAGGCCAAGGAAAGGCTGGAAGAATTTCTTTCTAATACTCAAATACTTTTAGGTTCAGCTAATTCTGTAGATTGACGACCTTGATTACGTAGAGTTAAAATAACTTTTCAGTTCACCTTTTAGGAAATTCCGTTTTTTCCCTAATAAAAGTATGGCAGTATTTCACGAAAACCACAAATTATAAAAACAATTCATTTATACATACAAGTTGCCTTTGAGTTTGTAAAACAGAAGAGCGGAGTTAGAGAAAGTGGGCTACCGGACAATATATTTCATGAAACTGGTCATCTGGCAAGAGTTTTGGTACCAATAACAAACAGGAACATAACAACTGTTAAAAGAAGTGTTTTTGTTCAGTAGCAATTCAGTCAGCAATAAAGTGCACAAATGATACGGGAAATGCTCCTTTGCGACTGGGATCTCCGTCAATGTGGCCGATCTGAAATGAATAAAAGTTTAGGTGGTTATAAAAATTCTAAATGTTAGAAACTTCGAAGGACAATACTATAGCATTTGGAAAAAAGAAATTTGTTCAGAACAATTTCTTCTGAGAAAGAATGACCTGGGTAAGACATCTGAACTGTTTTCCCTTTTTTCTTTCACTCGTGTTTCAAATACAGCTGACCCTTGACCACCTGGAAGTTCGAAGTGCCACCCCCACCCCCCGCAGTTGAAAATCTGCGTCTAGCTCCTGACTCCCCAAAATCTTAACTACTGATAGCCTACTGTTGACCAGAAGCCTTACAGATAACATGAGCAGCAGCTAACACATATTCTGTAGATTGTATTACACATACTGTGTTCTTACAGTAAGCTAGAGAGGAAAAAATGTGAAGAAAATCGCAAGGAAGAAAAAGTACATTTAAGTGCTATCCTGTGTTTACCAGAAAACACCCCACACCCACGTTGTTCAAGGGCCCACTGTCAGGGAGCGCTCGGGCAGGTGGGCCAGGTGTCTGCCCGGAAGCACACGCGCCGGGGTCCTGGCGTCCGGGGGGGGGGGGGGATGGCAGGACAGCTGTCCGACTCCTGCCCCCCACTTGCCTCTTTTTTCTTTAATGGAGAAACCGAGCGTCAGAAGTCTGTGAGTTGCAAAGTCACAGAAAGTGGCAAACGCCTGAGTGGGCTCTAAACGTAGTCAAGCATTTACGAAAGGCTTCAAGGGATCCACTGATTTTCACTCTGGGTAAATTATACAAGTTATACACCGAGTATGATCTCAACAACGTCAATTATGTAGGTAAGTAAAAGTCAAAAAGAAAATCTCTGTAATACACCTGGTAAGGCGGGGGGCGCTGCTGAGTTTCTGGGCAGCATTTCCTTCTGTGCACCCTAGTGTTTCCCAGATGGCTGAGCCCACTGCCAGGCTGGAGCCCCGCCTCACGCCGCCTTGTACACAAGCGTGAGAGCCAGACCTGCTTCAGCTCTTGGGGCACGGGGGGCAGTTGGGGAGGGAGTGAGCTCAGGTCCGCACGCTGTGGGCGCACACCTGCCGGACCCAGAACCACAAGCAGCACCCCCTGTCCTGCCCGGCTGCTGGGTGTGGCTAGGCCGACAGAAGAGGGAGCTCTGGCGAACGGACACCCGATTCCCGTGAGGGGAAAGAGGCAGGGCACTGAGTTCATCAGGCTCCCTCTGCCGGGGGCACCACCTGATGTGCCTCGCACTCGACAGAGCAGGGCGACACCCGAGCTCGACCTCCAGGACTGGGCCCCTGGCGTCCACTGTGCGCAAACACTACCAGCCTCCCACGCAAGGCCCGCTGTCCTCATTGTTAATACAGCCTCTTACTGGGGGCCTTCCGTATCCTCTCTCCTGTGGTGCTGAGGTGACTTCCCTTTCACAGACGAGGGGACTGAAGCTTAGTGACATAACGTCACCAAGTCTGTTAAGTGCTGAGTCTGGATTCTTAGGGCCACCCGGCGAAACACCACGTTCACGCCATTCCAGCCCCCACCTGGATGTCACGGCTCGTTTCAGGACCAAGGCCGACAGCCAGGGACTCTGCCCCCTAGGTCAGCTTTCTGTATGCCTCCCTCCACCAAATCGGCGATGTGGGGGACGACACTACCACCTCTAAACTCAAAGCCTCATTTCAGACCCTGAAGTGCACTCTGGAAACTGCAGCCCAAGTGGTCTGCACCCTAATGTGAGAGAACCCCCCTCCCCGGGGGGATAAGTGAGGCCCACGCAGAAGTGGGTGTCCCTGGCAGAGACGTCTGAGGGGACAGAACGGCCAGCAGTCCCGAGGATGCACAGGCAGAAGCCCTGACCCGGGAGCAGGCCTCGCAGGTCACGTGGGCAAGGATTCAGCTCCACCCCTCCCAGGCACAGCCCAGGCCCAGGCCCCCGACTCACCCACCACTCTTGGTCCTCCTCCCCATCCACGATAATCACATCCCCCTCGGAGAACGTCAGCTCGTCTGGGTTGTCAGCCACACAGTTATAGAGAGCTTTGACCCGCTTGGGCTTTAACTTGGTCTGTATTGAGAAGAGGAAGGGTCAGAGGTTAGTGTGGCAGGGAGGCGTCAGCTCCTGGGGCAGAGAAGGGGGCCACTTTGTTTCCAACTGGTCCCAGGGGTCCGGACCAGAGGCTCGGGAGCCCACAGGTGTCAAGATGGGCGGATCGGTGTAGCTCAGGGGCTGGGGGACTTCCGGGAGGCCCAGGGAAAAGCTAAGCCATCCCAGCTGAGTCCAGAGAGCTAGGAGTAATGCCCCATGCATGTGGGGGTCCGTCCTGGAGCCGTGCTGAGGGCGCTGAGCCCACCGGCTGGAGAGCTCTGGGGTTGTGTCCTGCCCAGATCCAGGAAGAGGCCTCCCATCCGCCCCCAAGGGGAAGAGGGAAAGACCGGTTTCCTTGGAGAGTCTCCCGCTCACTGCCGGCCCGAGCAAAGAGGCAGGAAAGGAGGGGCTCTTCCACTTACTGTCTGTGACTTCCTGGGCATGGGGGCTGGGGGCTGCAGGACGGCAGTGTTGGACAGAGGACCCAGAGCTTCTGTTCCAGAGAGATCCACTCCTGTAGGGCCAAAATGAATCAACGTCACCAAATGCCCTCAGGCATAACCAATGAGTTATAAACACTTAATATAATTGCCACAGCATCATGTCTGAAGGGCAGGTTTCCAGAGATTTCCGGATCTATGGAGGGAAAAGTCCTCAAAGGCCCAAGCAGCTGTGACTTCCATGCAGCCTCCATCCAACGTGCAAGGCATGTGAGTGTCACGGAGCGGGACAGGCGTCGCCAGCTCCTCTGCAGATTTCTAGGTCCCTGCCCGGCCCCACCCGCAGGGCACAGGGAGGCAGGACACGGTACAGAGCAGCCTGGGAGCGGGAGCAGCAGAGGCCCAAACCTCGCCCACGCTGCCCCGCGGAAGCAGCAGTGAGCCCCGGGGCCAAATGAAAGAATTACCAGGTCCTCTCGGCTGGCCTTTGTTCATCAGTGGGGTCGACTTGTCAGCCCTAAAAGAAGGGGAAAGTAGATTTACTGGTGCCTGAGGCCCCACAGGCACCTTCTCAACCCCCACCTCACCCCCTCTTTCCAAGGGAGCCATCTGTGCTCAGACCGAAGGTGAAGAAAACATTGCACTGAGTTTACGATACTTTCAAGAATCTAACAACACCTACCAAGTGAAGGCCCCACCCAGCTGACAGGCCTCGCCGTGTGATTTCCATCAATGTCAGGACAGAAGTCATCATACTGCCCCCCCCTTTGCCTTCAGTCACCCCCAACTAAGGAAGGCCCCCAGGAAAGGCCTGATTCTCAAGACACCAGTCAGCGAACCCTTTTTCTAAAGGGCCAGGCGGTACATATTCCAGGCCTTGTGTACGAAATCTCGTGCTGCCACATGGCACTCGCCACGGGGAACGCAGAAACCCGAGTGGGGCCATGCCCCATACGCTGTATTTGCGGGCACTGGAATCTGAATTTCACATGATTGTTGTGTGTCATGACAGAGACTTCTTTTGGTTTTTTCAACCATTTAAAAACCAAAAACCATCTTAGCTTGTGGGCCATACAAAAATAGGCGTGGGGCTGATGAGGCCTGCTCTAAGAGAGCCCATGTAAAATCCCAGATGTACACCCAGAGTGAGACCAGGGTGGGCGCTCCCTCTACCAAGAGGCCCCACCAGCGTATTCTTTCACAGCAGAACCCCACCAGGCGGCGAGGGCAGGCTTCCACCCATCCAAAGTGGTCTTGGAGATACCCTAGCATCATCTACTCTGCCCCCTCCCCACCTCTCCCTCTGGTCAGACGAGAGGAGAGAAAAGGATCCCAAGAAGCAGGTAAAATCAGGTCAGACGGTGCCAGAGATGAAGCCCACCCGGCAAGGCCGTGCCCAACCCCGGGCACTAGCAGCCAACACCCCGTTGGAGCCACCGGACGCCGAGCGGCTCTCATCTAGAACTTCAAACGGGAGTTGGCATCTGAGAGAACAGCCCGGGAAGAGGAAGTCTGCAGCTACGACAGGGGAAGAGGGGAGCAAGCTGAAGCAGACGCAGACCCCGATGCAGGAACCCAGAGAAGCACCGGCTGCGGCCACTCAGCGTAGATGTGCGAGTGTTCCCCCCCCGCTGCGTAACTCAGTCGCCACGGAGACCGCGGACGTGCCACTTAGAACAGGAAGGCAAGGATGTAACATGCTATGTTTTAGAAAGAGATCTCACAAAGCAGTATTAAAAAAGTTCTGAGAGTCTTCTGGTTAAAAAAAAGCAGACTGAAATACATTTACTTCCATTTTCTCCCAAGGAAAAAGATTAGAAAAAACTTAAACCAAAAAAGTACCAAGAGAACCTGAAGAGGGAACATTTTGGAAGCGGCCACTGGAGGGACGGATCCTAACCATGCCAGCTCACCTACGGAGGGGGACCCTTCGTGCAGTGAGGAAGCCCTGAAGGACCCCCATCTGTGCTCTGAGCCCCCAAGGCTCATAAGCCCCTGCAGGGGGGTGTAAGGCAGGGCAGTAAACACAGATGGGCCCAAAATCTGCTCAAGGAGCTACTGAATCCCTGGATTCCCAGCCCAACCCCGAGTAGCAACTACCCTGCCCCAACCCACTGAAGGCCAGAAGTTTCTATTCTTGGAGAAGGTAGAATAGAGTATGTCTGGACTAGGGAGTACACCAGTGCGGTTTTGGGGCGCATCTTTAAAAAAGGGGGACTAAGGGCTCCTGGGTGGCTCAGTTGGTGAAGCGTCTGACTCTTGATTTCGGCTCAGGTCATGATTTCAGGATCGTGAGATCGAGCCCCGTGTTGCGCTCTGCCCTCAGCGTGGAGTCTGCTTGAGATTCTCTCTCTCCTTCTGCCCCCGCCCCACCTCTCTTAAAAAAAGGGGGGGACTAAGTAAAAGCTTAACTTTATTTCTTTTTTCAACTCCTAGAAAACCGGATCCCTTCAGGCAAGAAACAAAGACTGTTCTCTAAGGAACCTGAGTTGTTCAAGAAAAAAGGCCCCAGTTCAGGGTTCCCCAGTGAAAGTGCCCCGTGAGACTCTCCACAGCCAAGCCCACCTGGCAGCTCTGAGCATGAGGGTATGGGCTGCGATCGGTTTTAATGCCTCAGCTGAAGTGCCAACTTCTGGGCAGGGAACACCAGATTTATAGGAAAAAGGCTTTAACATAACAGAAGTGAAAACAAAGACAATGGACATGGAAGAAACAAATTACTCAGAAAAGCAAAAGCTAACATAAACAAAAACACTGCCCTGAACCCATCATTAATAATCTGCGATGAGAGAAAACGATTCCATGAAACAAACAGGATACTATTAACTTGAAAATTATGTGATAGTGGAAATGAAAAGCTCAGTAAACGAACTGGAAGATACAACGAGGAAAATCTCCCAGAAGGCAGATTTAAAAAGCCAGCCAGCAATGGAGAAATGGACGCTAGAAGGTGGCAGAGCGCGGCCCCTCGGCTGCAGAGCTGCATTTCCAGCCCCGGCCTCCAGGTGGAGCCCTGGGACTGGTTCTGGCCAGAGGCGCCCCGACCCAGCCGCTCCCGCAGGAAGTAACCCTGGGCCCGGGAGATAAAGAACTGAAGGATGTAGTTTCTATCCTGAAAGACTCCATCATCTACCTGGTGGCATGGACGAAAAAAGACCCGCCCTGGGGAGTCAGGGCCTCAGCAGGGACAGGCCTGACAGGGTGTGCCTGAGGGGGACAAGGCAGGCAGCTGCCTGGCGGGCCAGTGAGAGCACCCCAGCAGGGTGAAGAAGACCTCCATGGGGGACCCCAGCTCTCAGCAGGGAGAGGAAAGGTGGAGGCAGGGATGGGAGCCAGATTTCTCACCACTGGAAAAGGGAGTAAGGAGCACGGAGAGGGAGAGGATGAACCCTGTGGGGTTTTGAAAATACTGCCCCAAATTCTTTCCCGAGATCTGGAGTCTGTGACCACTCTGTGCTCCGGCACCGTCCCCACCTCAACCCTGGCCAGTGACATTCTCCAGGGCTGTGCCTGTTTCCTGGGACTCGTTCTTGGCCCAGCCACCATGATCTGAGGAAGCCCTCACCACACGGAGAGGCCCCGTACGGGTGAGTATCCCAGCCAGCAGCGTCAGCCGGCAGCCGGCACCAACCACCAGACGCGCGGAGCGGAGAGGGGTTATGAGCCCTTCGCCTCTGAGTCACTTGCTGTGTCGAACCATCCCCGCCTCTGAGACTTTTCAGTTAGGGCCCCAGATATTGTGGAGAAAAAGACAAGCTTTCCTCACTGTGCTAATCCAAATTCCGGACAGAGTCTGGGAGCATAATAAAACGGTTGTGTCTTGCTGTGGTTTGCAATGGGAGATAGTGTGAACTCATGGATTTCAAGACGAGATAGAAATACAGAGATAAATGTGTTCATAAAGGTGTATCTACACGGATGGTCACCTAGGCATATACGTGTGTGTATCCCCGGTCCTGACCACTCAGAGGGCCTGCCTGGGAGCGGCGACCCTCCGAGAGCAATGAGCACACAAAGCACTCAGATCTTGGCTTCTAAGTATCACTGCCACTAAACGAAACCATTTTCCAGCTTGAGACCATGAACTAGATGCCTCTTGGTAAAGGATGTTCTAGGGACAAATGGCAAACCTTGAATGGGGTCTGAGGTTTGGAAGGTAGTCATGTGTCTCTGTTAATTCTCTGACTGTGTGGCCGTATCGTGTCGATGCAAGAGAACATCCTAGTTTGTAGGAAATACACGCCCCACACTGCGGAGGGTGCATATGAGCAAGACAACCTTGTGAGTGAGCAACAAACTGAACCTAGAGGCCTGGCATCTTGACCTTAATTCCCAAAACCCAATGTCTGTACTAAACAGAAGTCTAAATTCATTACGTGGATGTCAGATACACATTTGTGTGAAATTTTTACAGTTTAAAAGTTCTTGGTAAGTTATGTTTAAGACCCTTGACCCTGATGAGTTACTGAGGTGGCACCCGGGCTCCAACGTCACGTGGTAGAAGCACGGGAGATTTTCAGTGTTTGTACAGAAACTTCAGATGAAGTAATGGGGCCACTGGCACTGGGAACCTTGAATGCAAGAAGCAAGGATGGCAATTCGGCCGGGCCCTGGTGGGGGGGCTGGAAGACGGTTACCCGGGAGCGGGCCTCTTCTGGGGGAGGCGGCTGGGGGGCGGGGGCGGGGCCTTGCTCAGTGGGACCCCAGGCTGGGCCGGCTTGCTCTGCTGGCTCAAGGCTTCTATCACGCTGGGCGTTTTTGCTAGCGGAGGGGGCGCAGTGGGAGCCGGGGGATCTGTGGAAAGAGAAAAGGAGAGGGATACAGAGGGTCAGGCTTCGTCACACCCCAGCCTTCTCACCAGAGGCTCTTCTGGGAAGGGCTTTTTTTTTTTTCTAATGGTGATTTCATGAGGGAAAACACCCTCCTTTCATTGTAGATTTTTAGAAAACCGTATTGGCAGGGAGTCCTTCCAAGCCTCAAGTTAGGATTAAAACGTTTCTATGAGCCTGTGAGGATCTTCCTCTGTGGGGAAGCCACCGAGACCTGGAGAGACAGCAGCAGGAGGCTGAGGCTGGGGCTGGGGTCTTGCCCCAGTCCCACCCCCGGCGAGCTGGGTCCTCAGCTGACCCATGGGTCCTACCCATTTCCCCAGGCTTCCAGCAGGTCCATCTGAGACAGCCTGTAAAGAACTAACTCTGTAAAGGCTCCACAATCTCTGAGGGGAGCAGGGCAAAGAGGTTATTATTTATTTACAGACTCGGAGGCTGAGGCTCAAAGTGACGTGCTTTCCCCAAAAGTTAGAGAGTTGGTAAGACAGGGAGCTGGGCCCTGAGCCCCTGGCTCCTTTACCAGCTTCCCCCTCTCTAACAAACATTCATGCTGCTCCCAAATACCCAGGGTCCTCATGCCCCATCCTCGTTGAGGCCGAAGCCACGCTCAGGACAGGACGGGGGACACCCATGGAACCTTCCAGGGCCTCCAGCGCACGCACACGTAGCACTTTCTGCAGCTGGGGCTGGGCTGCTGCTTAGGTTAAAAACCGCAGGAACAACCTGGGTACAACTCAGCGCTCTCAAAGCCTGCCCCCTCAGGCTGGAGCTCCTCCCTCCCACAGCCCACGCAGAGCAAGAAGGAGACAGGCTCAGGGCTTGCCCCACTGATCCAGTAAAGACATTCCTCCCCCCCAGCCCCCTCCCCTAGGCCCTGGGCCTTTCACCCACGTGTTGACATTGAAGAAGAACACATACCAGATCACATCCACATGACTGTGCCCAAATACTGAGAACCACCAAATGGCCAGAGGAAATGAAGCCCTGGGCTGGTGCATGAAAGGAAGGAATGTTGCTCAGGTGCTCAGGAAGACAGAGGAGGAGAGTGTGTGAGCCCCCCCAGGCGGGATGCGGGACAGACAGGAGTCTGCAGCTGGGGAGGGCGGCTGGAGGGGCTGGTGGGGGTGGTGGTGGGGGGGACACACAGGGCTGGGCTCCTGGCAGCCTCTGCCTGTGGGCATGCGGCTTCGCAGCTCTCCCCCCGTGGCTGCCAAAAGCACCCCCCAGCCATCCAGATCCAAGAGCCCACTGGCAAGAAAGGAAAAAGGAGAAAACGTACTGGTAGATGTCACGCGGAGAGGGGGCAGCGGTGGATGGATAGCTGGCGGATCTGACGAAGATCGCTGCCTGCTTGCACCGTCCACACTTACAGAGTTTGTCTTCCACAGGGCAGTAGCGGAGGAGGCTGTCTGAACTGCACACGCACGCACATGCACACGCACGCACATGCACACGCACGCACATGCACACGCACAGGCACAGAACAAAAACAGAAACAGAACACTGCATTACTGATCCCCTCTCAGAAAATGGTAAATATGACCCTTCTAGAATAGCACTAAGACCACAAACAGAATCCTGATTTTTTAAGAAACTTTTGTCTCTGGCATCTGGACGATAGAGACTTACACACACCAGACCAAGGATGCTTCTGGGAAAATTACCAGCTGGTTTTCACAACCTTACTGATTTTCTTTCTCAAATATAAATACTGTTTGAAGAGGAAAACGAATAACCACCATGACATGTCCTGAGCCCCGCACTCAGGCTCTGGACGTCTGCTTGCCTCTCCCCGCTCCCTAAGTCCTCCCGTGGCTGTGTGAGCGTCACCGCCTGGCCCAGGGGAGCCCCTGTTCTCAGAGCACGAGGAGAGAAGGGTGCAGACCAGAAACAGGGGACGGGCTCCCCACCTCCTGCAAACACTTCTGGCTAAAAGTCAGCACACATGATACCCAGGGGGCGCAGCTGACACACACGGGGGAGCCAGCACAGCCTAGGTCGCCATCTCTGCCCCCACAGAGCTCCGTGCACAGGGGGTCACCACACGGGGGGCCGGGCCTGGGGAGGAATGCGGGCTGTGGGCGACGTCTGCCCTGGTGCGGGCCACGCAATGCTGACTCCCTTTGCTGTTTGTTGTGCGGGGACTCCCTGCTGGGCCAGGTGTGGGCTAGACTGAGAACCAGAGAGACTCTCTGGGGGGCTACAGGGAAGAAGGACAATCTACACTGTCAAAGGAGGACATGAAGCTAACTACAGGAATAGTCCAAAAAAAAAAAAAAGAAAGAAGTCAGAAAAAATCCCAAACCATCTCATTCTAAGACTTTAGGAAAGCAAAAGCAAAAAAAAAAAAAAGATGAAGTTTTCCTTTCACATGCCCAACGGAGCAAAATAAAATCCTCCCATGACACACAAGTCAGTAAAAGCCATTAATGGGGTGGAGGTGACCAAACCATTTTAGCTCCGGCCTTACAAAATTAATACCCGCACACAGGATACGAGAGGAGGCTGGGGAGACAAGAGGCCCCATGAGGACCCGACCGTGGGCCCCTCCCAGCCAGGACAAGGAGGTGACAGGGAGGAGGGCAGCTGGGGCCTGGTCTTACAGCTTCTCTCCTGCGCAGGAAGCGCCCCCTCGAGCCCGGGGGCAGCACTGCCTGGGGTGTGGGCACGCAGGGGCCGTGGGCTCTGTCGGGGAGGTGAGGCCGCTGTTTCCGGGGCCTGCCGGGTAGCACCTGCTCTCCTCTCGGGGACTCACTCCTGGTGGTGCGATTCAGTGACCTAGACGACAGGCCCCTGTTGGCCTTCTCTGGCCTCCCTGAGGGATCCCCCTGGGTGCTGGGGGCAGGGCCCCATGGGGGGTGAGGCACCGGGCCAGCCGATGGCAGCTGCCACGCTCACTCCCCCAGCCAGGCCACGACCGACCGTCGCTCACACCCCCGCCCGGAGAGCAGACGCAGCACCACTGCACCGTGGGACCTCCTTCTGGACCTGCAGCCCACGGCCCCCACCGTGCCCGGACACCACACCCCGTGGGGCTCTGTCCCCCCCTCCCATGGGATGCCCTCCGGAGGCCACTTGCCGGACCTGCCTTCAAGGAGCAGAACGGCCAGCTGACCTTCAGTCCTGGGAAAATCACTTAACTTTTGGGGGCCTCAGTTTCCATTTTCGTAAAAATAAAAACCAGCATCTGTTGAGTCCAACTCATTCTGCTGGGACCGAGCAACTAAGTTAAGCGGAGCAAGCTTTGGCCCTTAAGGCATTGGTTGGACCCGCAGGATTATTTTGTATTTTTACGATGAGGTTGAGTATCCTTCCCCAAATTAGCATCTTTTTATCCTTTGTTTCATGGGGATCACAGAGATAAAAAATAATCACAGGCACCACAAGCTGGCTGAATGGGGGCTGGGTGAAAGGAAACGGGAAAGAATGAAGGTGGGTGAATGGTAAAAGCAGAGAGAAAAGGAACAGGAAGAAGGTCTGCAGGAAAGTGTCACAGGACCAGCATCACGAGCTGAGCCACCCACCTCAAGCCTGCCCGGGTGGGGTCCCCGCACTCCCCACGTGACACAGATGCCACACCTCTACCCAGAACAAGGATCAAGTCAGATGCTCTATCACCATTCAGAACCCTAAGAATGAAGAGCTCCTTTAGGAGGCCAACAACTCTAAGACAAAAACAAAAACAAAAACAAAAAAACCCCAAATGTCATCTAGCAGGGAGCAAAGCAACCATAAACTTGCCAAAGCAAAAACCAAATCATGCCCTTCATGCGCTGGCAGGAGCTACAGCAGGTCAGTACCTTTGGCAACGTTCCGTGGGGGTAGTGGGGGGGCGCTGGCAGTGCTGGGGGCCGCAGGCTGGGTGGGAGGCGGGCTGCCACTGAGGATCGCGCCGTACGTCTCGTTCTGCAAGATGCTGGGCACAAAGCTCCTCTGCTTGTCCTTGGCCAGGCTGGCAGCATCTCTGGCCAAAGATGCAGCATTCGACTGCAGCTGGTTGGAGCCCAGCTGGTAGAAGCTGACGGGCCGGTCCTCTCGCCGACTGGGGCTGGGCTGCAGAGGGGTGGGAAATGCACACACACTGACCTCTCGGTCACAGCGTCCGGTCTACCGGTGACCACCTCACGCACACCGCTGCTACATGGGCTCTCAATTGTTACATGAGAGCCGCAAGATTTGAAAGTTACTCTTATCATGTCTCTTCATGGAGACACACCCCACCCCCAAAAGCCATGATTTATAATTGACAATTCTCCATTCTGTAAAGGATTGAAAACATAGGCTGTTTCACCTTTACTAGCCAGAGTTATCTTAACCTAGACCTGCGTTTTCACTGCATTTCCTGTTTGTAAACACACTTTCAATTGAGCACCCAGCTGCAATCAATCCCCAACAGCTAGGCAGCAAATTCAGGGGAGATCAATGTTTTCTTCCCTAATGAACTGAAGTCTCAAGATTCCTCTAACTCAGGGGTCAGCAAACCGTGGCCCGTGGGCCACCACCTGTCTTTATAAATAAAGTTTTATTAGAACACAATCATGCCTGGTCATTTACATATTGTCTATGGCTGCTTTCAAGCCACCCTGGCACATCTGAGTAGTTGCAGTAAAGATGGTGATATTTTAGGCCCACAAGCCTGAAATATTTATTATTTGGCCCGTTTGGTTTGCTGACCCCTGCTCCCCACGAAATCAGGACTCGGGTAAACCAGATCTAATTCATTTCTAATACCAGCTTCATTATAAGAGCTACGATCTTGAGCAACCACCTTAACCTTGCTGACCCTCTTTCTCATCTCTTCAGTGGGTGAACCTAGCTTCTCCAGCACAACGCCCGGAGCTCAGCAGGTACGGTACTGGTTGTCGTACCCCCCTGCCCCTCACAGGACCACCCACCCAGTCAAGGCTCTGGCCAACCCAATGGCTCAAACTCAGCTCAGCTACGCAGAACCTGATGGCTAGTTCTCTTCACACATGTTTTAAATTCAACAAAGCCCATGGCTGTATCATACCCACCTCTGCTGGAAACAGAGAGTGGGAGGAGGCGTGTGAGCACTTGCTGTCAGACTTTTACTGGGACTGTATGACCTGCTGTGTCATACTACTCTGATGTGTGGACTTGCCCTGGGGCCCATGTTTCCAATCTTTTTTTAGGGTGGGTAAGTATAACATTAGTCAGCTCTTCTTACTGGGACACCATTTTATAGCTAACGCAGTGGAGAAGTTTCTTAGTCTAAGAAATAGTAAGTATGGATGTTAACTGCTCCACAAACAAGGATAGTCAAGGAGGTTTTGGAAATGCCATAGATGTATATAATCAGACATCCTCAGTGCACATCAGGACATTCAAGTCCTACAATAAAAATAGAAAACTTTATATGGCATTCCCCACGAATTTCCTGGCAGCTAGGAGTGGGGGCTCTGGAGTCAGTCTGCTGGAGTCTGACTCCACTCTGAGACCCGCGTGAAGGTGGTAACCTGCCGGGGGGGGCCCCCAACTGTGCAAGACAGAGTGTCATGAGCAGGGAGCTGGACTCGGAGGCCAGCGCCCTCCGTCTGGCCTCAAGCTGGTCTAAACACTGGCTTCACTGTGGCTGAGTCAACTGATCAACCTCTCCTGAAGCTTCCATGATCCCATCTGATAAAGGAAAAAGCTGGACCCAGAGCTCTAACGGTCATTTAATTCTAGTTAAGGTTTTAAAGATCAACTAGGTGAACATGACCTGTGATACTGGGGACCCCTGGCTCTTTACCACATCCACGGTGCGAGGGCTTCCTCGAAATCCCACTAGAAACAGAGGCCCCCCCATATCTTTTGATCTGAGGAGCTGACGATGAGGACACAAGTAACGTCCCTTTAAATCAACACGCGCAGGAGCTGGGAGACCAGCGGCACTTGTGGGAAGGGCAAAACCAAACAGCTACTGAGATCAATGGAAGCCCAGAGTTAACTCCGCTTTTTGTAGAAAACCACTTTCTGCCCTGATTATACTCTAGGCTCCACAGTGTCGGAGCGAAGCGCATCACAACACTCCTGGCGTCCTGCAGCCTGGCACCGACCTGCAATTTCTCGTCCACATCGTCATCGCTCTCATCCAGGTCTTCGTGGAGCAGTCGCCACTCGTACTCGACGTGGACGTGAGAGTTAAACCTCCCACATAAGGCCTGGGTCAGCTGAGAAGAGGAAGGGCTGTGAGGCGGGCACCCACGGGCAGTGGTGGGAGGTGGGGAGAGGGGAGGCAGAGTCCCTCCGGGGCGAGGCCAGCCGACTGAAACCCCCCTCCCTACCTCACCGAGGACCTTGAAACTCAAACCTCGAAACTCCCATTTAGTGCTCTGTAAACTGTAAAGTGCTGTGCGCAGGCGAGGGCTGTTCAGGATCTAAAGGCTAATGCTTGGCCTGCGGGTGCTGCCGGGCACACACAGGAGCAAACTCAACAGAGGACAATGCACGTGTCCACTAACTGCTAACCCAACCAGTCTTGGCCCGCACGAGAGATTATGGCCCACGGAAAAAGGATGTGAATGAGTATTTTCACAATTCTCTCAAGGAAGGTAAATACCCAATTCCATGTTAGATCCACAGGAGAGAAGCGAATTCATTAGATTCAGTGGGTGTCCTAGCACATTAGCCCTTAATTTCCTCCACAGCCAGAGTGTAGCTGTGTGACCTTGGGCAAGTTCCTTAACCCTTCTGTGCCTGTTTCCTCATCTGTAAAATAGGGGTAGCAGAAGCAACCGTGTCATGAGGTGGCTATCCAGATTAAATTAGTGGACGTGAAGTACTGAGAACAGTACCTCTTACTCATCTCACACCTGCATAGCATTTAGTAGTAGTTCCATTTATTGAGCACTCACTGAGTGTCGCACGGTGCAATGCTAATTCTTGCAACAACCTTGTAAACTGGTGTAACGGACTCCACCTTACGAATAAGGGAACAGCGGGAGAGTTGGCACTGGCGTGACTTCCCCAGGTCACGGTGGCAGCCCCTACGCTGCCTGACCCTGTGGGCTCTGTGTGCTGGCCGCACTGCCTCTTCTAGAACAGGACGGGAAAAGACGGTGCGGAACAATCCAAGTGACTTGGGGCTGGGGAACAGACTGCGCACACCAGCTGGGGACGCCGCCGCAAGGGGAAGAGCTAGCGGCTCAGACTCGAGAGAAGGGCCAGAGCTGCGGCGGCCTCCCGATCTCTGCTCCACTTGCCCCAGGTGACGCCACGTGTCCAACCAGCAAATTCCGACTTGTGTTCCAAGCGTCACTACGAGGGGGGTGGTCCCCTCCTCTCAAAAGACTCCCCGGGTACGCTTTCTCCTGGTTGACCCCTCTAGGGTCCAAATGTGGGAAGACCCTCCTCCCAGAGGGCAGGGCCCCTCCCCGGCCTGGGCAGGGCGCCTTCACTCCGTCCGCGCCGGAGGGAGACTCACCAGCTCCTCGCAGTGCTCGTGCCTGAGGCGTTTGGCGATGTCCAGTGGCGTCTCTCCGGACTCGTTGGCTAAAAGGCAGGGCAACACAAGGAGGCGTTACGGCACAAACAAGCAAAGGTCTGATATCAAGAGGCGGTTAAAAGAAGACACAGGGAGGCAGCACCAAGTGACACTGAGCACGACTGATGCGATGCACAGCGTGGAGCGGGGAGGCTGACTGGTCTTCCAGTCCTACAGAACCGCAGCAGCGTGTGGTCGGTGAGATTTTAAAGACTGCGCTAACCGACCTCCTTCTCAGCAGTCTGTAAATCTGCAATTCTGTATTTTCTTCCAAATAAGCCTCCATCAACAAGGTTTGGTTATTAATTAAAAAGAAAGAAAGAAACTTGGCTCAAGCAGGCATGTGCCTCCTTTCTGTTCTCTTTGCTCTCTGTTCAGTGGTTCTTCAAAAACACTTCCTCACAAGGCCATCACAGCTGCCTGCCCTCAGGCGGCTGCCAGTGCATCAGGGTCCCCTGGTAGAGGGAGGGATGAAGGCCCAGGAGCTCAGGGTCCCCCGAGGAGGAGACTCGTTGACTCCCCACCGCCCCGTAAACCTTCCACCCAGAGCAGGGAAGGGGTTAAGCCTGATCCTGGCTGGGGGTTCTGAGGAGGGGGGCAAGAAGCCCCAAGCCTCGTTCAAGTTCACCTCAGCACGAGCGGCATCTGCAGGGCCTGCGCTCTGCCTCTCACAACCATACGGTGCCTGCCCGTGACGCAAGGCCTACGTCCCGGATGGCGGGAAACCGCTGACAGACACGGGAGGAGAGGCCCCCCGCCTCCAGAGGGCAGGACTTGGGCCCCCTTGGCCGACAGGAGCCCAGCACCCGGACCCTTCCCCGCAGCAGCGCGGGGCCTGCGCAAGGAGCCGGGCCCGGGGGCCTCACCGGTCTCGATGGAGGCCTTCCCGCGCAGGAGGAGCTTGAGGCACTCGGCGTTGTCCGTCAGGCAGCAGTAGTGCAAGGCGGTGCTGCCTTTCCCCGTCTGTTTGTCCAGGTTCCCGCTGACCAACAACAGGGGCAGAGGGAGGGAGAGACGGGTGAGTCGCAGGCCGGGGCCTGGGCCCGTGAGCAGGGCAGGCCACGGAATCAGCGCGCGGGGCACTCGGCGCTGCCGGGACGGGGCGGCTGAGGCGCTCGGGCTGAGGCCGGCAGGACCCGGCGACAGCGGCAGGGAAGGCCAGAGCGAGGCGCCCGTGCGGCTGCTGCGGGGGTGGGGGTGCTGGCTGCCTCCTCCAGGGCCGCCCCGAACCACGGCATCCCTCCCGCTTCTCCTGCAGCGCCCGGAGGCTGAAGGGTGTGGGCCTCAGGAAGCCGGTGTGACTCGCCATCCTGTCCCACAGAAGGACGGGGAGCCTTTTCTCCTCACATTGTTGACACTGTTGACAGGAAGGGAAAGAGCCACTTTCCCAAAGCCCAGAATGTGCAAACGCCTCTGCGCCTGCGGGCCCCGGGCTGCCCCGAAAACAGCCAAAGCGGCAATCGTGAGATTTCGGGAGTCCTTCTAGCGTAAAACAGGACCGGCCTGCTGCACTCCTCCGACAAAGCCACCCAGCCCACCGGCGGAGGCAGCCCTGAAACACGGCTGTCCTGAGCAGGAGGGACAGGGAGGGGGCTCTGTGGGCCCTGGAAGGACGGATGGGGGGCAGCTCTCATCGAGACAGAACCTGCTACGCTTTCAGGGTGCAAATGAGCCTCATCTTCTGATCTCTCCCCTCTTCCTGCTGCCCTCCTTCCACGCTAGAAGAAATCAGGATTTCCCTTCTCACGCTCCAAGAGACTACGCTGAGGAGGAATGGCGTCCCCGAGCTGTCTCATCCACTGTCCACGGAGCCACCGTGACGCGCGAGGCGCTGGGTGGGCATTCCGGCTCCAACAGAGCGCGGCTTCCACTGAGTCCCGCAAACTGCTGACCTGCCCCCAGCTGCTCTACCTCTGGCCATTTCTTGCCCCCCCCAGGAACAGCAGGGAAAGGCCGAAAGGCAAAATATGACCTTGCTTTTGCACGGTGGAATTTTCCACTCCGTTTGGGGCAATTTCAGGGGCTTTTGACCAGCACCTCCCCCTCCACACACATGATCAGGGAGTCAAGGTACACTGTGACGGGTCTTCATGGCTGGCCTGCTGCCCCAGGCGGGCGATGCACCAGACAACAGGCCCGTGGAGCCCGGGCAAGCGGCACACACATTCTTTAAAGGAAACTTCTAATTAAAAAACAGAAACAACTTTTCAAACCAAACAAAATGCCCACAACCCAGTGATACGGTTTACAATCTCAGCTTAGGCGGGTGGCCCAAGTATGGATCTTTTATGTGTCCCTTTTACTCTCCCCACTGCTCAGGGCACCTGCCTGGGTCTAGTGAGACACTCGAGGGACAAGCGTGGGGACGGCTCTGTGCACACAGGGTGGTGGGATTCACAGTCTGCCCTCCAGGGCCCAGAATTCAGATGTATTGACCTGGTATCTCCTGAGTCCCAGACGCTAGAAGATGGGTCTTGCAGATACCAAGAAGGGTCTCTGTCCTCACACTCTAGGGCTTTTTTGGGACTATGCTGGAATACCCCACTCCTGGTGGTTTTTTCCTGTCCCACGGTTTGTGTTCAGGCCTGGGAAAATCCCAGCACCTTGGCCACATAATGAGGCAGGAACCTGATCCTTCCTCGGAAACACCAAGGAACAAAACAAAACGCTCCCCTAATTTTAGAACACCTACCTGTTCTGAACTAAAAAGTCTACAATGTGGAGAGAAGTCCGGTCCACCGATCTGACTGCAAGATGGAGGGCAGTTTCATCTGGCTCCTGAAGACCAAACAGAAACATTGCAGAATTCCAAGAGGAGTATTCAGTTTTGTGTCCAATGTGAGTGAAATCGTGTCTCTCTCTTCTGAAAGCCTTTTATTCTTTCTTTCAAAACATTAATCTCTAAGATATATGGCCCCTTTAGTCTCCTGGGGAAACTCTGCCCTTGGCAACCTGCAATTTGGAGACTGGTCTTCCTTCCTCCACAGGAAGTAGTAAGAAATTCAGGGGTTTCACCTCTCAGAGTCCCCCAATCTCTAGGTCCCTATCCCTGCACCAACAACATGTAAGGGGGGGCCCTTTTGTTCAAAGACACCAGGAAGGTTCCCCAGGCCTCTTGTATGCAGTGTCTGATACCGGTGTTCACGGTTTTCATTCTATACTTATGGATAGGGCCATCAGTGCTAATGCCCAGACTGCCTTCAGTTTATACTAGGGGACACCTGACCCCACGGCCTTCTCTGAACGTGAGTTCTGGCAGGTGGGGGAGGACAGACCAGATGGTGGTTGTCTCAAGCAGGTGGGTGGGCAAGAGAGCCGGAGGCAAAGGAAATATCCATGCAACAGGGAACATGAGGCGAAGAGGGAGGTGCCCCACTCCACCTGTCCAGCCAGCCAGGGCCACCCCCCTGTCCTCTGGCCGCGGCACAGCTCTGAGCTGAGCACGCTCTGCCCTGGGCCACCTGGGCTTGACTTTTCTCTCTCTTAAACACGAATATCAGGCTCCATATAACGTGTGCTCGGGCTGCTAAGGGGTAACAGCCAGCACCCTGCGCCTTCATCATGACAGTAAGGTTTCAAGGGAGTGTGTCGTGTGTGTCACGAGGTCACCCATGGAAGAGTATTAGGATATATGCCAACCCTTGACGCTGGTAAACGGTTTCCTGTGGACTCGATCCTGACAGGAAGATCCCACCCCACCTTTAGACCTCACCCTCTCAACAAGGTTCTCCCAGGAAACTGGGGGATGTCTCTCTTCTCCCCTTCCCTCAGGGAGGAGGGCACAGGGGAGGGAGCAGGCTGGGGGGCTCTCCTTCCCAGGGCGGCCCCAGCAGCTGCTACTGCAAGTTTGGATCCCTGCTCACCAGAGACAGGACCTCTCTCGGGTTGCTCGGGTTCCTGAGAAGATGCTCCCTCCCCCCAGGGACTGGCCTTTCCTTCCAGGGCTGGCATTCTATTTTTGGCTTAAGAATAAAGCACCAATTTCTTCCCCAGAACTCAATGCTATCTTCCTTCAGAGAACTATACTACTTTTTCAGCATTTCTGATTACACTGCCTTGCCACTTCCCCACCCCCCACTTTCTTTTCTTTCTTTAAAAGGAGCAGGCCCCACCCTTACATGTCCGTTGGCCAGTGGGATTTTTTCTGTAAGATCCACACCGTCAGCATACGCTTGGAGTAATCCAAAAATATCTCTTGTTTTGACGGCCTCACAAAGGCTGTGAAGTTTTGCTGCATTATCCGCATGCCTTTTCCTTGCATATTTCCTCTCGATGTACTTGGCAGTAATGTAGTCCTTTCTGGCATTCCTGAAATCAAGCATAATTGCCTTGTAAACGATTAAGGGCCTCTATTCAAACATATCTAACCTTCATTCTGGAACAATTTTTAAAAGTCCTGCCCACACCCTCCTTGGGGGAAGCGCTGGGTGTAGGAAGGGGGCCGCTGTGTGACCATGCAGCTAGGTCTACGTCCAGTGACACCTAGAGCCCTTTTAAGCAGCACTGACATTTCCAGTTTCCAACCCAAGAGGCCTCAAGGCCCGGGGCAGGGTGCCTGGGCCTTACTCAGGGGCCAACGGTAGCTGGCCGGGTCAGGCGGACTGGGAGGCCCTCCGCAGAGTGAAGATGCTATCTCCTCAGTCATGGGCACCGCGCCTGGTAGGAAAGGCAGGCACCGTATGTCTGATGAACCAGAACAAGCTGGCAGTCTCTGCGCTCCATTTTCTGGCCTTCCTGTGGCACAGCGTCCGCAGACTCTACCTCCCCACAGAGCACGGAGTGGCGGCAGCTCTGAGAAGCCAAGGGCAGCACGGGTTCAAATCCCGCCCCCACCACACTGGTGGTGTGTCTGGGACAAGCATCCTATCCCTGGAGGCCCCAAGTCTTAGCTGTGCAAGTGTGTACCCCACACCCTCGTGGAACTGTGACAAGTCGGTGAACTGACATTTGCAGGGCACGCGGTAGGTCCTTTCAGGACCCTAGAACTTGCTGATGAACTTCAAAGATAGACAGCAAGAAAAACAGTAGTTCCTGTGTCAGGAGGACTCTCCGTATTTTACTCCAATGGCCTTAACAAGTTACAGTGGAATAAAAGACGTGGACAGGATGTTTGAGAGGCACAGTGAATAATGCTAAGTTCCCTGTGGCCACCAGGTGAGAAGTGTCAGGAAGCACCCCAGAAACCCATCAGCTGATGAATGGACAAGCAAAATGTGGTCTCTCCACACAGCCAGACAAGGGAACAAAGTACCAGCACAGGCTGCAGCATGATGAGCCCTGAAAACATTACTCGAAGTCAAAGAAGCCACACGAGGCCACACACTCTATGATCCTGCGTAAACAGGATGCCCAGAAGAGGCCAATCTGTGGAGACACAAGGTGGATTAGCAGGGCCTGGGGGGGGGGGGGGGGGGTGGGCCTGTTAACAGGTGCGGGGTTTTGTTTTGGGGGGATGAAAATGTTCTAAAATTGTAGTGATGGGGCGCCTGGGTGGCTCAGTCGGTTAGTGTCTGCCCTCAGCTAGGGTCCTCGTGTCCTGGGGTCTCGGGGTCCTGGGATCTCGGGGTCCTGGGATGGAGTCCTGCATTGGGCTCCCTGCTCAGCGGGGAGTCTGCTTCTCCCTCTGCCCCTCCCCCCCCCCGGCTTGTGCTCTCTCGCTCTCTCTCTCAAATAGACAAAATCTTTAAAGTAAAATAAAATTGTGGTGATGGACGCACACTCTGTGAACATGCTGAACAATACTGAATTTACATTTAAATGGGTGAACTGTATGGTATGTGAATTATATTTCAATAAAGCTGTGAAAAAAAAGCATGGCAGAGAAAACAAAATTCCACCAACAATACAAAAACTTAACTTTAGCCAACAGATGTACAGAGACACAGGGAGAATAGCACAACAGGATCAATGCCCTCGGCTCCCTTCTGGAAACTACTCTTTCTGGAAAGTGAAGTGCCCTGCAATTTCAAAAAGCTGGGCAGGGGAGGCTGAAGGAACAGCCAGGGCCTGGTGGTCGGCTCGGAGCGCCCGGGCTCAAGGTCAGATGGCTGCCCAGACCCGCTCCGCCTCCTGTCGAGGGCACCGTGGGCAAGCCCTTCCGGTGATCCCACCTGCTCACAGGGCTGCTGCAGGTTACGTGAGAGAGCACATTCAGGCGTTTGGCACAGCATTCTAGAAACACCAGCATGGAACCAAGGGGCTCGTAGTGCCAAGTGGAACCTGGTCAGCTCTTCTCAGCTCAGGCACTGCTCCCTCCCATCCTGCCGCCAGGGCTGTGCCAACCGCCTCTGCTGTCGCCACCAGTCACCGAGCCCCTCCGGTCAGCACCCCAGGGCCCGGGCTGCAGTGCCCCAGGGCCGGGAGCGAGCAGGCCAACTCCAGGCTCTGTCCGAGAGGGTAGCAGGGGCTTCACTCCTCACTGCTGACGACCTGACCTAAGACATCCACGGCCTGGGTGTTTGTAAAATGCAGACTGCGTGAACTGTGCTAACCAGTTTATGTGTGTCGCCTCACAAACCCTTACAGAGAAGTAAACTGAAGTCTATGGAGGGACATAAGATTCTGTTTCCTCACGCAGCGGGCGAGTTCCCTGAGGGGGCCTCCTAGCACAGTGTGGCGCACAGAGAACTGCTCAGGGACCTTCTGGGCTTGACGGTGTGCTCTATCTGACAATGATTCAAATTCTATAGGTCTCCTATGATGGGTGGTTGGACTAGACGGCTGTCAAGTTTTAGGGAGTTTCAATAATCCTGGTGGGACAATCACCAAGGTGACCTCCCCTGCCTCCCTTGGAAGGAGCTAGAGAGATACTGGCCCCTTTACTTGTTTTTTAATGTATTATTCATCTGTCCGGGGCTCTGCGTCCCCTGAAGGTCATTCCTACACAAGCCCAAGAACAGACCTGCTTTAGGCACCACCACGCTCCACGGCTTTGTGGGGGAAGTTCACTCTGCTGGCGCCATCCCCTCCCCACCTCTTGCTTTTGGGAGAAAAGCAGTGAACTGACAATGCTTTTGGCACGTGTTTAGGACAGGTTTCTTGTACGTCTGAAGGATGGGCCTGTGTAAGGGTCCTGAATCACAGGAGGAGCAGTGGGTCTCTGTAAGCAGACATTAATCTGCCTGCTTCCCCCCTTCCACCTATTTCTCTCTCTGCATAACCCCCCAAATCCAAAATCTGGGATTCACAGGCCACTAGAGGGTCTTCAGCTTCTCTTTCAACAGATTTATCTGCAGATGGTGTGTTCTGCTGAGATAAAGCCAGCAACGGTACACTCCTTCTCGTGTGCAAGTAAAGTATCAGCTTATTTAAGTAGCCACAGAGCTGGGACTTTATCTCTGACTCGTTGATTCATTAAATATGTACTGAACCACCACAAGCAACATGTGGTGTTGGAAATACAAAATACAAAATTTAGGAAGATGCAATTTATTAGAGAAATGGGTATCGATACTCCGGTATGGTAGAAAGTGGGATGAAAGGTTTTAAAACCGAGCCAAATGCTACGGGAGCAGAGAGCCCAGCAGTTAATTTCACCTGAGCAGGTATGAAAGCGGGCGGCATTTTGCCATCACACTGGCCATCCACCCTCATTTGGGGGGGGGAGGGGGAGGGCTAAACTTCCTTTACATTTGTGCCAAGGTTGGGGGGGTGTCTAAACGCAGACAATATGTTTATATTGAAGGATTCGAAGCAGATAGTGCTCATTTTTTAGAGTCATCTAGCCCCAGAATAAACAAATTCTCTGCTTTTTATAAAGGACCCCTGGTACTTGGAAGAAATTATTTATCATATGCTTTGTTCAAAATTGATCAACGTTACAGCATTTCAGGAGACTGGTACCTTCTCTTTGAGTGCAGGTATTAATTAGACTAAATAAATGTGCCATACCAGACCATGGAGTTTCCTTTACTCAACAGGATCTTTTAGCTACCCTAGGAAAAGCTGGCTCACCTCTGGGTAACTCTCTAGTTGAAACCTAAATTGCAAGGACCCTAAGTTTCCGGGGTCTGTGGGATCAGTGTGTAGCACTCACATTGCCTCTACTACCCACACCCATGGCGAGCAGACAGAGTTGCCAACACCACCAAAGTGCATGTGTCACCTCACCACCCCACTGATGATCAGCCCGACGGCTCTGTGAGCAGTGGAGTGTGATCCCCTGCTTATGTTAGAGAAGAGGGCTCTGAGAAGCTAGCAAGCCTGCCCAGGTCCCACCATCAAGGAAGGGCTAGATTTCCAGGTCTGGGTAAGAATACAGATTTGGAACTCAGATCTCCAACCAGAGAGGACAACGGCCTCGTGCCTGGTGTCCAATCTCACAGAACTGCTACAGCACAAACATCTGCTACAGGACTCCGACGTGAATCAACTCTAATCCAACACCAACCAAACGCTCATCTCAGATACCTGGTACCTGATGGCCACGGGCTGGGTTCACGCCCTTAGATGTCTGTGCTGTCTTACTACATGAGTTACCTTACCTCGATGCAAAAGAACACAGATCCTACAATCTCAGCTTCCCAAAGGCACATCCCAACAAACGGGCTACAAACACCGAAGCTCTCAGCTTCCGCTACAGGCCTGGACACGGCCTCCCAGGTGTCAAAGCTCTCTTCAAGCACAGTTCACTGTCCTCACCCAATGTCCTTCGGGAGGACCTCTGCCATCAATTCCCTCCCAAGCTTCTTCCAAAGGCAGTGCTGTCTCGGTAAATGAATTTTCCTACTCTCTCTTATCAGATTTTTCTCATTTCCTCCTCTCCTGCTGGAACACTTGGATCCAGACTCACCACTCGAATGCAGGTGCTGTGTCTTCACTGCCCTGCAGACACCTTCCTTCCTTCCGTCTGCCCCACTCTGCATCGCAACAGAGCAGTGACCAGCCCCCAGCCGCCTGGAGCAGACGGGCCAGCCGCTGCCCTGACCTGCTGCCCTTCCATCCACCTCTCCCTCTCAACGACCAGTGTGATCTGGGTGATTTATGCTTTGTTTGATAAGACTGGCAGGAAAATCTCCTATAAGCTCTGCTTCATCAGGCTAGCGGATGCACCATGAGGCACAAAAGCTTCTCAGTTAGGTTTTGTGTCAACAGTAAAACAAAACCAAAAAAACTCTTGTTGAAGAAAACACACTCCACATTTGCAAGGACCCTGGGAAAGAAAATGATACGTAGTCATGTATCTATGACAACTAACCCTCCCAGTGGCTGAGAATTTATGCGGAGAGAAGGGGAGAGAGAAGTCCCCTGAGGCAGAAGTGAGGGGGTACCCACACACCACCAGCAAGGGCGACACTCACTGTCCTCCTTCCCAGACAGAGAGCATCAGCCAAAGCTGCCTTCCTGTGGTTTCTTCCTAAGAAAAGCAGCCACACCAAATTTTTATTTGGATACCCAAAAAGGTGACTTACACAAAAACACCCAGGCTGATATATTCCCTAAAGAAGCAACCACTGAGATACCCCAAGCTTGTTATTCTCCTGTCTCTCGGGGCTCAGGTACAAGGCCAATCTTTGCTCAGAAAACGAGAACAGCCAGTTTCATACTTACATGTCACTGCCCGGGTTGGGTTTGACCGAGTCTTCAGCTGGAAGGCAACACTCCATAATCTCATTAAAGCCTGCATTCCCAATATTCTTGGCAAGCTGCAAAAACAGAAGTCTATTTCAGGGTACTCAATTATTAATCCATTCCACTGCTACACACTACTCATGCATCTGATGATTTATTTAATGGCCACTAAGAAATAGAGCAATAAAGTGGCTTGCCATTAATAAAGATGGACAAAACTCAAACCCCAAAGGTACCCATAAAACCAGAGATAAGAAGCAGTACGTCTATTACAGAGAAATGTTCTCATAAAATGTCCCCTGGATAGAGTACCTAGATGGACAGGAAGAAGCAGTAACCTGGTCCAACGTCAGTTTTCCTCCTTACCCATGCCCCCAAAACTCAGGCTCCAAGAGAAATGGATCTAATAAGATCTATTTACGCCGGCAAGGAGGTGTCTCTGACACAGTGGAGTGGGTGCTGGGCCAGGAAGCCAGGACTTGGGATTAAATCACGGTTCAATTTTCTGGTTTTGTGACCACACACAAGTCAGTTTCCCTGAGTTCCGATTTTTCGTCAGTAAAATGGGGATGACACCTGCCTTGCTGGGTTGTAATAATAATAAATTGGGACAATTTAGGTGAAAGCATTCTATAAACTGAAGCACTAAAAATGTATTTGTTCCAAATGTAAGGTCCCCACTCAACAATCAACCTTTTTATTTGTCAAAAATTAAATGAACACATTTTAGTTAACGCTTACTGAATCCTTGGCACTATGCTCGATGCAGCAGATAGGAAGATAAAGGTCACGGCCTTAGACCAGCTACCCTGACGGTATGGTGACTGGCATTTCCTGAATGGATGCACAAACTCTGAGTGATCAGGAGCTACTTAAAACCAGGGGTTTAATCATCATGTCCCAGCATCCAGCCCAGCACCTGACAGAGATTAGCTTCTTCCGTATTTAATGAAACAAAACCGAGTGGGAGCACCTAGCACAGGGCTTTGGAGAGAGGAGATATTTTAACTTCCGTGTTGAAAATGGCACAATGGGGAGCAGGGGGGCGGGGGGGGGCTCTGCTACTTCTACTCTCGAGGAGTGACGTGGACACAGGGTAACCACAGAGGTTCTGGGAGGTAAGGCTGCTGCTTGAGCAGCCTCTTCTCTTTCCGAGGGAGCAGACTGGAAGGAGCGGCCAAAGGGATCTGAGTTAGATGAGGTCGAACCTTCTGGTGGCAAGTAACATGACACAGTGAAATGGGATTGTGAGGGAGGCCGAAGGACAGGGGACATGTGTCAGCTTATAACTTCGTGATGAGCCTTCCTAATTTTACCGTCCTTGGTAAGTGAACAAGGCATCCTAGATGGCCTGAAGCACCAAGCACTAACCGACCCCACCTGGGTCCCTAGTCCTGGCCTGGTGGCCTCAAGCCATTGTCAGGTGACAAAACCCCAGGGCCTCGCCGCTGTTTCCCCAAGAATGAGGCTGATGGTCAACCATGTCAGCTGACCGCACCGACGTACCAAGGAGTCAACGCCTACAATGGATTTCTCGGATCGTCAGTGACAGATCGAGGACCGAACCTCGGGATCAGACCCCTGTTTAGAGCCAGCCATGCTCTCACAACCCATCTTTTACTATAATGTGGACACCGTCCCCTCGCCAAGCACCATCGTTTTCAGAAGGTAAGTGACAGAAAAGCCACAGCACCCCTCTGTGTGCGAGGGGCCCACATGCCTCCGAGTCTGTGGTAGGCAGATGGGAGGGGGCGTGAGGAGGAGAATTCCCTGGGAATCAGAAAGCTGCCTCCCTTCTGCTTGGACTTGGCTGGTTAACCAGGGGACAGCTGGTCCAGGGAGCCACCATATCCGTGCGTCACATTCGTCCAATGCAGAGAAATGTGCCGCCTCACAGTTTTGCCAAGTTCCAGCGAATATTTCAGCCTGCAGAGAACTCCTTTAGAATCATCAACAAAAGCAAAGCATTTGCAGATGGAGGCTGCAGGGTCATGTCAAGAAAATGTGGGTCCCAGCAGGCCTCGTGGGCAGGAGCCAAGGAAGCAGGAAGCCTGGTGGGAAGCAGCTCCCAACACTCCCAGAGGACTTTGAGGGCGACACCGAGCAGACACAGGGTCAGATCAGATCTAGGAGGGTCTGAAGTGCCACATCACTCAGCAAAGCAAATGCTAGCCCCTACTCAGTCCGCAAACGCACACCGAGTCCTTGGGCATGCTGGGCGCTGAGCATGAGACACGACCCTGCTTGGAGAGAGCTCAGTCTAACGAGAGGGATGTTGACAGAAAGAGATGCCCGGTGCTGGGGGCTGGGAAAGAAGTCTGTGCTGAGCACAATGAGTGAGGAGACAGCAGGTGTACAACAGCAGGGCAGTTGCCTGGTCAAGACGCCCGCTTTACCCCACTTGCCTTGCGGGGAACCCTGCATGCCTCCCCCTCACTGCATGGAAGCACCTGAGCACGAGGACTTGGGAGTCCCACATCCTGCAGATTTGTAGCACCTACCCGTGCAGGGTCCACGGAGCCAGAGAGAGGCCCTAGATGTTATCTGGAAATTGTGTTTAGAGTTTGGGGTGAGGATGTAGAAAACCTCCTGCCCGTTTTCATGTTTCCAGGTGGAGGGAGATCTACTCTTCTGACATTTTTCCCTGTTTTTATGCCCCTCAACGGGAGGAATGGACAAATGAGAGAAAGAACTTCCTGAGAGAGGGCCTTAGCCCAGCTGTACCCAGAGAATGCCACACTGGGGGCGGTGGGCTCCTCCTGCCCGGAGCCTGGGGGCTGTTGTTACCTCACGTGTGAACCTGGTCAACCAATCTGGCTTCTCTCAGTAACAAAGCAGACTTTGGGCCGCTCCCATCCCAGCAGTGTGGAAGGCCCGAGGGCATGACACACCGTTAATGTTCAAGTGGGTAAAGGCCCAGGGACGTGAGGGCACTGGACCCCAGCAGGCAGAGCCGAGAAATGCTGTGAGCTCGCAATTCTGACCTCCAAAAAAGGAGTGGCTTTCACTCAGTGCCAGGTGAAACAGCGCTTCCAACTGTGAGGTAGCTGTCAGTCTCCACGGGCCTCCCTCTCCACGTGCTCTCCTTCAGACCTGGCGGTCAGCGGGCCGCCTCTACACTGGACAGCTTGTTAACAACCTCTTGAGAAGGGAGGCAGGACAAAGTCAGGGAGCATAGGCCTGAGTCAGCAAGATGTGCTCCTGAGCTTCCTGACCCTGCTCTTCAATTTGATGGAAAAGATTTTAAAATTACTGACCCCGTTTCAATTTCATAATATCAAATTTTCCTTTATTAATTTCAAAGGTCATATGATGTCAAATGGATCATATGATACAAGGACCTTAGTATCAATGGTACTGTTTTACATATGAACTGAAAATCAACGCTGAAATGATGACCTATGTTAGGGAGAAAATTTACCTTCCCCAAATCTATGTTTACCAGGAGGATTTCTGAAAGCAGGTTTGCTTTAAAATCTAAGGATACCAAGCAGTGTGTGCTAGAGTACCAGTTCAAATGACATGACTTCCTAGAACTAATTAGTACCTTCACATACCCAGTTTCTCTCTGCTGAATAAGACATGATTCTAAAAGCAGGTGGAGGGAAGAAAAGATAACTGCTAACCAGCTACCTTCACGGATGCCGTTGAAATCCACTCAGTTAATATGGAAACCAAGCATGCTTTGAACCCAAAATATATAAAAAAAAAAAGGAAATGGTGACATTGCCACAGCATACCATCCAAGGGAACTGTGGGCAAACCTGAGACCAGAAAATAATTCACGGAATTAAGCAAAAAAATTTTTATGATGAAGAATATGGTGAGGCCATATGGGAGAACAGGAGCGACATTCTACGTGGCGAGCGTCTGTTTAGGAGCACCATGCCAGCCAGAGAATGAAAATCCCCACTCATCACAGCACACCTCCCTGAGATACGAGCTCTAGGACTGATTCACCTCAAGGACAGAGAATCACTGAGCCTGTAAAGCAATTTTGCCCAGGACATTCCCACGGAGACGCTGGAAAGTTACTTTCCAGTTCACCCTCTTAATAGGGTGCAAAGAAGTTTAATCAACGTTTGCTGCACAAGAACACATACCATGATGAACAACTCAACCAAACACCCTGAGGTCACCGCTCTGCGCATCCTAAATTAGGTTCATGCACGGAGCAGACAACCAGAGTGGAATCTCCCTGTGGATTCACACACAAGGACATGTGGATCATTCTTCCGAAAGGGTTTAAAGTCATCTTGGAAAATAAGGAGAGCTAATCCTTCACAGTGCTTACGATGTGCCAGACATAATTCTAAACACACACACAGAGACATCTATGTGTCAAGCCTTCAGGAGATCCTCTGTGCAAGCATCCAACTGTCTACACAGAACAAAAGAACCTGGATACCCTAGAAAGGCTTGACTTCATAGGGGCACCTGGCTGGCTCCGTCGGTTAAGTGTCCAACTCTTGATTTCGGCTGAGGTTGTGATCTCAAGGTCCTGGGCTTCATGTTGGAAGCCTGCTTGAGATTCTCCCTCTCCCTCTGCCCCTCCCCACCGTTTAAGCTCTCTCTCTAAAATAAATCTTTAAAAAATACGTAAATAAAATCTTTCAAAAAAAGGGCTTGAACTCATGTTTTATAAATGAATCCTAACCCAACACACACTGTCCATGCAGCGCTTGACTTCTCGGCTGCACAGTAAGGGTTCAGGACAGGATGTCGGGCCCACCGTCCTGGTACGCAGTGGGTGGGGTTGGGGAGATGCCCACCTCCAGTGAGCAACCACACAGGCAGAGTTGAGGGGCAAGCGGAGGGTGGGAGTGAACCTCACAAAATTCGGGGCCCTTTTCTCTCTGTTTTTCTTTTTTCTTTTTTTAAGGTTTTCTTTATTTATTTGACAGAGAGAGACAGATTAAGCACAAGCAGGAGGAGTGGCAGAGGGAGAGGGAGAAGGAGACTCCCCGCTCAGCAGGAGCCCGATGTGCGGTTTGATCCCAGACCCTGGGATCATGACCTGAGCTGAGGGCAGATGCTTAACCGACTGAGCCACCCAGGTGCTCCATCCCTCTGTTTTTCTGTAACCATGAGGGAGAGTCTGGAACTACGGCATTGGTCAGGGTCTAGAAATACCTGCAGATATTAAATAAGCAGGCTCTGCCTGACGGCTCCATCAGGGCTAACAGCTGGCCAAACAAACTCCTGGGAACATTTGCTGACAGAGGCCCTGGGAGAGAGAGACCAAGATTCGAACCCTGTATCAGAAGCCACCTCATCATTTCACTGAGATGTAAACATCTTCCCTTCCACCTTCCTTGGCCTTTTCCTGTTTAGTGGGCAAGAGTCTCATGAAGCATCAGTTGAGGTTTTGAGACACATTTAAGCAGGTGTAACAGATGTGCTGGGGTCAGGCTCCTACCAGCTCATGATTGCCATTAGTAAAACTACATTATATAAATTCACAGTTACATAAATTGTATTAAAAACAAAGTAACAGTCAAAACTCATCACTTCTGAATCATTTTACTACTCTGTTTCTGGAGTCACTGAGGACCGCTGTTTGTGAGGCAAACTCCCCACATGAGGGTGTGTTACCAAGCACCTCTTTCCCACCGCACAGTCGGGAACTCACACTGGTTACTCATGACGGCACAGATTTGACAAAAAGGTCATGGTGGGAGTGCTGACATCACGTGGAGAGGCTGTTCAACATTTGCTGGGGACGGGGATGGGGAGGGACGGCAGCTCTGCTTACATGCTCAGCACACGGCAAGACTCACCCCCACAAAGGCCGGTTTATGTCCCGGGCTCCTCAGAGGTTAAGTTCAAGCTCTGGGATCAGATGAAAGGGCCCCGCCCCCGATCTGGCACTTTAATAACTATATAACCTTGGGCACATTATAACATTCTAAGCCTCAGTTCCTCCTTTGTAAAGTGGGGATAAATACCAAGGTCATTGGTTGTCGTGAAGGGCAAATGAGCTAATATATATCAAGTGCTCTGTGAAGGGCCTCGTACAAAATAAGCAATTATTATTTCACCAAAAATCACTGAACACTTCCCACCGTCTTGAGAAAACCAGCAATGGCAATATAGCAACTGCCAGAGTTTACCAGAGAATTCGCGCTTCTCTGAAAACAGACTGTGGGAATCTCAAATCTACGCCACCATCAGCTGCCCAGGATACCACCCCCTGGACACATGCAGCTCTAAGACGTGGGTGGAATGCGCCATGACATCGACAATAACCACACTGTGGAACCAAGGATACACTGCTGGAGTCCTGCCGAGTCTAGCTTAGTTCTAAACTTGACGTCATCAGGGATGTGACTCACCAGGAGACCAGAATTCACTCTAGTTTCTCCCAACTTTGTGTTTCAAGACCATAAAGGAATCCTCTGGAAAGACTGGAAGGATTTGACAAGATAGTTCAAAATGCATTCGAAGTTCAGACACGCTGGTTCTACAGTAGTCATCAATAAAATGTACAGCCCCTTGAGAGGTATATCGACCACATTAATTGATTTTCTGTCAAGACTATTGCTCTTTTCATTACAATCAACGGCAATCTGTAACCACTTAATGTTCACTGTCCAATGCCCAGCTACGCCAAGAGTTTCTAACACTGCTTACCACCAGCAATTACAGACTCTGAAAACAGTTCACAAAAGCTCCATCTTAGGTGGCCTCAAAACACCTAGTGTGATGTGCCTTTTCCTCAGTGGGGCCAGTCTCAAAACTCTGGACGTTACATGACAGAAAGTGCTTCAGCCTCCCAGGATCAATGTACATCGCACTGCATGGCTTATGTGTTATCACTGAACCAAGAATGAAAGCCTTCCTTAGAAACAAAGGCAGTAAAAGCAAAGACGAGTGTCTCCCCCAAAGGGCGACAGTAAGGCCCGAAGAAAAGAGCACTGAAGGCTTGAGCCGAGTGGTGACCACAGACTTGGCAGGAATCTGCAGGGGACTCAGGGGGAACATGTCCTCGACTGTCTCTGGGCTCGGCGTTCCGCGTGTGGTTAAGGAATGGGGTGAGCTAAACTGCGCCACCATCCTAGTCCACGATCTTACAATAGTCACAGCCCTCCTTTCTGTTTCACTTCACTTGATTCGTTTAAGAACCAAGTTTAATAACAAAAAGTGCCCTCAACTACCAATAGCCAAGAAGGAGGAATCGTCACTGAGGTTCTAATTGCCCAAACCCATCTGGAAAAAATCAACAACCATCAGCCCAATGGAATTTCAAGAAACCAAAATGGATTTGAATGCCAACATGAAAACTCAGCTTTCAGCTCATTCATCATTTCCATTTCAAAATCAAGGATCTGAGAATTACCAGCAGCTCAGATGTTCCTAAGACATCTAACGTGAGGGACTGCATCCTCGAATAGTGAACCCCGAGCTCCCGGTGGATTCCAGAGCACTCAATGCAGGTCAGGATGCCCAGATTGGTGGAAAGCCATGTAGGATCTGCCAAAGAGAACAGGGAAAATTGGAGCTTGCAGTAAGTAGCGGGCCGGGGTCACAACATTTTCCCTGTAGAGCTACTGCACGTGGAGTTTTGAGCACGAGCGTTTTCTCAATCCTTGACACAAGCCAGAGCTCTCATTCACCATTCACTCTGCATTAGCACCGATTTACACACAACACACACACATGCACGTGTCTGCTCTCCGTCCTCTTCCCATCCCTCCATTTCTTTACGCATTTGTCTCGACCACCCTTCCATTCATTAAGAACTCCCCCGTGACAGGCGTTGTGAACACGCGGGACGCAGTGCCCTCTAGTGGGCACAGGTCTCTGAGGGGTGTCCTGAGCACCGACCATGCCCATCGCCACCCTTGGTCAGACCAGCAGAGAAACACCGCCACAGTCTAGTGCTGGATGGGGAACAGACTTACAACGTGTCTCTATGTTCGCAAAACATTAACGGTAATGCTAGAGAGCACCTACTACGTGCTGATGCCATACTCTGTGCTCAGCACTTCGGGGGCAGCAGGAAGAGTTCTGATCGTAAGAGCTTTGGAAATTGCAGATACTGACATAGAATCCTTCATTCAGCACATACAAGAGCGCCAGCAGGCGAACAGGTCAGGTGTCTACACAGTGCTCAGCGAGGAGAAGGGCCTTGCTGGGGGGGTTGGGGCCAGACGGCCTCCCTGCCTGTGCCGAGGCCCAAGGCCATGCTGGTGCCCCATCACCATGCTGCTCAGGGCAGTTACTTACCCCCTTAGGCATCCTACTATGCGCTGGCCACACGGCAGACACTCAAGACCTGCCTGACAGATGAAAGCTAGCCTGAAAATGGGGCATTCAAAATAAAGCCTACTCGAGCACCTTATCACGGCCAGTAAGTACCATTCTCTTTCAAACCACCTGCTGCCCTTGGAAACTCACAGCAGGGAAACAGCATAACCTGGGTCACGAGATCACGGTCAAGTTCTTTTTTTAAATGTTTAATTATAAAAAATTTTATCCGTTAGGAAATACTTCTGGGCATCTGTGTTTTCACTTCTACCCTATCGGCTGTATCACGCTCTCACGCTCTCGGCAGGTAGGAGTATGTTTCGACTACTTTTTATCAAGTTTCACCTCACCCACCCTGCAGCGTTTGCAAACAGAAATGTACAAAGCTTTGACTTCTTTACCGAAGCGTTTTAAAAGTCCAAGTGCTGCACTGTCCTCATCTTTTCTTAAGAAAAACCACGATCCACTACTTACCACTCCCTACCTCGTCTCCTGCCAGAAGGTAATTTTTAATGGGTCTGAGACCCTGAGGGCGTTCCTCAAACTACCCCCAGATATACAGCCTTTGGGGCAATAGGAACCTCCCAGCAATTCTCAACTGCCCACTCTATTTTTGTTGTGTTGTTTTTTGTAAGAACTGTCATAGAATGAGAGGAAGGAAAACGGTAACTGACCATCCCATGATCTTTCTCATTTTGTAAATGTCCAGAAACAGCTATTCCAAAGCTCCCCGGACCTCACGGCACCATTCCATCTTAGTCAGAAGAAATCCACTCCTTAGGCTTTTAAAATACTAGCTATTAAAATCTACAATGATACTCCATGTCGATTAAAAAAATGAAGCCCCTGAGAGGCTTCATCAAAATGAAGAATAAACATCTCATTTCATAGAACGTGCACCTGGGAGGGACCCGAAAACATTCTCGGCCAGTTCCTTCGCCTTCCATACAGGAAAACCGATACCTAACGAAGAAAGTGGCTCTCCCAGCATCACAGACTGAACAGCCGCTAGAAGTTCTACAAAGTAGCACAAAGAGAGGCTGGAGTAAATCCCGGGAAGAGCCGCCCCTACGCGGCCGCACAGCCAATATAATGAGCAGATGACCTTGGTTTCACCTGCCTTCTGTGCTTCCGTTTTCATTTCTTAAAAAGCTTCTAATCTCTTCAGCTCCATCGGGCCATCTTCGTGTTGCCCTGTGCGGGGCTCGGAGGTAGGCGTCTTCCCACCCTCCACCCTCCACCCCCCAAAGGTCTGCACACAGCCCAGGACGCAGCTGTGTGCTGCCCGGGCCCCGCCGGGTCTGCAGTGAAAGGGAAAATCGGTGACTGGTCTGTGAATCGTAATGAGATGTGACTGTCCCAGAGCTGGGGGGAGGGACGGGGGAGGGTGTCACCTGGTGCCCCACAGTCGCAGCACACGTCATTGCCCGTCATCCTCTGCACTTCGGAGATGATCTCCTTTGTCAGCTCCTGGACTATGTTATTTTCCCCGGTATTGTCATCCCCCTTAAATGCATTGTTTAAAGCTTCTTCTTTGCTGTTCTGCAGCACAGACATCCATCTAGAAAAATAACAGAGATGCTGTGTTAAAGCCCCAAGGACTGCGAGGTCCTGGCCCCAAGGCCCACCTCCAAGGAACTTACATTTGACATTCCTGCTCGTCCTCCGCTTGGAAGTGGTACGTCCTGTCATCTGCACGGCAAGAGGAGTTTGTCAGTTGTGAGCCTGCACGGTAATCCGCACAGGATTCCAGCAGAAAGTGGTTTATAACTAACCTCGGGAATAACCGCAACTCTCCGCTAGGAAATGAACCATCCCTAGAGAAGCGAGCCCTCCCTCGTGTCCTTCCATGCCTTGCTTGCCCTTGCTCTGGGGGATTGTGGCTTTATCATCCAAATTCACAAACCTGCCCTGCCCTCCATTCCAGTTCATAAAGAGATGAAACTTACCCAGGCCGAAGCTATTCAGGGATGGAAACCATCAACATCTTTTCAAAAGCTTTGCTTTTTAACTTGCTACAAAGTTGGTCCCCCCAAAAGTAATTGTTACAGCCCTTTGAATAATAAAAGCCTGTCCTCATGAGTATCTGAGAAGTTTTCTGGCCTTCCTGGAAAGAGGAGGCGTTCTAGGAGGCCATGGGAGTGCTGTGTTGCAGCGCGAAGCAGGAAGGACAGCCAGGTGATGACGGGATGTGAGACCGCAGGCTCACACACAGCCACGTGCGAACACAGCAGCGTCTACAAGGCTTGTCCCAGACTGCTGACCCCTGTGCACGGAGCAGAGAAGAGGGGCGCGGGATGTGCTATTCCTCCCAAAAGTGCAGAACCTCAGTCCAATTGTGGGAGAGCATCAGAGAAATCCAAGTTGAGGGACAGGTGACCAAAAAACCGATCAATCTTCTTCAAAACAAGTATCAAGGTCATGGAAGCCCAGGGAAGGCTCTGACGTTGCCTCAGCCAGTAGCAGATGAAGATGAAGTACAAACGAACCGCGGGATCCTGCAGGGAGTCCTGAGCACCGGCGGAAACGCCCGAACCATGTAAGACTCCTCGTGAGCAGCATCACCAATGTTGATCTCTGGGTTTTTTTGGGTTTTTTTAAAAGATTTTATTTATTTGACAGAGACACAGCGAGAGAGGGAACACAAGCAGGGGGGGTGGGAGAGGGAGAAGCAGGCTTCCCGCCGAGCAGGGAGCCCGACGTGGGGCTCGATCCCAGGACCTGGGATCATGACCGGAGCCGAAGGCAGACGCCTAACGCCTGAGCCCCCCAGGCGCCCAGATTCCCGGGTTTTGACAGAGTACGCATGCCGGTAACACGTGCCATGTGCTACGACAAGCCGTCCTGGCTGGTGAGGGGTATACAGAGATTCTGTCTACAGTGAGTCCAAAACAGAGCCAAAAAGGAAAATTAAATTTAAAACCAAACAGAACGAAAAAAGGGAGGAGACCCAACTTCTGCAGAGAGCAGAGCAGTGACCGTCCTTGGGGACGCACAGAACCCTCTGGGCCCCTCTGAATGAGCTCACACGTCGTCTTCCAGCAGTGGTCTTCACAGCCCTGGAAGCAGGCTGGTCCTGAGCGCGGCTCCTGGCGGGCTGGCTGGAGGGACACCGAGGCCCACGGAGGGCAAGCGGCAAAGACAAACACAGCCAGCGGCAGAGGAATCAGGTCTTCGACTCATGGTCCCATTCGCTTCTTCCCACCCTGTTGTACCGTTTTTCTCACACTAAGGGGGAACAGAACGACACCCCTGCTCCAACCCCACCCCGTCACCGAGGAGAAGAGCGGGACTTAAGAGAACAGTTTCAAGTTCAGAAATATGAACTGAATTTCGGGATTCAGCTGTTAGAGGCTGAGCCATGCAGAGGTGCCAGGGCCGGAAAGAGGGAGCAATGCCCCTTCTGCGGCTCCCACCTTCGGCCCTGATGTGAATGGCCTCATCCGGAGGCGGGGCCCGGAGGCGCAGAGCCACCCCCCCCACGGAGGGCCTCTGGGAGTTCTCGGGAAGCTGTGCTGTGGTGGGTAGTGCCAGAGGCTCTGTCTCTCACTGAGCCATCTCCCGGCCAGACCCGCACAGCTCCAGGAGGAGAATCGAGGCGGCCAGGGGAGCAGCCCATTTCCTTTGGCCAATTCTATATTCTGACATGTGAGGAGCAGGCGAAATGCTCTGTGAAAACTTCCAAGTAAGAATTCCCTCCTACAGACACTTTCGAGATGCTTATATATAAACTCAAGAACAGTTTCTAGCAGCTTCAACTCTGAGAGAAGGAAAAGCAAGAGAAGATGGTAGCTGGGGGCTGGGAAGGGCTGCCTCTCTGCGTGAGGCTCCAGCTCCAGCTGGCCACAGACCCAGTGCGTGGACCTGGAAAGACCCTGGCTCCTGGTCCGTCTTATTCAGGCTGCCGCTGACCTAGGTCACCTGCAAATTCTCCTGCACCTTCCATCCTGCCAAGGGTGACGGTGTGATTGAGGACAGTGGCGCAGGACTTGAGTTTGCAAAGGGTGGGGTCGATCTGAGGGCAACGGAGCTGGACAAGCTCCTGAAGGCCTGGCCTTGCCACAGAAACGTCCTCCTTGAGGAGCCCAGGCCCATTTACAGCTGGCCCCGAGTGGGGAATGCCTGCTGGGGGAAAGAATGGTAACGGAGGGCCCTGCAGGGAACCAACGGAAGCCAGCTGTCAGTCTCTTACTCTTCCGGGCTGCCTGAGCCATTTCGGGATGGCTTCCCAGGAGGAGGGTGACTCTGGGGGCCTGAGACACCCACAGCTGAAGTAACTTCCTCACTGCCCATGATCGTGCAGCTTGACTTTCGTTTCTCCAACCACCCAAATGTCTGAAGAGCTCAAACGCATCTTCGAGCTATGTGTCCCAGCAGCCTGGCCAGCAGGTGGGGGAGGAACAGAGAGGGCGACAGCCTCGTGTCCCGACTCAGGCACGATCAGACATGACCCCGAGCCCCAACCTTCTTGGGATGCTCGACAAATCAAGGCTTCACCGCTTGGCAGCGTCTCCCTGGAGGACTCCTGGCCGGTTTTCAGGCTTCTCTGTAACAACTAAACCCACATGCCGCTTCGACAAAGCATTTTCACCACACTACTCCTAGGAGAGTAACACCTTTTGAAAACTAGGATGAAAAATTCGTAGGATTGGGATTCACTCTACCCACTAAAGGACAGTGGGAAGAAGAAGAAAGAAGCATTTTTCAAAGAATGACAATGGACTCTGGCAAATTTACAAAAGTGCCTCAAACCGAATTCAGGAAGCCCTTCTGGGTATCAGAGGCAGGAAGCCCTTGCCCGAAGATGTTTATTATGCATTAGATAGTACAGCAAAGATACTGATGGAATCTTGGGAAATGCTGGCTTGCCAGAGCATTCACACGAAACCAGATTTACACAGGCCCGCATTCCCACACGTCCAGGGAATGCAATAATTCACGCTTGGTAGGGAGCGGGGCACACTTACCATCTACTGACCCCTCCTTGGTGCCTGACCAGTAGTTACAAACGTGTAGGTTGGGGAGTGCTTCGGGGTTGTTTACAAGTATGAAGTAAATGCCTCTGTGCATCTCACAGGGGCCTCCAGAGGGGTGCTGGAGGGAACAGGGCAAGCAGAGGGATGTTCACCTCTGCCCCCCCGTGTGCGCGCAGCTCGGGCAAGCTCTGTTAACTACTAAGAGCCCATCAGGTCTTGAAGGGTGACACACTGCTTATCATGGGTTATTGCTTCAGAAAAAAGATGGGCTAAAGCCTCCAAGTGGTCCCCAGCCACTTGCTGACATCAGCTTATACCAACAAGGTCTCTCCCTTTACCTAAAACTCTATTGCTCTCTGAAGGCAGGTAACCCCAGGAGCGATCCCATGTTATTATTTTTTAAAAAAGATTTATTTATTTATTTTAGAGGGAGAGCTCAGGGGGTACAGGGAGAGAGGGAGAGACAGAATCTCGAGCAGGCTCCCCACTGAGTGTGGAGGCTGACACGAGGCTCGATCTCATGACCCGGGGATCAGGACCTGAGCCAAAATCAAGTCAGATGCGCAACCCACTGAGCCACACAGGCGCCCCTCGATCCCACTGTAAACTACGGTCAGTCCTGCACGTTTGCACTGTCTCGTGTGAATGAAGGATCTGAGAGTACAGTGGGGTAAACACATTTGTGGCCCTCACGAGACTGAGGAAGGACACGGGGTTTGAAGCAGGATAAAGTCAATATTACAAATTAGTCTAGAATCTGAAGGACAGAACAATGCCCAAACCCTTCACACACATCACACTGCTCAAGGCTCTCCTCCAACTTAGTACAGTGTGCATTACAACGGGGACAACGGGGTACAAGGATGAACGGCCATGGGCCTCCGTCTCATCATCCAGAGAAGTGGAGGTGGTAATAATTACCTCCTAAGCTTGCTGTAAGCAATAAATCATATAAGAAATAACTTCCTAGCCCTCAGTAATATAATCCAACAGACATCTTAAAAAATAGCCACGTCATGCTCTGGATACTGAGGCAATTAAGACTGTGCTCATCTTCCTAAGATCACCTTCCTAAAATGCAGGTTTTAGACTTTTCCTCTATAAACACAATTCTTGTGCCTAAACCCCTTGTGACCCCTTTGAAAGGGGATCTGGCTCCTTCCTCCCCCCAAACTGTAACCCTGCCACCTAAAAGTGCCATGAACAAAGGCCAATCTTGTTTCAAGACACACTAGTCCTTTCCTTTCTTAGGGATGCTGAGTAGACACTCGTCACAACAGATGGTTCTGTGGTGATTCTTTTGTGTACACCACAAAAAAGAAAAGCATACAGAAGCAAAAAGACAAATTCTGTGGTGGGGAAGACAAAACAATTTCAAAAATGAAAGTTTCCAGGGCTCTGAAGACCTTACCATGTTAGTTGTGCAGCATTTCTAACATCACCCAAACCATGGAAGCTTTGACAACACAGAATCGTCCTTTTTTATAGTTAAGTGAGGAGATTTTAGGCTCAAGGGGCTGATCTAGTATAATCTCCTTGTTTACGGGGGCCCATGAGGAGAGCAGGGCCGCCCTCAGCGTCAGTTCCTAAACTGGAGGGACTGGCAAACAAACAGCTATGAGTGGAAAGAGGAAGCATGTATGTCATGTGAAGGCATTTCTCCTTGACAATCAATTCTTTGAAATGGGATTGATGCCCCAGCAGAGAGTTGAAAATCATTTCTCTAGCGGCCTAGCACCTGAGAAATAAACTTACGTGAAATAAGGTCAAAACACTTTTTCTCCTCGGGGTTGGTCTTCACTTGGCAGGTTAACAGGTTGAGCTTTGCAGGAGGCCGGTTTGCCTGTTTAAAAACAGAGAAACAGGGAGATGTGTAGGAAGGAGGGGAAAATCATATGGTATCATTTCTCATTAAAATACAGCAAGAACATGGGGTGCCTGGGGGGCTCAGTCTGTTAAGTGTCCACCTTCAGCTCAGGTCACGATCTCAGGGTCCTGGGATTGAGCCCCGTGTCCAGCTCTGCGCCCAGCCGGGAGTCTGCTTGTCCCTCTGCCCCTTCCCCTGCTCCCATTCTCTCTCTTTCTCTGAAATAAATAAAATCTTTAAAAAAAAATACAGCAAGAACAGGATTTCCACTAGTTTGCAAAGATGGCTTGCAGAAGGCAGATGTTATGTAGGCAGGCACAACACAGCGTGTCCTTAAATCTCAGCTCCCTGGGAGGCAGGTGCCACTTCCTGGGAGGGACACGGTGGCCCCACACCTACCCAGCCAGGGCGCAAGTGATGCCTGCCGTGAGGCCCATGGGCGTGGGCTCCCTGACATCAAAATGCTCCACGGCTAATGCTCTGAGACATCCGTCCCAATTCCCACTGATGACACAGATGGTTGGCTGGGTGACTTAGGCACCAAGCTCAATTTCTGGTGATCTTAGAAGTGTTTTCCTGAGTGTAAACACTCACTTCCAAGGAAAGAAATCTCATAGCACAAAAATGACAGAGAAAGTATTTTCCCTACTTTTTGAAGTCACAACAGGTAACAGATTGATAATCCTAAATGCTAACCATTTGTCACTTAAGTTTTAACAGAACCCATCTCATTCACATAAGTACCCCGAATCCCCCCAACACAGTGGCAACAAAAGATCATAATACATTTTTGTCAGAGAGATGTCAAAATGGGTATTTTATTACCATTTCAAAAACCACCATAATTTGTCCAAAAAAAAGCAAAGATCAAAGGATAAGATAATTTCAGGGGAAAAAAAAATATCAATGGTAAAATGTCTCTCAGAAATCTTGGAGAAATCTCCAAATATGAATGGGCTTATCTTACCCACCTCCCAAGCTGCTGAAGGAAAAGATCAAATAAAATGCCGTATACTCAACCTTTTTATTCACCCTACCTGTGGCCACCAGCCGCATTTACAGGTTGTGAAAGCTTGGATTTGGCATTCATTGAGAAACACACACATGAGCATCCACACCTGGGCAGACCTGTGAGACCTTCATTCATTTATAAACTCCCTTCCACTAAACTCAAGGTAGGGGTAAGGGAGCATAGTCTCCATTCAAATAGGATGGATCCTTGCAGTGTGAAGTTTGGGTTTGATAAAAGGAAGGTGGGGTAAAAACAGAAGTTGGATAAAAAGGGTGGACCAGACTCTCCCGGTCTGTAGCCATGCTGGGCTCATCTCTTACATGAAATTCACTGGATATTCTCCACAGTCGTAGATGCCTACCAGAATCCTTCAATCGTCAGAAATCAGTATTAAAAGACTTCAAGCTCTATCCAATCTTGCAAACCTTGACAATTCCAAGTGAAAGTACCATCAATCCAATTTTGGATCTTTACCAACAGAATTACCTGGCTCATCTAGGAACCAATGCACCGAATGATATATTTCTACAGCGCCAAGTGGTTGACCACACCACGATGCAACCACATACTTGACCGCATAAAGTAGTTGTCTACCTGTCACCTCCTGTGATCACACAACTACATATATGCATCTAGGGGACGTTCCTGGCCTATTTCCAAACTGCTGGTGTCCACCGGATCTCAGGCACAGGAGCAGTAAGAGGGACTGGTGTACACAGAAATACTTTCATGCACAAGAAGATAATTCTGAATAATAAGAGTAGCTACATTTACTCAGCAATTAAAAACCATCACCATCATCATCATCATCATTATTATGATTTGCCTATAGGAGGCAGGTACTGTTCTAAGAATTTTTAATAAAATAACTCATTTAATTTTCCTAAACTGACCTTTGAGGTAGGAACTGCTCCAGTTTTACAGACAGAGGGACTGGCCCAGATAGACTAAGTAACGTGATGGATCTTACAGAGCTTTGGGGCAGTGAAGCAACACTTGAGCCAAGGGCAGCCTGGGCTCAGAGCACAAGCTCTTAACTGCAGCACATGGATTTCCGTGGAAAGCAGAGGCACGGACCTGGACATATCTGTGCATACCTTTCAGTGCCACAAAGAAGCACAACTGAATTAAAACCACCTTCTAACTTGTATCCTTCCATTTTCCCTGTGCCATGGGGAAGGCTGCTCATTCTTACCAAGACAGCTACCCTCAAAGACAGACTGTCCTTCACATGTACAAACGGCACAAGACATGGGAAAATATTCAGGGCCTCTATTTGAAGTAGGGATAATTCTAAAGGCACAAATGTGGCTACATGTTCAAAGTAACAGCTGTCAGAGTAGGTCCCCAAAACTCAGAACAGCTGATACTGCTTAAGATGTCAGCTTGTATGTTTTACATTAATAAATGTTTGCTATTTGTCCATCCAGATTAAGGAGTAGCTGACACAAAAGCTGTAAGAGGGGCGCCTGGGTGGCTCAGTTGGTTAAGCGACTGCCTTCGGCTCAGGTCATGATCCTAGAGTCCCGGGATCGAGTCCCGCATCAGGCTCCCTGCTCGGCAGGGAGTCTGCTTCTCCCTCTGACCCTCCTCCCTCTCATGCTCTCTGTCTCTCATTCTCTCTCTCTCAAATAAATAAATAAAATCTTTAAAAAAAAAAAAAAAAAAAAAAGCTGTAAGAAAAAATCTACAGGAGAAAATTTTTAAATAGAGAAAACTCTATCCTTTCAATTCTCTCCCCTGCTGCAATTTGGGGGAAATGGTGTCATCACTGAATTCAGCTATAGAACAGTTCTACCTAATGCATCAGATACCAGCGCTCTTTGAGAGCTTAATTTGAAAAGCTCTGCCTTAATAGAAAGGAAGGATCGGGAAAGAGATCTATAGATTTTGTGTTTGACTCAAGGCACTGATTATCAGAGCTCCTCTCATTTTAATAATGCCATTCTATTTTTTCCAATTTCTCAGGCCTTTAATAGGAAGTCTGTATTCTTCATGATTGATGATCATTAAAAAAAAATGAGACTACATAATAACCAGGGGACATTTCTTCCAGTTTAAAAAGTCTCCAGTCTTTGGCAGTGTGGCAAAGTGATGCACTTGGCAAAGATGATACTCAATTAGTTATTTTGTCCCAAGGATCACTTTTCCCAGTGCCAGAAAACACAATTAACCTTGGCTAACACGGAATACCAACTACAGCTTTCACTGAATTCATCCGGATGTTATCACCGTCCCTCTGCTAGAATACAGGACACAACAGTCTCCTCTCCCAAAGGCTGCCAGCTTCCTGGGAAGAAACTGGTTTTCCAAATGGCACAAATACACCCCGTGCTTCCACAATGTAAAGATCTGATTCTCCACTGAGCGCCAGATACCGCTCTTAGATCCCCATTTACTCAATCAGGTCTTTGTGAACAACTGTCCTTTTCCCCCGATGATAAATTAGCCTACTCAGGGAGACGCTGGCTACAAAGGAGCCAAATCCAAACAAAATCAAACAAAAAGGCATCTCTCAAATCCCTTTCTCGGCAGAGGTTAATTCACATCACTGCCCGTGAACACTGAGTGCAGTGGCACGTGTGTGTGTGTGTGTGTGTGTGTTGGGGGGCGGATTCTGCTTTCCAGAGCAAGCAGAATGCACACAGAATTAGGAGAAAAGGACAGCTCTGTGGTGTGTGTATAGGCCCTGCTTTAGTAACCCTCTGGTCCTCCTGGCAAGGCAGAGGGCCAGAGGCAAGGCTGCTCCCACGGCACCCAGCCCAGGCTGCGAAGGGCCCGGTGAGTCACAGAGAGCGCGCAGAGATTCCCTAGACGGGGATCCCCCTAAACACAAAGCACTTATTAAATATGCAAGTTGCGTGACAAGGTGAGCTGTCAGCACGCTAGTAAAGCTAGCTATAACTACTACCTGCCAAAAACCGGAGCAACCCATCAACATTTAAAGGAAACTGAGCCTCTGCATCTGCTAGGGAGAAGTAATGGAAGTGATGTGAGCCCAAGTTTACACTGTGAGCAAAGGATTACTAGGCCTGTTTTCATTTCTCTCTCGGAGGGAGAACCACTCGCCGGCTTAAGCCGAGGCTCTGGGTCTAGCAGAATGCTTTAATGAGGCAAATATACCAAATGACTTAAGAGCTGTAAAGAGGCACAGAATGAAACTCAGTCTTACTCTGTGAAATTTTCTGCATGGAGGCAATAAACCTGAATTAAAACAAACAATTGAGTAGAAAACAATTTGAAAGCAGAGCACAGAATCACAGGTGTTTGGAGCAGGGACGGAACCTGACCATCATCCAGTCTGGGGTCTTAATTTTAAAGAGGCATGGTGACTAGATAGATTGGCCTCCCTGAGTCTATAGCACTCCTCCCCAACACTCAGGCATATGTCTATACGGAAAAAACATCACGTCAGGATCAAACTGCACAGTCCTGGGAGTGATGTCGTGACCACGAAGGAGGCCAGTGAAGGCTGGATTTTAGAAAAGAGAAATGATCTCTATTTGCCCAGGCAAGAGACACATTCAATCTCCTAGGCCAAAGGTCCCAAGAGATCCCTATAGACACTGAACGTATGCTAGGGCCCAGTCTCTCTCTCTTCCCCAAGCAGAGTCAGTGAAAACGAAGGGGCCCCTAGTGGGACACATCGAGGCTCAAGTGAGGTTTTACTCTGTTTCCTTATGCATGAGTCATGAGAAGAGCTGTTTCTCTGGAACTCACGTTGAGCTATTACCTGTCTACAGCTGTGCTCCTGCCCATCTCTGCCTTTCACCAGGGGAACTGGTGGGAAAGGGGGTTGGGGGGAATGACAATGACTCCGGGTCTTCTCTACTCCCATGCACTCACAGGACTGGGGCTGCTCGTATGCACATAGTACCAGGCCTTCTGCTTGGGGAACAGAAATGCTGGCCACCATCAGTGTTCTCATTAGTCCCAAAATAGCAACAGCTCAGCCTTTAGACATTTTCAAAAATGTCTACCAGCCTACATGGTATTTATCAGATTCTGTCATACCAGGTAAGGCATGATACGCCTAAGCCACCGGGGAAAGAGCACCGCGGTGTGAAAGGCTGTGTTTGTAACTGTGGTTAAAATCCCTGGTCTGGAAGATAGATTAGTAAATCATTTTATTCAGATTGACTGGTTTTTCAATAGGCTACACACAGAGGCCTCCGTTTCTTGCAAGGACTCTTATACACAGGATGACAGAAAAAGGTCTTGATTAAGGTTGGGCGCAGTGTGTTAGATTTCTACAACACATGACTGAAATCTCTCTCCTCTTGGATTTCGGATTCCCAGTGTATTGACCACAGAAACGCTTCCCCTCTAGTGGAAAAGTAGGCATCTTCCCAAGCAGGATGTTCAATGTCCAGAGACAAAGACAGCTGGGAAGTGGTGGGCTGTTTGTTTCTGGAAGCCACCGGCGTCTAAATGAAGACCACCGACCCAGTCAGGCAGTGAACGACACAAGGCTCGCCCCAGCTGGAGCAGCGTGAACAGGGGACAGGTGCACCACATCGAGAAGGACCCCAGATGCGCTCTCCTAGCTGGGGCGGGGGGGTGTCTTTAAACGGCGTTGTCAAGGCCAGACCGTGCCCAGTGGCTGGCATCCCCCACTCACCTCCCTGCAGCAGCCCCCGAATTAAAAGAGAATACTTACGGTGCCGTGAGATATGGTCAGGAATCCATTTTTAACTGAACATTTCCTTTTCTGCCACACTTTTCGGATCCTTAGAGATAAATGGGAAAGAAAAAATAAGAGTTGAGCAATTTTGGGCGCAGGAGACCCACGCGCACGTCACCTCCAGCCCCACGGCCACTTACCCGTCGCTCTTCTTATAGAGATTGCCGTTCCGCTCAGTCCCGTGCTCTTTGTTTCCCTGAGGCTGATGTAAACTATAGGCTGTACTCTGGCGAATTTGTGGATCCTAAAAATGGTCGAGAAGTTGCTTTTAATCCTGTCCAGATTCCAAGTTTTAAAAAAGCCGTCCTTACATTTTTTTTTAATTAGAGAAATGTCATCTATCGGCACACCAAAAAAAAAAAAAAAAAAAAGGGCATAAAAGTCATACCCAGGAATTCGTTAATGCCACCTGCAAGGCTGGAGAAGTAAATGTCAAACCAGCATCCCCCAACCGGCTGATGGAGAATGAGCTATTTGGAAGTTACAGATTTTACTTAATTATGAGCCTTAAGTCCCTGATAATGGCAAGAAGCTCCTGGTGTGGCAAAAGCAGCTTTCAGAAGAAAGGTAACATATGTGTTAGAAAAGGCAGCACTTTTAAGCAAGAAAAATCCCCAATGTTCCACCTCTTACTTGTAGGCAAGTTACTTACGCTCCCTGCCTCAGTTTCTTCCTTGGAAAATAGGAAAACAATACCCAGTAAAATGGTAAATATAGTAAGGTCTGAGTAAGAGAACACGTGTGAACACCCGGGACATAACAGGTGTTGAACAATATTCCCCTCCTGATCCATCAACCCAACAAAGGGGCCGAAGCACTGAACCTAACCGCCTCAGCCTCAGGGCAGACTGTGCACTTGGTCAGCAGAGAATCTGCCACAGTTGGAAACTCTGGTCTTCAGCTACCCCGGGCATCCAGTGGGCGCTCAACTATTGAACAGATGATATCAGAAGCCCTGAGCCGAGCATGGAAAGGAGCTGTCCATACTAGAACTGGAAATTCTGGCAGACATAGGAAACGGGGAAGCAAAACATGAACAGAGTTCACAGGCCAATTGTTTATTGAGAAGCTCCCAACTGCTCCATTTCATAATGGAGGAAATAGAAACATGATGAAAATAAGTGATTTGGTTAAGATGCAGAGCCTGTTAGGGCCAGAGAGGAGAATGGAAGGGAATTCCAACCTCCCCCTCGATGCTCCTTCCATGTGCCCTCACCAGAAGATGTCCCAAGACACAGTCTTATCTCCACCATCCTTGGGGAAACTAGGCACTGCCTAATGAAGAAAGAACTAATACATGACAGTCAAAGTAATCCGGACCAAGAACACAAGTATTCTAGAAGTGAAGGGCCAAGTGGGGGAAGCCGCAGGAGTCTGGAGGGACGGAGTTTTTGAGATGAAAGCAAGCAGAGATGGAGAATAAGGGGAGAGTAACACACAGACGCATGGAGAGAAAAGTGGTGGCTGTGGTCATCCTCTGTGGATATCAGGACAGCTAGTGTAGCTAAGACAAAGTGGGCCAAGTGGTAGAAGGGACAGACAGACTTGAGTCAGAGTTACCGACTTCATCTGAAGGCAACAGCAAGCCACCTCAGTTCTTGACAGTTTTAAAGGTTTTTGAAGGATAACATTTTAAATTTTGATGAAATTTATCTATTGCTTCTTTTATCATTTGTACTTTAGATGTCACATCTAAGAAACCATGGCTTACTCCCAAGATCATGAAGAGTTATACCTATGTTTTCTTCTAAGAATCTGAGTTTCAGCTCTTAGACTTAGGTTTCTGATCCATTTTGAGTTAATTTTTGGTTATGGTGTGAGGTAGGGGTCCAAATTCATTTCTTTGCTTGTGGCTATCCAGTTGTCCCAGCAACACTTGTTGAAAAGACTATTCTTTCTTCACTGAATTGTCTTAGCACCCATGTTGAAAAAACCATTGGCCATCTGTATAAGGGTTTATTTCTGGACTCTCAATTCTGTTTCACTGATCAGTAAGCCTAACCTTGCAGCAGTACCACACTGTCTTGATTATTATAGCTTAGTGGTGAATTTTGAAATCAGGAAGTGTGAGTCCTCCAACTTGTGTTCTTTTTCAAGGCTGTTTTGACTATTCTGGGTCCCCTGCATTTCCTTATGAGTTTTAGAATCAGCTTGTCAATTTCTGCAAAAAGGAAGGGGGGAATTTGATAGGGATGGCACTGAATCTGCAGATCAGTAAGGGGGCTGTGGCCATCTGAACAGTATTAAATCCTCCATTCCATGAACATGGTCTGTCTAGCACAGGCGTTTGGTTTTGTTTTGTTTTTAGCACTGACTTTTTAATTGTGAAATATATATGGGACTACTCTGCAAATAAGGAAAATCAAAAGAAAATCTTGATCTGAGAAATCAATAACGTGCTCAGGCATCCCATTACTGAATTGACAACAGAGCCTAGACAAATAGACCCCAAAATAGGAGAAACATCCTCATTCTTCACAGAGAGTTCACGCAGCACTCCTGCCTCCAGACGGGCAAACAACTCACTCATCAGGTGAGGATGGTGCCAATTTCCACACTCTCTCAGAAGGGCAGAATATTAGCACTAGAAATCTAGAGCAAACCCAGCTTTATGCATCATTGGGAATAAATGCAGTGGAGGAGAAACAGAGAAGTGCTGCTCACCTATACGAATCCCTGTGAAAGACTAAAAATAAACCTGTCAAAAGACTAAACTGCACAACCAAGAAATACGACTATTGATTTAGGGAGGAAAAAAAACCCCGCACAAAGTAAGTGGTGGGATCATGTGACAACATTGCCGAATGTGTTCACGCCGACCATATTAATCAGAACGCTCACAGGCCTTATGAACAGGAAAAAGCCCATTCTTCTTTTCAACAGAATCAGACCCTTTGCCAGACTTTAAGGAAGAAATTATGGTTTTATTCTTTAGACCAGACATTTCTTGAATCAATTAAAAAGTGGAGGCAAATCTGAAGCCGTACAATGTAAAATGTGTAAATAAGAGGAATATATTCTATTTGACATAAAATTGAATCTGCTTTAGAACTAATTATTTCAACATCTTCAAGGTGACTTCTAAGTGATCCAACAAAAACAGCCTTTCTTCACCTGTTCACAGAGGTATTTTATACAATACCTCATCAGGTGAAGGGGTGACAAATGAAGTTTGCCTTTTCACATAACCAAGACTGCAACTCAATGGAATATAATCCAAGAGAAAAGAGACTTTACTTCTGGGAAAAAGAAGAATCTAACACAGAGAGGCGACTGGCTGGGGGCTGGGGTATCCACGTTACCCTGACTCTCGGAGACTCTCCATCACACTCTGCACTTCCTAGAAAAGCCAAGGATGCCCAGGACTTGACTGAGTGAGCCTCACAATGTGGAGACTGTCCCTATGTCTGAAGCACATAGGTTAAGTAGGCATTTTATGGACCTTCAGAAGGCTCTCCTAAGGTTCTTTCAATAAGCACATATCCTCTATCCTGTGACATCCAGGCAAGTTCTCAGACCCCAGGAACCCTCCATGACCCTAAAGTTTATGTGGCCATATGAAGTGTTAGGCATTGGGTCCTGCCAAGACAGAGAATGCCCAAATGAGCAGTAGATTTAATATCTGAAATTTTCAGGAACAGGGGAAAAAAGAGTGATGATGTTGCATAGGTTATACATATAAAGATCTACTCATTACATCAGAAGTATCCCTGAGCTCCCTAAGACCCTAGAACATCATAAAAACTTACACACTTTAGGGGCGCCTGGGTGGTTCAGTCGGTTAAGCATCTGCCTTCAGCTCAGGTCATGATCCCGGGGTCCTGGGATCGAGCCCCATGTTGGGCTCTCTGCTCAGTGGGGAGTCTGCTTCTCCCTCTCCTTCTGCCCCTCCCCCTGCTCATGTGTGCGCTCACGCTCTAATAAGTAAATAAATAATCTAAAAAACAACAACAAACTTATACACTTTGTCTGTCTACCTCTTAGAAAGTCTGTATTCAGACAATTCTTGTGATAAATGGATCACCAAGGAATCACCCCTGGATGCTTGAAGTTTCTCTACCAAGGGAGAGCTGTAATGTCCAAGTATGTCCCACATACGTCCAAGTACCTTCTTGGGCTATGACAGGTGTGTCCACTCACATGGACACAACCAGGAGCTGGGGGCTTTGCTAAGCAAGCACTAAGCCATGGTCTAAGAACAGTGTTTTCAAATCTCATTACCACACATTCCCCATTATTTCTGGATATTTTTTAAAGAAGATTCTGTCTGATACAAGGTATTATTAAAGTCCTATAATCTGGCTAAAGAGAACAGGCTTGCAGTGGAATAGACCAGGGTTGAAATCCTGGCCCTGACACTACTGAGTGGGCTCCAGCAAGTACACTTTCCTCCTCTCTTGGACTTAAGTTGTAAATGTGGGCAGGTGGTATTATATATTACCACCTGCCCTGCAAGCCCGTTGTCTGGATTACTGGTCACAGTTATCAAGTACCTGGAAAGACCTGAGAAATAAGGCAAGTAGGCATGGCCAAACCACAGAGCAGAACCCTGATGCAGTGAGGGGACAGGAAGTGAAGTGTGGATCAAGGCAGGCAACTGGGGAAGTGGGAGAACCAGGGGTCAGAAACAGGGGGGTCAGTCTAGGTTGGGGTGTGACGGCTCCTAAATCAGAGTGGGGAAGAGGGTCAAGTGGGCAGAAGGACAACCTATCAGAGACAACACCACAAACAGCCACTGCTGTTCAACCAACAAGTGGTGGGAATTAGGTATTTTTTGGTTCACTATGGTTCTTCAGCATCTAGGAGCACAGTATCTGTTGAATGAACGAACGAACTAGAACCTGTTTATCAAGACAATGTGTGAAGTGCTTTATAGAGACTATCCTCTAGATCTCATAACAACTCTCTGAGGTGGCAGTATCATTCCTGTTTTACAGATGAAGAGACCAAGGCGTGGAGAGATCAGGTAACTTGCTCCACGCCATCCTAGTAGGAAGTGAAGACCTACGATTAATTCATGCTCTTCTGCTCTGCTAGACAGTTACCCAGGCAAATTTTCCATCCTGGTCAGAAGCTGGCCCACCTGCCCCACCTGCTGGGACTCTACTAACTCTGAATCATCCTCCAAGCCCTCATTCCCGACGTACTAACGCGCCTAGCACATATACCCATCTCCCACACAGGGGAGACACCCCTTCTGGGAGCTGACCTCCACTGGAGCGCTCATCACACTGTATCCCAATTTTCTGACCCTACTCCCAGGCTGTGAGCCCTTTAAGAGGTGAACACTGTATCTATCTTACTCTGTCTGTGCGGAGCCTGGTCTAGAGTAACTGCTAAGAAAATGCGGGTTGAGGGGCGCCTGGGTGGCGTAAGCAGTTGAGCGTTTTGGCTCAGATCACGATCTCACTATCGTGAGTTGGAGCCCCGCATCAGGCTCTGTGTTCAGTGGGGAGTCTGCTTCAGATTCTCTCTCCCTCTCCCTCCTGACATGCTCTCTCTCTCATAAATAAATAAAATCTTTAAAAAAAACAGAGAGAAAGAGAAGAAGAAAATGGGAGTTGAATGTGTGACTCAATGAACAAGTCTTCCATGAAGGGCGAACTGAAGGCCAGTCAGGCCACTGGGAGCTTGGCAGAAGAGACAAGGAAGTGAACACCTGGCCAGAGGGTTGTGATTAAGGCCAGATTTAGGCATGATAAGATACACAAGCCTAGACCAGAAAAGCCAGAGTCGGAAGAGAATTATCGCTGTCACGGACCTCTGCTCCCTGGACAGCACATGCTATTCAAACACATTCCTACCAGACAGGGACACTTGAAAAGTGGGGAGCACTGGGGCACCTGGGTGGCTCAGTCGGGTAAGTGTCTGCCTTCAGCTCAGGTCATGATCACAGGGTCCTGGGATCAAGCCCTGCATCGGGGTCCCTGCTCAGTGGGGAGTCTGCTTCTCCCTCTGCCACTCCCCCCTGCTTGTGCTTGCCCTCCCTCAAATAAATAAGTAAAATCTTAAAAAAAGAGAGAGAGAAAAAGAAAAGGGAGGAGCATAAAGCTGACATGAAGAGAGACCACACTTGAGATGTCCAAAGTGGGAAAATCATTGTGGTTTCAGCACTCAAGCCTACCAACACCAGCTCCCAGAGGCTGAGTCCTCCCACTAGATGCACGAGTCTGGGTTCTCAACAGCGAACGGCAGAGAACCCACATGCCAACAATGAGGTTTTGGCAGAGAATCTGCCAGCACTGCAATGGGATCTGTCCCATAGGACTCCGCTGAGATGGGACGTACATGGGATGGGGAAGCAGGAGAAGGCTCATGCAAGAATGAGCAGTACTGGAGGGCTTTAACTTTCCCAGATGTTAAAACTATGGTGCATATATAGTAGTCACTGCACAGTTTAATTCTTCTATAAGTCTGAAAAAATTCATAATAAAAGTGGAAAAATCAAATATCAGAATCTTTGTTACAGACAGCAGAAATATCAAAAATACAAAACGCCAGTGAGGTATGGGGGCACTGGGATCATAATGGCACAGTCTCCCTCCCAAAATGTAGCTACAGGGTGACAAAGAGAAGCAGCCCAAAGCCGCCATATGCAAGAGTCACGTTCTTCACTTAGACCAAATGACTGATGTTTGAGATTTACAGGAAGGAAATAGGACAGTGGCTCGCACCAATCATCAATGCAGTTTCCTTGGGGCACATTACCTAATTTTTATGAACTGAAATTATGTAGTCGCTTAACCGACTAAGCCACCTAGGCGCCCCGTGAATTGAAATTAGGTAGTAAGAATTTTTGTAAATGTTAAATAAAAATTATCCACACCTTCAGCTAAGTCAGAGAGAGAATCCAAAAAAAAGGGAATGAGAGCTAAACAATGAGAGTGCCCAACGTTCAATTCTTGCTGTAACTGGAAGAGATGGAACCCCAATCATAAAAAGTATTTAATAATATATAAAATTCCACTTATGCACATTTGCTTCCTACTGACAACTGTGTTCAGAGATCAACCACTCTATGGAATACCATCATCAAAAAGCAATGCAGAGCGTAATACAACATCCAGTATGACACAATCACGAGCAAGAAACTGGAGAGTTCCGTATTTGGGCAGAAAGCCAAAGAGGAGCAGTAAAGAAGGTTCTTATGATCCCTCTGTGCAGTTGTGGGCAGCTGGGCTGGGTGTCAATAAAAACACACAAACACAACAAACCGTAAAGACTTCTGGTCTGTGCTGGTAGATTTGTTATATTTTTCTGCAAAGCTATAAATAACCAGCTGACAACAGCCAGTTTTCCCAAACCTCCTAATTCTGCACAGCCAAAGTAAACGGGGCCTTTGCACTGCGCCCAGAGGACCACTCAACCGCAGGCTCTGCTCTCCTTTATTATAAACCTGAGCTTCGCTTCGTGGGTTTGATACTCCTTTTCAGACAAGAGCGGCTCTCGACCACTCCCAGACCTGCGCTGGGGAGCCGGCTGCTTTGACGGCATTGGGGCTCCTACACCTACCACCACCTCTTCTAGTTAAACCTAAGCCACTGTTTTCTCCATACTCCAAGTTCTTTTTCTCCTTCTTTTCTGCTTATCATCCACGTTTGGGAATATCAAAGCGTCAGGATCTATATTCTCCAGACTGGGAGGAAGCCACTATCCCGTGGGTAATTTCAAGCACTCACATATGACCTCAATCTGCCAATCTCTCACTTAGCTGACCCACGTATACCAAAAACCTAGTAAACGAGCAATATGGTCCTACAATGTCATGGCTGGCGAGGCCCAGAAGGCAGGAGGGCAACCTCAAGCTGCTCAAGGTCTAGCTAGAGAAAAAGCATCTGTGCACTTGAAGACACAGCCAATAACCCATAAGGAGTATGTCCTGATTGAAGTAACTGGAACTCAGATCACTGGGGCTGGGGTGAGCAGAGGCAGGGCTGCGGGTGGTTGAGAAGGACATGAAGAATTCAGCTAGGCAGCGGGTGGGGAGGGAGGGCGTGAGTCGCTCTGCTTCCACAAAGGGACAACAGCAAATGTATAAACCATAAACTTGGAAATTTTCCTTTCAGTAATATTTGAGAATCCAAATTCTTTACCCTTTAATAAAACCCAGAGAAAGGGTTAAAATTAAAAATGCTACTGGCCATTAATGTATGCACGGAAGAAACTAATTTAAGTTCATGAAGAAAGCATGCAAAACTCTCCAATTTATTAAAATACTGAACTACTTACTCTCCTAGACTTCGGTCACAAAGGTAAATGCATTTGGGAGAGAAACAACAATATTCAGTTATAGTACAGGAACTCAAAACTGAGCATACCAAACTGCAGTGAACTTCACACTCTGTTAAGTAGTTTAATAGTTATTTATCTAAAATCTATTAATTATACATTTAAATACATTCCTTTACGTACAAGGAAGGGGGTTATGTTTAAGTTCACATTATAATATCCACCCTGTAGTAAACAGATCATAGAATTACCTTAAAAATTTACTTTTTAATATTTTTTTAAAAGCCTCCAAAACAAATTGTCACTGTGGATATGTCAGCATGCAGAAAAGGGATTACAGGAAAGACATGATGCCAGGAAACTAAGGTCTCCTGCTCATCGAAATGCAGCTGGAGGAGACTCTAGTTCCCCATGTTTTACAGAGCACGATCTCAGGGCTGGAGGACGCAGGTGGCCACCTGGTACGGGGCCACAGAAACCACAAAGTTCCAGGTAGAAAATCAACGGCATAAATACTGAGTATCTACGTAACAGAGATTTTGAGAGCTACTCATCTACGACCAGAGAGCACTAAAAGGGTTTATATGCTACCATGAAGGCCAGGTCTCCAGTAAATGCCTCCCCCCATGAAATAAACAGGTCTTAAAAAGATGGTTTCATAAAACCAAACTTAAGGAGCAAACCAAATGCTTGGTGCTGGCCTGATACAGCCCCAGGGTGAACTGTGAGCTCCTAGAGGACCTGAATGTAGCATTCTTCTGTCCCAAAGCCTCTGAGACACAGGTATACAAGTGCAATCTTTCAAAATTAAATCCCCTCACCTCTTTCTGTTCAACCTGCAATGCTGATTTCAAAATATCTCGAAGCTGTATCAGTTGCCTTCTTTCTTCATCCTGGGCCTGTTTGATCTTTAAAAAACAAAACAAAGAAGAGAGAAAGCAGGGCTGAGGTACAGCGAGGTTCTGGGAGTTCGTAGGGCATCGCCTCAACAAATGCCTCCCCTACCAGATCCCCCCCCCCCCCCCCCCCCCCCCCCCAGAGGACCGCCACGGGGACTCCACCCTCCACAGGGCCCCACCAGGCTGTCAGCTTCTGGCGCACGCAGCATGCAAACACGGGATCATACAGAAGCCATGCTTAAATCAAAGCATTTGTTTCATAAAAACTGTTTTGACACTCGTGTGGGAGAGAAGCCACTAGCCGCTTACTGTGTGAAGGTCTGTTGAAAGTGTCTCAATGGAAGGCTTGAGGCTCTCAACTGCTTTCAGTCCATCCTGGAAAAAACTAAGAGGAAAAAAGAAGAGACACAGATAGGGTTTCATAAAAGAGGAAACAGTTCTATTACATGGAGAAAATACTTCTTTAAAGGAAAGTGAGTGAAATCATGACGCAATTCCTGGGGGAAAACACTGTGTGAACCAAACTTTAAAATATCAGGCAAACAAAGAATAAAATGACACTGAAAACCGCAAGAAGTGACAGAAAAGGAACTGCAATAAGCCTAAGTGTTTATAATTGCTCTTGACCCATATGATAGGAGCCCTAAATTTTCAGTGTATAATGGGAAGCAGGCCCCTACTGACAAAAGGCAGTGAAGGCTCTGGTTCAGGAATGGAAAAGTATGAGCTCAGAAAAGCATGGGGTGCAAGTAAGAACAATACACTAAAAAATCTTCCCAGACAGTCAACAGCTAAGTGGAAAAGAGAAGGCAGAAAAAAACGAAGCGAGTTTGACGCAGGTGAATGGCCATGCCCCATCTGCAGAGTAAGGAAATGTGGCTGGAGAACTTGAGATCAAATATCAAAAGGAAACTTTTTTTTTTTTCGAAGCCCAGAACTCAATGCTTGTGAAGTTGTTTATAGTAAGTGATGCAGGAAACATAAGAGAAGCTAGACAGATTTCCCTGCAGCAACAGCGGGTTGATGCTCAGCATTGCCCCGAAGCATGCTGAGAACCCTTTTGAGAGGAAGGAAGAAAACGCTTCCCGGTAAGCTCAGTGCAGAGTTCAAAACGTAACAAGGGCTGTTATGCCTGTGTGATTTGGCCTCTGCCCAGGTCTCCAAGCTTCAAGTAGCATCATTCGCCCCTTTCATTCACTAGATTCCAGAGCTAGCAGCCTTCTGTCAATGGCCATCAGACCTTTCCTGCCTCAGGCCCTTTGCATATGCTATTTCTGTTTTCTAAAGAGTTCTCCCTGCAGATATCTTCTGTTTTGCCTGGATTATTCCCACCCACTCTTCAAATTTTAAGTTAACTACCACTTTGTTAGTGAGGCTTCCGTGACCCCTTACTTTAAAAGAAGTCTCCTTGCTATATTCTCTCAGAGCACTGTCTCTTGCTTCAAAACCCTTAGCACAACTACCATTACGTAGTCATTAGTGTGATTATTTAAAATATACCCACCCTCCCTTAGATCCAAAGTTCTAGGAGGGTAAGGACACGGTATCCACAAAGCCAGGCACATTTCAAGCACACACTATTTGTTGAATGAAAACATAAATTAATGAAGGAAGGAGTCTCCAACTTCAGCCAGGTAACTGGAAGGAGATGATCTTCAAAATGTGATCTGGGTCTCCCATGTGTTCATGTGAGGTGATGTTAATCACCTCAGCCAGGGTCCTGTGGAACTTTCCCACGTGAAGTATATAAGGAACAGAAGGGGCTGTGAGAGCAACGAAGCATGACACTGAATACAGTAATTCCAAGGAGGAAGGAAGAGGGAAATATACACACAGGATGTGGGTTCTGAACCATTACTAGTCAGGCATTAGGAATCACAGAAGCTGCGCTATGAGAATGGTCTAACCTTAATGTTTAGATATATGCATAATTCTTTATTTTATATTTTCATCCCTACATTTTACCTAACGCTTTTTTTCTGAACATGGAATAACTCCTGATACGGCAACAGTGACTTCTCCAGGGCTGTGTCCACTGTCGGGGCAGGAAGGCCTGGTCTTATGCACCTCCGGGCCCTCCACTCCCGGCACGATGAGCAGCACACGGCAGGTGCTTTCCAACCGCACAGGACATGTGGAGGGACACACACAGGCCTGAGAAACTGAGCTTCTCCCCTCTCGTCCTGAACTCATCTCGTTCTCACGATTTGCTTCAGTTACATTATTTCTTTACAGAACTATTTCCTTAATCCCTTCAAATTCTCGTGAAATAGGTAGGAAAGAGAGAAAGAAGAGGGACCAAGAGAGGGGGAGAGAACACCAGGGTGAGGAGTCGGAAGAGCGCCGCAGGAGACTGGTCCCGCATGGAGAGCCGGCGCACGGCTCCGAGAATCTCTGCTTTGTGCCAAGAGCCCTGCCGCGGGGCAAGTACTCAGAGAGGCGTTTCTCGTCACAGTCACCACCGTCAGCGTGACGCTGGGCAGGGCGCTCGGAATAACAATACCAATTTGGGTTTGAGATTTGGTTTTTATCTTCGTAATCACATAGCCGGTCTTAACCGTCTACCTAGAACACCTCCTCCTCTGATTGTCAAACTGCCCATCTTCCTGTACCCTCCTTTTTGTTTTGTTTTTAGAGGTGGGAAGGGGGAGAGGGAGAGAGAGAATCTTAAGCAGATTCCACACTCAGCGCAGAGTTGGGCGCGGGGCTTGATCTCATGACCCTGAGATCATGACCTGAGCCAAAATCAAGAGTCGGACGCTTAAGTGACTGAGCCATCCAGGCACCCACGTACCCTCCTTTTTGAGGCATGTTTTGGCACCTAGGTATACCCTCCCTGGCCTCAGGGAAAGTTTCAAAGAAAGGGGCTCTGCCCCTGCTTTGCTGGCTGTCACCACCGTGACATTTCTTTCCCTTTTTTTTTTAAGATTTTATTTTTAAGTAATCTCTATACCCAGTGTGGGGCTCAATCCCAGGACCCTGAGATCATGACCTGAGCCCAAGGCAGATGCTTAACTAACTAAGCCACCCAGTCGCCCCCACTGTAGCATTTCTAAGTACAAACCCTGCACATTTTTCTTAGGTTGAACCAGTAACACTTTCCCAAGCTTCAATCAAATAGTGTTTACCATCAATATTACTAAATATCAGTTTTGTTTTTTATTAAATGTTTTCTACCCAGCCTGACCAAACTCCCAAGCCTTTAAAATGCACCCACTGAGATTCAATCTTCCAGCTCCCACCAAGCAGGGTGGCCTCTCCCTCTGGCTATAGGCTTTACAAGAGCACCCCATTCTCATGGCCCGAGCCCTGCCTGCCCTCTGCACCCTGGCCCTGTGTCTCATTCAACGCCGTATCCCAAGTACATCAGGCAACAGTTGGTCATCGTGGTTCTCAGCAGGTAACTGCTCAAAGAACAAGTCAATTCAACATTCATCACCACTATTTAGAACATAGCTGTTTTTGCTTTATTATTGTTTTAGAGACTGCCCTATTTCTAGATTCCATTAGAGAATAAGAGCCTCAACCTTCAGCAGCAAAGGCTAATAAGACAGATTTTCAGGATATTCCAGGAACTAGGCAGAGATGCAACTTCTTTCTTTAAATGAAATAAAAAACAAAGAACATGAAGTACTCTTCAAGAACACTGAAAGTGAAAAGCAAAAATGAATAAAAAGCAAAATAATACATATCTAGGCAGTTCTAAGGGTGAACACCCAAACATGGCTCCCAGAGTCTAGTCTACACCCAGAGGCCTCTTCATACCTGCAGAGAATAGCAGCGTGTGAGAACGGGCACTGGCCGAGCAGGCTGCCCCTGCCCCTCAGGGCCCAGCGCTCCTCTGGGGTGAGGACGGGAGACTGGGAATGTTAACTGGGGAACATGAAGGAGCTACGAGAACCAACAATGTACAGCCACATGGTCCTTTGTCCAACGGCTGAGTCACTCCAGCTCTGCAGTTTATCCCCCAGAATGTGAATTAGAAAAGTCAAAGCTGTGCAAGTGATTTGAAGAGCATGCAGCGTGCGCGCACACACACACACACACACACACAGAGGAAGTAATGGAAGACTCATCGTTTTTAAAGGTTACTGAGCTCATGCCCATAAAAGGCCAACTAGTTCACTTTTCCACAAGTGGTCTGTTGCTACCCAACGGATCAGTTTGGGCAAAATAAAGAGAGAAAAGGAAATCCCAGAATAGCTTCTTAAAAATAAAATATTAGCAAGGAAGCGACCCACTTCCTAATCTGCCTCACATAAGGTTACAAGGATAACTACCGAAGAAGTAATTTGCATGTTAATCACAAAGTTACGATTCTGAGTCTCTATAAAATAGTTCATCTTGAAAATTCTACAAATTAGGGGTCTTTTTCCATCCTCTGAGACTCTTTTTCCAAGCTTGGAGCTCTTCTTTTAACCTAGGATGAACCACACAGCACAGCGTCTTTTGCTGCTGGACCTCAGCTGCTGCTTCGCAGACGCACGGTCACGAGCGCCGTATTAATTCCAAGGCTGAGCTAAGTTCAATAGTGCAACTCACCACTGCAACCATGTGCCAGGTGCATGCACCATGCACTGCACATTAAACAAATAATATCATGGCCCCTTTCCTTAAAGGAGACACAGTTTGGTGAGAGACATGACGCAGTATGAAAGATGCCATTCTGGAGATAAACAGCTGGTATAGTGATAATGCAGAAGGAAGAGAAGTAATTCCAGCCGGGGAAGACCGGGCGAGTTCAAAGGAGCAGTAGGTAGGTCTCAGGGATGACCAGAGCTCGGGGAAGGCACGAAGGGAGCGTTGGGACGTTCTAGCAAAGGGAGCAGCGTGTGCAGAGGCACATCAGTGTGCGGCACGGCCTGTCTGGGGAAAAGCGACAGACAGGTGGGGCGTTCAACCTCCAAGGATTTCTCACATCAGTCACACCGTCCGCTGGCTTTGTCACCAGTCTAGGCCAAGACCTCACTGGCCCTGGATGGTGCAGGGACAGGACTGTGTACCTAAGTGATCACCCATACCCACTCTTGTTTGTCCCTTATTCAAACAGAGAATGGAACCAAGAAGTCTCCCCAGGTGTTTCCCATCGACTCTGCTCTCGCTCCACCCATCACACCGTTTCACCTGTTCATAGCCACGCCCGCTGCCTAAAACTGTTACATATTTTCTTCTGTGTTTACTATTTATCCACCCCGTCAGAACTGAAGGTTCATGAGTAAGAAGTATCACCAGAACCTCAAATAGTGCCTGGCACATAGTAGGAGCTCAATATTTGCTGAATGAATCCCCTGCTTAAAACTTTTGAGAGCTCCCTGATACACTTAGAATAAAATCTAAAACCCTTCACAGGGCTCCTAAGGCCATCCACGTCTCTCGTTTTTCCATCCGGTTTCATGTCACACTACCCTCCCCCCCTCACTCATTATGCTTATGTCACACTGGGCTTTTTCCTGCCTCGAGATCTTGACTTTGCCTGGAATGTTCTTTCCCTACTCCTTCTCTGCTAGATCCTTGAGATCTCAGAATACATGTCTCCTCAAAGAGGCCTGCAGCTAGTTCAGAAAGTATGTGAGTATCTACTATGGACTAGGTACTGTGTCTGCTGGCTGGAGAATACAAGAAACAGAAAAAAAAAGGAAGAAAAATCCTGTGTCTGCCCTCAATCTTAATCTAAATCAGGTCCTTCTATTCTTTGTTAGATTCCATCACTTCCGAACACGTTTCAAATGTGCAATCATAAACCCATTGCTTCAGCCCACTTGCCTAGCTGATTGGAGCAGGAACAATGTCTGTGATGGACATTCCTTTATCTCCAGCATCCAGGACAGTGCCGGACACAGGGCACCCGCTCAGCAAGCGACGGATGAGCCAGGGGCTGGTTTGTGTTAGGGCTGAGGGTCAGGCAGAAGTGAGGGGGGCGCGAGCGAGCGAGTGAGCAAGCGAGGCATGATGAGGGTCAGGCTATGCAGGGCTCACACGTTGGCCAAGCTGAGTATGTGAGGCAGACCCAAACACGGAAGCCTCTCCTTCTCTACCATATTCAGCCTCCTTAGCTCAGCACTGTCACTTGCTTTATAGGATAAATAATATATCGGGATGCCTGGGTGGCTTAGTCGGTTGCATGTCTACCTTCAGCTCAGGTCATGATCTTGAGGTCCTGGGATCGAGCTCTGCATCAGGCTCCCTGCTCAGCCAGGAGTCTGCTTCTCCCTCTCCCTCTGCCCTTGCTCCTGCTTATGCTCTCTCTCTCTCAAATAAATAAAATCTTTAAAAATATACATATATGAAATTTAATATACTGCCTTAACCCCAACTAATTCCTTGTAAACAAAAACCATCTGTGAATCATGTGTTAGATCAAACCAGTCTGTCCCTCTGAAAAAAGGGTAAAAATAAACACATCTGATAATTACTATAGATTGTTATATTGTTTATTGAGAAAGATTCTTTAACCACAAAATTTGCCCTTTTAAAGTGTACAATTCAGTGGTTTTAGTATATCCACAAAATCGTGCAATCATCAGCACCGTCTCATTCCAGAATATTTTCACTACCCCAATCAGCAGTAATTCCCTACTCCTCCTAAGTCCTGGCAATCACTCATCTGTAGATTTGCTTATTCCTGATCTTCCAAGTAAATAAAATCCTACAGAATTTGGCCTTTTGTGTCTGGCTTCTTCCACTTAACATGTTTTTTCAAGGTTCACCGTGTTATAATGGGTGTTAGTACTTCATGCCTTTTACGACAGAGTTTTAAAGGAGTGTTTATTTTCCTTGATACAATACTATATTATCTACCAGAAGTTGCCATAAAAACAGCTGAAATAACATCACAACAAAGAAAAAGAACTTACTTGCACTGGGCATGAAAATATTTGATCAGATTCTGAAGTAAATCCACTCCCTTTTTAATCTTAATTTCATTGACCTTCAGCAGATACTGTTAAAAAAACACAAAAGGGTATGTCAGACCCAGAACACGAGCTTCTGAGCACAGATCATTTTCTCTACTTCTCCGACATCTTTCGCTAAGGGTAGATAGAGGTCATGGCAGGTGCTGAGCATTTTCTGAAACACCAGAACTGAACATTTCTCTGTTTGGTGCCAAATGAATTATCCAACGTCCAGGTAATTAAACACTTAATTTTAGGCGCCAAAAACTCCTAGTAGTAAGACGCTGGATCTTAACCTGCTAGAGGAAATTTTCTTCGAGCTGCACAAAGAAGGCAGATGGTTAAAGTGAATGGGCTCTTTCTGTCCGCATCTTTCTGCCCCCCCCATCCCTTCTCTGGGCAGGTCATCGTCTGCAACACTAACTGCCAGTGTTTTGTAGTTGAGACTCTTATCACCACATCTCTAATCCTGGCACTGAAAAAAAATGTGATTGTTATAAAAACCAAATTTTAAGTTGAAATGAACGAAAGGCATTTTTAACTTGGAGAATTCAGGAATGACCACTAAAATATCAGGAAGTCCCAGGAATCTACAAAACCAGCCTCAGGAAATACATTTGTTCTTTGCTAAAGGTTTACAGAACAAAAGACTCCATAAGTTCCCTGTTCCCTCCACCGTCAGGACTCTGAGAACGTGTCATCTCTGAGACTGGATGCCCCCGAAAGAGCGGCCACCTCTGCTGACCACACAGGCTTCTCAGCCATAACCTGGGAAGCTCATGTTCAAGCCAGAAGTCCAGCCGGAGAGAGGAAGCTGCTACAAAATCAACTACAAAATCTCCTTTTCCTACACCAAGCGCCTTTATGTGTTCTCCTTCCTTCGGTCTGATATTTATTCACTGTTAACTGAATAAGATGCCTGGCAATGTGTCAAAATGGCTAAGTGGTTAATAAGATGCTTCGCTGTGACTTAAGTCAAAACTTAAAATGTGTGGACCTTTTGACATAGAACTTCTACTTATAGGAACTTACTCTCTAAGAAGATAATCATAAAAGTTTACAAAGATGAATAGAAAACAAGGTTCAGTGCGGACTTGTTTGTATAAGTAACAAATGGCAACCCAAATGTAATGAATGGAAAATTAAAGTATGGTTCAGCCACACACAGAAATTGTTATGTAGCCATGAAGCCAATAAAGCAGAGACCTTCCGGCACCGAAGGATGCTCAAGACATACAAGTGAGTCAAAACAATCAGGTTACAAAGCACCAGTAGAGAACGATCCTGTTTATACAAATTATTTTTATGAAGGTACACGGAGGGATATATGAAAGATGTTAAAGTACTTATCTTCTGGTGAGTAAAATTTGGGGTGATTTTTAATTTCATATATATAGACTAATTTTTAAAAGTATATTTTTATAATCACAGAAAAACAACAGGATCTCTCATACATTCCCCACACACAGATGCTCTGTATTACCTATTTATTACACCACACTGAATTTCTCTACAAAATTCGTTTTGAAGAAAAAGTTCCACAATTTAAAATAAACACCTGAAAGCCATTCTTCTAGATTAGATCTTGGGCATCTAAAATTTTAAACACCTGAACAATGGCAAGCATTTATGAAACTTGAGGGCTTCAGCGTGAGGAACTGGCTGAACAATTTTACCATGATTAACTACAGCAATCTATTCACTTTGAGATGTCAGATTCTGGGGGGACTGCTTTTCAAACGTTCCTCCTTCCCCCACGGAGAGCCCTTTCTAGCCCACTTCTGTTTGGCCCACATGTACATCCTTCATTGGATGTGTCCTCCTCTGGAGACTCCACCCCTGCTTCTGCACACATCATGCTAACTGCTGGATCTGCTAGGCTCAGCACACATGGGGCCCCAAACCTCCCCGGGGGGCTGGCCTAGCAGGTGTGCTGAGAGCCATCATCTAGACAGTACATTTGCAATATAATAAACTATTTCACCAGTGCACAGGATGCATTCACCTAGACCCGGAGGGGAAAGGTAACTGGTGTTGGGTGCATAGCACAGAAAGCAATGCAGCGCCCCTCACTTCAAAGATATACTAATTTTCACAATTCACTAAACGTTTTTAAACAAGCAGTCTTTTGCAGAGTTTAAGCAAATATGTTTCCTCCTTACTAGCCAAAAAAAGAGAGCATAACCTGAACACAACATACACACGCACACCTGTTCCAAACCCATTCTTTGTAAAATACCGCTACTTAATTTACCCCAATTAAACAGAAACAATACCTAGTATTTGCGTAACAAACAGCAATTTCCTATGCCATCTCACACCCTCTGGGCTGATTCCTGGGACACTGTGTGAAATTGGCCAGACAGGCATTGTTACATATGAGGTCTGTTTACAAAACAACATGTATCTAAAAACATCCACTCTCCTCTCTACAGTAAGACTTGGAGCTTAGTTAACTTTCCAAATATTCACTTAATGAAAAAAAAAAATAGCAAAGGAAGAACAAAGGAACAAAGACAACATGAGACATAAAAAAAAAAAAAAGACAGCAGACATAAATCCAACCACATCAATAGCAACATCAAATGTGAATGAATTAAACAATCCCATCAAAAGGCAGAGATTGTCAGACTAGATTTAAAACACACTGTCTACAGGAAACACACTTTAGATTCACAGATACACACAGGTTGAAAAAGAAATTCCATGCAAACAGAAACGAAGAGAGCTGGAGTGGCCGTACTAATGTCAGGCTAATATCCTATCCTTGATCCTGGGACTGGTTCTGCTCCACTGACCACTTAAGAGATGGCTCTGGGAATAAAAACTCATTTAAATATACTCCTAAAATAGACATTTCTACAAGCTAAACTCCCGCTGCAATTAACAAACATTCTGAAGTCAGAAAGCGCCGTGTGGCTCAGCTTTGCTGTTGACCGCTCCCAGGGAACGCAGAGCAGGCTGAGCCAGTTTCAGTAGCTGTCACAATCGTCCCCGCGCACCCTGCACATCGAAAGCTGAAGTCTGCACAGGCTCGGCACATGCACTGTCAAGCTCAAGGGGCTTCACGGCCACTGCCAGGAGGGCGAACCCTCAGGCAGAGCTTGGCATGGTGTCCAGAGGCCTTTTTTACAACGACCCACAAGCAAGGCATAACAAGGCTGGAAGCAAAGGCCTTCATGACTCGTTTCTGGTATTTTGCACCCCTCAGCCTCCAGCAGGGACATGTCCCAGAGCATCAGTGCTGCCATTTCCCTCCCCATCCCCAAAGGCAAGGGCTCAGGCTGCAGAACGGAGCGGAGCAGAGGAGCTCCCCAGGGCCTCCTGCCTGGATGAGTGAATTCGGTGCAAGCACTTCAGAGGCAGGTGGCTTGGCTTCCACAGTATGTAGTGCGCTCGCTCTCCCTGCCTCCCTCCCTCAGAGACCCACAGGGGACCAGCTGCAGGTTTTCCAGCTGACTTCTCCCTGGCCCTCCTCATGGCTTCCACTGCTATAATGGGAACCCAGATACCTCATTAAAAAACACTAATGGAGAGTATTTTAGTAATGTACCCATGAGAGGTGAGTCTGGGTATGTGTATGAGGCCAGAGAGGATGTTTCTTTAGATTCTTCCCTACCTTTAATTAATGGTTGGGGTTAGATTCAGCTCATTCCACCCTCCAAGGGACTCAGCCTCCCCTAGTAAGAGAAATTGGACAAATGGAGTCCACTAATGCATTGCTGTGATGTCTGAAGCCTCTGGGAAGCATGCACTCTCCAGAGGAGTTCACATGCCAGTGAAGGCAGGCTGCCTGCAGCCCACCACCTGGAACCTACCACCCCCTGGAAACTGCACTTCACCCCGCCCAACCCTGGTACCCCCGGCGCTCACCCTGCACATCTGTAGCTGCAGCCGGCACCCCCGGGGCTCACCTCCCGCACCTGTAGCCGCAGCCCGCACCC